>NW_008239547.1:2522789-2543039 GCF_000691975.1 Corvus brachyrhynchos | reverse complement strand
GGGTTTCCCCGGTAACTGACAACAGCCGCCGGCCCCGCCCCGAGCCCCTCGGCGAGGCCGCGCTTCCCCATATCCCAGCCCCGCAGCGGGGCAGGCACCTCGCGCCCAGAGCCCTGCAAACAGGTGGGGTCTTCCCCGTGCCCCGGGTCCCGCGGCCGGAGCATGGCCACGCAGAGTGCCCAGAAGGGCGCCTCTGACCCCCCACCCCGGCCGGAGCAGCCCGGCAAACCTGCCAGGTATGTGGGTGTGACGGAGCCACTTGCAGGCAGGGTGGCTGGTTTTGGCAAGGCAATGCATTTAACGGGTAACAGGTATTAAACCCCCCCCCCAACAAACTAGTTTTTGTATAGTTATTTCTCCTCCTAACGAGTCACTAATATCAGGAAGGGCCTTGCGGTGCTGGAGCGTGTCCAGAGAAGGGCAGCGAACCTGGTGAAGGGTCTGGAGCACGAATCCAGTGAGGAACAGCTGAGGGAGCTGGGGGTTTTTAGCCTGAAGAAGAGGAGGCTCAGGGGTGAGCTTATCGCTCTTTACAACTGCCTGAAAGGAGGGTGCACCAGGTGGGGCTGGCCTCTTTTCCCGGGCAGTTAGTGACAGGACAAGAGGACATGGCCTCAGCTGCACCAGGGGAGGTTTAGGTTGGACATTAGGAAGAAATTCTTCACAGGAATGGGTGATTAGGTACTGGAATGGGCTGCCCAGGGAGGTGGTGGAGTCCCCATCCCTGGAGGTGTTTAAGGAAATACTGGATGTGGAACTCAGTGCCATGGTCTAGTTGACAAGCTGGTGTTCTTTCCTAGCTTGGACTCAGTAATTCAGAGGTCTGTTCCAACCTAATTGATTATATGATCTGAGAGTTTACAGTCTGCTCCATGAGGTGATGATTCAGTTTGGTATCTTAAGTGTCATCTTGTTCATTGATAATTGACAAACACTTTCTGTGCACAGGAATTACATGACATCTTTGTTATTTGCGCTTAAAACAACTTCTCAGTGAGCAGCTGAAAAGTTGGGCTTTCTGATTTCCATGCTTCCCATGTGTCGGGTGTGTCCTCTGACACTGTTTCTTCTGCTTCTCTTTATCACCTCTTACGTTATAAATATTAAAAAAAAAAAAGTGTTTTTCCAAGAGTTATGCAGATGTGTTGGGTTTTCTTCAAGTCTCTATTTATATAAAAGAAGGCTATTACACTTAGCATCTTCAGTGAAAGGGTAATGTAGGTCATAACTCAATAGCTTTAAAGTAAGTAGCTGTATCAATGACACTCATTAGAACAAAGGTATCGTGTTTCAAGTAAAAGGATTCAGACTTGTGAGATTCCTAGTTCTGAATCTTTTCCACGTAAAAGTAGATTTTTAAGATTTTGTTTGTTTCCATTGTGAATGGATATAGTTTTGGACAGAGATACTTTTGAAGACAGAGGAAGGTGAAAGGACAATATGGCAAGGCATGCACACTAAACCTGTTCCTGACTTAATACCATTCAGAGATTTGTATACTCCATGACCATCAGGTTCAGTTTAGGCAAGGGATTCCTTGGCTTGGATATAATCTGACTAAATCCTCTTCTGATCTCACTGGCTTCTGTTGTCACCACACTTGGTGCTTAGGTTCACAATGTGACAAATATTAAGCTGGTAACAGGAATGTTGAACCTGGTTAATAGTGTGATCTGACCAGTTTTAACTAATGCATACAAAATCTAGTTTGTTGTTTGGGGTTTTTTTTTGCCAAATGAAATCATATAAATTTTACTCTCTGCTGGCTGGTACTGCTCATGAAACCACAGCAAACATCCTCATTTTCCCCAGCTTTGGTATCCGAAGATGACACCTAAGGAATAGGTGACATCTTCCTCTGTCTTCTTACAGATGTATTGTCTTTTTTTCCCTTGCTAAATGATGAACAGATTAGATTCTGATGCTCCCCATAACCATGTTTTCTTCCTTGCAGCTCTCTCTAACCCTATGATATTGGTGTGTGGCATTGAGCCACTTTCTTGGCCTGGAAAGTCACTGAAAAGATAACGGCTTCCCCATCTCTTTGTCCAAAGGAATGTGTATAGCTCAAATGATGTCTTTACCTCATGCCACTATGTAAGAAACTCAGTGTCTTCTCATTCATTTTCTCATTCCAAGACTCTGAACCCCACTAGGTCAAACTTCTCATAAAGCCAGTGCCTTTCTCTCCTGTGTGCTTACAATGCCACTCCTAGAAAATGGTGAGAAATACTGTTATTTATCAGTTTGGTTTGTGCAATGTCTATAGCTGTTTGCCATGAATTTAACAGAAAAAAATAAATAAAACCTCATTCCTTATAACTAGAAGTATTTCAGGAATTATATATAATCTTATGTACGTAATCCTCTCTCTGATTTTGGAGACCAAACCTCCAAAAGACAAAAGAACTCCATCCACAATTTTAATGAAGTCCTCTGACATGTTCTAATGTTATGATCAAGTACAAATACATGTATTGCAAATTTGCAGCTCATGGACAAGAGCTTTTATCAGTGTTGCTACTGTGATACACATTCAGTGGCCCAGCATTACATGGTATCTTTTCTCCTATTTCAGTATTTCCATAGAATGGGTTGCACTATATGTAATCTTTTTTGTTCTTCTGATTTATGCTTACTTGAAAACATGGCATAGTTTTTTTCATAAACATTTTTCTTTCCATAAAAAAAATGCAGTTTTTCATGAGCTTTTGTCTACCGTAAATTAATATGACATGTTTCCTAAAGATGGACAGATTATAAAAGTACAGTGGGGGAACCTTCGCTTCAGGAGCAGGGAGTTCTGCTTCCTCAGGCAAACATCTGTGACAGCTCAGTCCTTCAGATAGAGGCAAGATGTTGCTAATCAGCTAATGATCAGCATTTGGCTTCTTTTGGAGATTTTGATTAAAGCAGAAGTTACCATGCCATATGCAACATTAGACCAAAACAGCAGTGTGTGCATACCATGTGCATACAGCTTTTCATGTCTGAGCCCTTACTGATTTTCACATCGGCTGTTTCAGTGCCAAACCCAGCACTGATTACCATTGTTCAGGATTGTAGCTCATATCTGTGTAATATAAGGAATCTGCAGCGTGCTGTGGTATTCCAGAGCAGTAACCCATCTCATATAATCTCTCATAAGAGTCTGTAACAGATGGTTCGACAGGAACATTGAGAGTGATGCAGTGGACAGTAATGAGAATTCTGTACAATTCTTGACTACATTTGACATCCTTTCTCAAGCATAAATCATAGAATATGCTGGGTTGGAAGGGACCCACTGAGTCCAACTCCTGTCCTTGCACAGGACAGGAATCACACCAAGTACCATAAGGAATTCATGCAAGCAATACTCAAGTTTATTCCCCAAATTTAGGTTTTGTTGAATTTCAGAATGTCTGTGTTCAGTATTTATATTTGGTAGTCTTTTCCCCAGGTGTGATAATCTTGACATCAGAGACACAAGAGCTGAAGGAAGAATCAAGCTAACTTCAGAACCAGAAAACTCATTTATCAGTGCACCACTAGGTTTAGCCTTAGCATGAAGGCTGTGTGAATGATGGCCTTTATTTGGGAGAGAGTACAAAACAAATCAGATTAGGCTTTTGCCATGAACTACTGCAGAAAAGTATATTCTTTGAAGAAATATTTTGAATATTTTTCTGACCCTTAACTTCTTCATGGCTATTTTTTAACCTCTAAGGTATATATCCAAATATAGAGAATTTGTGAAACATGAAGCAGTGAAAAATAAATCTCAGTGGAAAACTATGGGGCCAGCAAAAGTTGCAGTGCCATCTCCAAATGATTTTCTGCAGAAACATTCCAAGGAACCCAAGCTAGCACCAAGTAAGTGTAGACAGAAAATATATGTAATGTATTTTTTACAGTAGAGAGTTTAGTCTGTGTGTCCTACAGTACTAAGTTATGGCCAGCTATCAGGTTGTAAAAACAAACCCCAGGAAAGTACTGGTTCATGGGGTCAGTATCAGGAAACCACCTGTTATAGGAATGAGCTTTGTCACTTGTGACATTATACTTATTTTCTGCCAAAGAAGAACATGAACTCAGACAACCTGGATCAAATCATTACCTCTGGTAATGATCATGAATTAGAACTATGTCTAGTGGGAAATAAGATGGGAAATAATAATTCTTAATTGCTCACTATAAGTGAGACTACTCAGGAGACTACTGAATTTCTCTTGGTGCCTTGGAGAGAAGATTACACTAAAATGGAAGAGTTTCTATATTCTCTGGATAAAGGATTGTGAGAAGTTGTTTACAAGCATTAGGGAGCAGCAGGAGCAGGGCTCTTCCCTATGGAGAGATGAGTCAAACACTGAGGGCAACCAAAATGCACGCTGGGCAAAGACCTCACCAAGAGAGTGCAGTCCCACCACATGAGGCAGGCCAGCAGAGCAGGGTGGTGAGGAAAGTCTGTCCTGTCAGTGTCCCAGTGACCATCAGGCAGAATCAGGTCACAGGCCAGGTGCCTCCACTGATTCCACTCAACTCTTCAGGAGCAGGACTAGGGTTGAGACTGCTCATCCAGGTATTGACAGGTGAAATGGGGTTCCTGAGGCCAAGGGGTCAGGGTGGATGCCCCAGGTGAGACTGGATGGGGCCATTATTGCCTAAGGGCTCTGACAACGAGGACCTCTACTAAAAGTAGTTATAATTACATTTGAAAAAAGTCCTGTACTACTGTGGTTAAGAGGAAATGAGTGACAAATAAGGAAAACCCATCTGAAACAACATAGTATTTCCTAGGTTATGAAACTTCTGTTAGGCCAAACATACATACATCACGGTTCATTGACAGGCAGTTCTTCCATTGTAGATACTGTTGGGTTCTACTTCTATGTAATTGTGTACATAGTTTTTCCCTTTTGAAAAGTGTAATAATATGAAATTGCAAATCTCTTCAAGTTTATTGCTGAGGATGTTTACATGCTCTATTCACAGAAAAAAAAGAAGAGGATGGTAAAAAATTGCTTCCATTATCAGTGCCACAGAGGACATACCGCCCAGTTATTCGAATTAAAAAGAATTTTATAATTAAAAATGCAGTTGCTGTTATCAGGGGGGTGCCTAAAAAGCCTCGACCTTTTTGTGTTGATACAAGACAGGGAGATAAATATCCCCTTGAACCTTCAGGACTTGTTCCAAAATACATTAAAAAAAAGGTAAGTTTTATTAAATTACATTGGAAATACTATTAGTAATGCCTATTTTAGGTTCACTATTGCATTCTCCTGTGAAATATTTATTATTCTTTTTGAGATGTTTAGATATCATAGCTGTTCATGTTAGACCTCTTGAATTCATCAAGAAGAAATCACTGGCACTAGATTTGTGCCTTGCCTTTACTCTGTTTTCATTTGCTTATGCTGTCAGCCAAAAAAATTTGCAGAGTGATTGTTCTAAAGCAATGACATATGTCAGGCATTGGGAACCCAGAGAGTGTCGAATGGGGAGACACAGAATTCCGTGATGAATGAAGGTTCGCTGCTTAGGAAAGATAGGCAGGGAAGAAGAGAGGAGGGTTGCCCTTTGAATGAAGGAGCTGTTCAAATGATGGAGCTCTTCTGTGGAATTGGCAACAGGCTGTGTTGAGCCTGTGAGTCAGGATCAGAGGAAAGGCCAGTCGCTGTCAAAAATGTGTTTGTTATGGAGCACCCAGTAAGGTGAGGAACTGGATGAAAATCTCTTTAAGCAACTTGAGGAAATCTTTAGATCACGATGCAGGTTCTTATGGAAGACTTCACTCTCCTTGATAGCTGCTGAAAGGATAACACAATGGGATGAAAGCAATCCAAAAAGTTTCCTGAAGCATGTCAGCAACAGCTTTCTTCATGGGTGGTGGATGAGCCAACCAGTGGTAATGCTCTTCTGGCTCTGCTACTTACAAATGAGAAAGAATTGGTCAGGGGTGTGATAATCAGTTCTAGTCTGGGTGGCACAGGCCATGTAGCAGTTCCAGATCCCCTCTGGCTTGGGGAGGCAGGTGGTAGTGTACTGACCCTGTACTTCAGGAGAGCAAACAGCAGGTTATTCAGGGTATCTGGTAAGTAGAATCCCACGTGAGACAGCTCTGGAAAGCAAAGAGCTTGGGAGAGCTGACATGCTTTTAAGGACAACCTCCTCTGAGCACAAGAACAGTCCATTCCCTACCCAGGAAAATAAGATGTATCAAGAGTCTGGCTTATCTAAACATGGAACCCATGACAGAGCACTATGCAAAAAAAAAAGATGACATAAGACATAACTCAAGACGGAGAAGATGCCAAAAAAGAACCTGAAGCCCTTGCAGTACTTTTCCATGGCTAAACATGTATATAAACAGTGCTAGTCATGGTGCTACCTGAGGCTAAAAGATTTGTGAATAATTTTGCGTTTATTAGAAAGAAGGTAGACTCTGATATCTTCTGTCCGAGCTAGATGAGCTTCATTTTACAAAGGTTATGGCAAAATAGATGTGTTTCCCCAAGAACATGTGGGATATTCAGAAGTTATTTTTTTCCTCACAGAAACACATCAATACGGGATAGTTTATCCTTCTTAACTAGTTCATTTTTCATGTATGTATTCTTGTATGTTGCAATGTTCAGCAAAAATCAGGATACAGGAAGACCTTTCAAAGAAATTCTCTAAGGAATGTTTCTAGTCATAGAATCTGACACCATATAAATGTAAAATAGCTCACTGTCATAAACAGGTTTCAAACTCTTTGCTCAACAATCAGTTCTTACAAATAGACATTTTGGTTTCTGGATTCTGTTGTCTTCTAAGGTTGTAAAAAGAAATTGAAGGGAATTGTCTATGTTTTTTTCTCAGGCTACAAAGGTAATAAATGTTTGACACTTTTAAGAACATGGTGGTTTAGGATTTTAGTGCTCAGTAGCACAAATTGTCATTCCAAGCTGTTTTTGCAAATGTAATATATTATGGATGACAGGTATCTCATTGTTTCCTTCGTAAAACCATATAAAAGGAACTTCTTCCTTCTCCTTGCAGAATTATGGTGTTACACCAAAATATGTGACACGGAGAAATGAAGAAATTAAGAGAGAGGAGGAAGAATATGAGGCCAGTGTTTTGGAGCAACTCAAGAAGAAAGCCATGAAAACTCTATCTGATGAAGAAAGGACAAATATTCTGAAGGTGCATATTTTGATTTAGTGTAATTAGTAACATGTCCAAAAGACTAAATAAGGTAGTGTAAGTCCATATAAATAATAAAAGTATACTATTTTGGTTTTTTAAGCGAGATGAGTGAGTTGGCTACTTTTTCACTAGATGGTGCTGTAGAACAGTTGTAAACAACTGAAAGGAACTGCTCTAGCTACAGTTTTAATCCAGTTTTCAATTCTGTTTGATTCTTATCCACCTTGATGACTTGGAATTTCAGTGAAACTTCAAAGAGCAGAAAATCACCGATATGGATTTAGTGACACTTATTAATGGAGAAATACAATTTTTTTTCCTAATGCAGAATATTGCTCCTTTTATTGGTAGTTTCTATCTTCACATTGTGATGTCACTGATTAAAGCATAAGGTCATGTTTTAAAATGTGGCAAAAAAAGAAAACAGAATTTAATTGCAATATAGTCATAGAACTATGACTGAAAATTTTGTATTTTGTCAAGCTGTTCTGGATACTGTCTTTCATACAGTTCTTATTGCACAAGACTATCTAAAGAGAATTAATATCATAAAAGAAGTATACCATAAAAGAGACATTTTAAAAGTATATCCTGCCCTTGAACTGGAATTTTTCCTGACCACTTTTTAGACAAATTTCCTATGAAAATGACTCTGATACCTGTTTATCAGTCTGTCCCTTAATAACTTGCTCTTAGCATCCACCTGAAACAAATTAATAGATATATGGACAGCTCTAAGATGCTGAATGCCCATCAAACAAAAAAAAAAAATCTAGAGAGGAAACAGTGTCTAACTTGCCTGAAAGATGAACTGGTTAATTGGCAAGGTCTGAAATGTCCAGCACAATGGTCTTTTGCATATACAACAAGTAGTAGAAGCTACAAAGGAGAATGGGAGAGAGGTGAGGGTATTGCATTGACAGCAATATAAAGAATGTAACAGCATGCTGTTTTGAAGAAGATTGGGATATTTTTGTGGTGAGTAAGGCATGGAACAAGCTGATGGTCCAACAAGTTAACTATGCTGCAAAAATATATGTGAAAAAAGGCACGGGAGTTCAGCTGCTCACCATTCTTCATTTAATGCACTGGAATATTTTTTTAACTTTTGAAGTTTTTAGGTTGTTTTTATGAATTCAGTATTTCTTCTATTTTTTTATCTTTTTTCAAAAACATTTGCACTTTCATGGGCTTACTTATACAGTTATATTGTCAGGAGGAATTAGTGTCCCCAGGGTATGTGCTCTACCCAGTGCTCAGCTGTAGACATATGGGAATTCCTGTCCTTTAAAATAATTGGCATTGCTGTTGAACACATGTGCACTATCTGATTTGAAAGAATACGTGGCAATAGATGCCTGAGACCAAAATCAAGCCTCATGATCTTACAAAAATAAAGGGAAGTAATTTGTGCCAACATTTTTTGAACTCTCCATTATGCTTACTTTGGTTGGGATTTTATGAGAATAAAAGAGAATGTTGATAAATGCAGTACATATTTCTCACTGATCCAGCATGTATTAGAATTCCTTATATAGAGTTGGATATTCAGTTTGTGATCTAGCCTATAGGAGTAGTGGTCAGCATATTACATTGTTGGAGGAGCTGTGTAGGAGATTTTTATAGAGTTGTGATCTGCTTTTGATCTCTCCACTTTGTAGGGATAGAGCAAATTTGATGAGTGTGTGCTCTAATGTTTTAAAATTCACTGTTTTCAATTATTTCCGAACCAGTTTCTACTAATGCACACAAAGAAGAATTATTTAAAGAATCTACAAATGACTCTTATATGAAAGTTTTTGAAAAGATGAGATTTATTTTATGCCTATATATTTGTAAACTCTACCTAATGCCTGGCAGACTACGAGCTTTATCAAAGTACTTCACAGCCTTGGATAGCAAAGACAAGTATCATTACAAGACAGTAGATAAATATCCTTGTTGCTCTAAGTTTCACATGTAGCAGTAGGGTTTTTAAATTTATGTAGATATTGGTATATGAACATTGTTGGAATAACCTTTATGAACAACACTTAGATGCTTAATATGAATATGCAAAAATCATGAATTGCTATCCAGTAAATACACTGGTTTGAATTGTTAAAATATTAGTTCATATTAAAGATTACATTTTTCTTAGTGTTGGCAGAAGAGTTCATTTTTTTTCTGTTAAATCAATTCATACAGTCATCAAAAGACAAGTTTTTAAGTGCAAGAGCCCTTGAGCTCTGAAATAGAAACAACAATCTTCAAAGCTAAATGTGTATAAGAATAAACCCTCTAAATTTAACTTCAGTATGTTCATCAGTTAGCCAATCTGTGTGAAAAGCTGCTTAATAATAATGGAGGACATGAGGCTGGAAATCACAGTGTGCCATAAAATCAGTGCGCCAATTGAATCCAGTTTTAGTTATGGAGCAGTGTTGAAAACTTCAGTTCCCAAGAGAGTAACTTCAATTCTTTATTTTTGAAGATACTTTGTGATACCCTCTCAGGTGACAGAACTGAGAGCCATAAACATTTTGGAAAAGTGTTTTCTCACTGATAGGCGTGTTATGTTATTTACTGATTGCTGTCTCAGCTCCTTGTTAGTTGTGGTTATTAAGTTCACCCATACAGTTTTCATGAGGACATTCGATGCACTTGATAAACTCTACTAAATCCTCACATACATGTGGATAGGATGTGTAGGTTGTGATTATACTTTTGAGAAGAGAAAGTAAGAGAAATAGTTGTGGTAACTGTAAAGGATATAAAGAGGTATAAAGAAGGATATAAAGACAAGATTTAAATTTTATTTTTCTACCACTGTCTGGTTCCTTTCAGTGTATATTGGTGGATAAAAGTGTCTCTGGTGTTGACTTAATAGATTTGTGAATAAGTTTTGGATTGTAGCATTTTTAACTTTTTAGGAAGGGTTTTAGTCTCAAGGTTTTATACATGGAGGGTATGGTTTGGTTTATCTAGAAAGGTAATTCTTTGCACAGCATCATTCAAGAAAAGTAGTAGTTATTGAAATTATTGTTGATAGGGTCAGTAACAGGGTTTTTAGTCTAAATGATAAATAAATTGCCTATGGTTGTTACTGTAAATGTAGATTAGAAGGGGAATGCAATAATTCACATTTTTTCAAAGTAGTTTATAGAAGTTAAAATATTGTGGAATTAGTCTGGTGACCATGGTCTGAACAAAGTCTCAATTACATAAAATTAAGCTAGTGGTGGCCTGAAACTGCTGCTGAATTTTGCTGAATTTTGGCTGGAGTTCCAAGTAGTGTAACTCTTAAGGATTTAATTAATTTGGTCCAATTAAGATGATTACACAGTATTCATGTACTTATCTATTATTTTTACATTGCAGTGACACTTAGCAATGTAAGTTAATATAAATTAAAAAACCAAGTAGTTTATGAACATGCTGTTCTTACTTTTAAGTTTTTCTTATATATTTCCTTTTCATGTAATGGCACCAGGCACTGAAAAAGAACTGGGAAGAAATAAATCATGCATATCAGGGTCTTCCAGTACTAACAGACACCAGGTACAAGAAGATACATAAAGAAGAGCTAGAATTAAAGCTGAAACAACTGGAACATGACATAGCAGCAATTGAGAAGCACAAAAATATTTACATTGCAGATGTGTAAGGATTGTTATGCAGATATTGCCTGTTTTTTCCTTTCTCTCTATCCCTACATCTCCAAGAAGTGCCTCTCTAAATTCTCAGAAGACACTACTCTTAACTATTTAGAAGGAAATACTCAACTAAGTATGTAGCTTCTTAGAAAAGTTGTTACATATAACTCTCATCTGTACAATTCCCAAAACATTTTGAAATAAAATTTGTAACTAAACTTTGAGTATAAATAATGAATTTAATTTATTATTCTTTGTAATTTTTATTAACTACTAAGATTTCTATAAACACCATACAGAAAGCATATAAAACACTGTTTCATATGTTTGGAGCACATTTTTCCTTGCCTAGCCAAAACAAAAGGAAATAATTGGCTGCTGAAGACAGCTTGGTAAATACAACTTCAGGACGGAATGGCTTCTGGACTACATATTAAAGAGATGTTGTGCTTTACTTAAAAACTTGAGTGATCGTATTTCTAAACATCTTGGCTTCTGCGTAACGTTTTGTGTACTCATTTTTTGTTACCAGAACCAATTTTTAATGTGGAAACCTATTATTATATAGACTTCACACAATACAGATACCACATGTAGTTGGCTGTGTGTTTTTACAAGTACATAATTCTGTAATACTATAGTAAATCTACGATTAAAAAATGTTTTGACTGGAATTATGTGTGTACTGTTAGAATGAAAGCAATATACAAGCATCTGAGTCAAGACTTTGACAAAAATTGTATCAGCACACTATTGCAATTGTTTGCATAGAAGGAAAAAATGTTTTTCTTTCCTACTGGTTAACCTTTGCTTCATAGAATCATAGATATTGTTTAGATTAGAAAAGACCTTTTTCAGTCAGTCAGAACACAGCTTTTTCTGTATGGTATCAATCACTACCACCAGCAGCTGCTGTGACATCATCATATCTGACATGCAAAGGATAGAGTAAAAAATTTGAAATTAACAATGAAAAGCCAAATTTCCCCATACATTAAGTTCCTTTCCTAAATTTGTCAGGGAATGGCTTTGAAGACTTCACAGTGATTCTAAGCTCTATTTCTTGTGCCTCTTATAGTTGTCTATGACATGCATGTAACTTACTGTTAATCAGTCATGTTTATTTTTGAAGGATATAAGCTGGAAGAAAGATGCAGATTAGTAAAACATGGATTTAATATACTTTTTACTCAAAAGAATGACACACTGTATATTTTAACAAAACCGCACTTAATTATTAGCACTTAATAATATGTCACATTATCTTCTAATAAAGTACCTGATGCCCCTCTTAAGAAATTAAATGTAATTAGAAAAGGCTGTTTCTTATGGCTTGAAATAAAAAAAAAATGGATTTGGCTCCAAAAGAGCATGCATTCCCACTGCTTCCCTCTCAGCTTTTACTTACTTGTAGATTACATGGCTGATTCAGGTTAGAATCTGTATTTGGTTCTTCCATTTATCATCAGTGCTATCTTTATGGAAATGCAGAGTAGGTGGTGGCCTATCCCAAAATTTGGTACAAGCAGCTAGACCACACTTAGAAATAATCATCATTCACCAGTAGAAATGATTGCTTTTAAAAATTGTCAAAAGTATATTAATATATTATTGGGAAATTAGGAAGTGAATGGGAAGGGATGCAAAAAGTATTCCTGCTTAACAGCAGAGGAAGAGACAAAAGCCAGTGTCCATCTGTAGCTGAGTGGACTGTCAGTAGTGTCTTTCAAAAGTGCTGTGGGGTTTTTTTCATGGGCCTCATATAGCTCTTTGCAGGTAGCTCTGCTGCATGCTCCCCTCACGAGACATGCAAATTGCTTCTGTCACCCTATGGAGAGCTGTAACTCCTTTTGGTGTGTATTCCAAGGGATCTGCCAACACCTCCGATTATGGAAAAAAATTGTTATAATGAAAATCATTGAAAATGCATGCAGAAGGATAATGTTCATACCCTTTAGCTCTCTCTGGGAAGTTTGATAAAATAAATTTACAGAATCCAGTAATTGAAAGTATAATGTTCATGAATCAACTAATATATACCATTGGTATCACAAAATGAAAAAGGTGAATAAACTCAATTGTTCTGATAGAATTGTTCCCTCATAAAAGCTATTAAATATTAACAGAAACAAGTCTGTCCACAGGCTAAAAAGTAGCATTACCACTTGAAACATTCTTTAAATTCACTAGTCAGTTACTAATAATCAATGAAATTAGAAGACTATAACCAAAATGCTTCAGTACTTCCTAATCATAAAATTGGTAATTTTAAATTGTCCGTATTAAATTGGATAACCACAATAAAACCTATGCAAAGTGGGGCATGAATTCTCTATTGGTCAGTAAGAGTTACATTGCCACAAACTGAAAATATTTCCTGTTGGAAGTTGTGCATGACAAAGCTGTGTATCTATTTTTTAAAAATAGCAACATGAAATTATGATGAGTATCTCACTGGCTGTTCTTGAGAATGAAACTATTTATATTCAGGAAGGAAGGGATCAGATATGGCATCATCACAAACCGAGGAGTTCCTGATTGTACGGCTGCGATAGAGCTGCCTCGAGCAAGCGTCAGCTGTGACAGGAGCATATGGGCTCCATGTGGCTGATCTTGGACCATGGTGGCTTTTTGGGCTCTGCATGCATTCCTGGGGACTAAGTCTGGGACAGTTCTTCAGAACCTTCCTTGCAGAGGTGTAACTTCATTCCCCTCACAAAACAGTAAGGGCAAAGTTCAGAGGGAAAAATGGGAGAAAACCCTCCCTGAATTCATTTTCCATTGTCTCTGTAGGTAGGTTTTATTCTAGGAGGGCATGTTCTGACCCTTTGATATTTTTGTGGAAAATTGGTGCTGCAAACTGCTGCTGTGATTGCTCTGCCACAAAGCTAAAATCTAGTCCTTTCACTGGCATACATTTCAGGGAACACAACATATCTAACAATGCCTAATGAAGGCAGACATCTTTTAGATAAGAAAATTTCACATATATGCAAATTAATAGGAATCCTAGGTAAGTGCTAGCCCTAGTCCACACTTTCATCCTCAGCTTTAGGATGTTTATAATATTAATAACGTAATTACAGGAGAGACAGGTGGCAAACCCTGTTATTAAGGTTGTCTGACATTTCCCATAGCCAAGGAAGGCAGCTGCTGAGCCCTGCCGCTGGCTGGCATTGTCCAGCCCAGGAACTAGGGGTGTATTGAGCCTGACCAAACCAAGAAGGAACAGCCATTTCTCCCATGAGTGACCATCTAAAGTGGTGAGGTACACTTGACAGCTGAATGCTTGGATTATAGGGTTTTTCATACTATCTCAATCTTCCTCCAGCTCCTTGTCATGCAAAGTTATGTAAATAAAATATGAATAAATTCAGGATTTTCACCTTCCAGGCTAAGCAGTGGCATTATGGTAGGAATGCAATGTGAGTTATTGTGTTTTCTTCTTTACTGTTTAAAGAGCACTGATGTAAATGTGACTTCCATTTCACCAAGTTATGAAAAACATTTTTTTTGCACAGTGTACCTCCACAAATAGTTGTAGACAGACAGACATAGCCAAATAGCAGCTATATTCTGGTCTTGTTGATGCTGCTAGGAGAGTGAACTTCTGTTTGGTCACAGTATTAGTCTGTGGTGTTAATTCATTAGTTCATGCCAGCCTCGACATTGACTCCACAGCATGGAGAAATTCACACCAACATGCAAACACCGGAGTAACTTTTGTCTTCCAATCTTTCCTCAAATGTCCTCTTCAATGGTGCCCACCAAAAATTTAACAACAGCTGAGCTGTTGGTGAGCTGAGACTAGGATTTATCTCGCTGACCTGTGCAGTTTCCTTGAACTCCCCTAGCACTGTAGCGTGCTGTTTCTTGTCTTAGACTGTTATGTTATCTGTCATGTGGATCATGTTTTTCTCTCTTTGCTTAGTGTCTGACATGATTTTGTCTGTTAGTGGTGCTCCTGTGTGATAATAATAATAATAATAATAATAAAATATGATCATGTGGGCATGAAGACCATGCAATAAGATTCATGTTGTTTACTAAAAGGATCTGTTTTCCAAGAACCCTCATCTCATTTGTTTCAGCAACTGGAAAGTAGGAGTTGAAGGAAGAGAAATGAGATTTAAAGCACTTAACTTATTCCCTGGAGCAATATGATTTATTCATGTCTTTGTCATAGAATGTTTTTGAAATGCAATGGTAAATGACTTATACCTGGCTTTTTCACTGGTAACCATTAATACTGCATTTCTCATTTTTGGGATTCCTGACTTAGGTAATTTGAGCCCATCTGTTTTAAATACAGGATATATGTGCCTAAAGTTAGAACTATGAGTTGAGCCTAGACAGCACTATGGAATAGTTTAAAAGCTATTGGTTGTTCATAATTATTGAAATAAATGTTTAATTTAGTCTTGCTAGGTGAGAGCCCCCATATAAAAAATTCAGGGGATTCAATCCTCTAATTCCAAGAGCTGCTGTAAAAATGGACAAGTAGCTCTAGACCTGTTTTTTGAGGTCCATGTTAAAGGATCTCATGTTGCTTTGAGGTCCATATTAAAGCTGAGGAAGCAACATAGTAATTCTCTCTTTGGAGGAAAAAACTCCAGTACTGTTCAACATGTGGCCCCAAGCACTGCACAAGGGAGAAACAACCACATTTTGCTGTTTGCTCAGGAGGAATAATCTGTCTTTTACACAAACAGTAAAATTAGCATATGGTCCAAATCCAGCATTCCAGCACCCTCGGGTAGTGGGTCATTCTGTGCCACAACAGAGCACAGAGGCTGGCCAGCCGTGAATATTCACTGCCCTACACTACAGGACAACTCTTGGGACCAGACTCTGTTTTTCAAAACACTTTTGTTACTGCACTGTTTATTCTAGGCAAGCTGTGAAGTATGCAAAATTATATCAAATATAACTGAGCTATTCTGGGGGAGAAAAAGCCCTTAAACTGTTACTTATTTAGCTGTTTAAGACACTCAGAATTCTTTTATTTGGCAGACTTTCCCAGATTTGTTTTAATAAAGAAAAAAAGAAAAAAACATTAAAAAGAGGGATGAAGCCAAGTGAATGGTTGTTCTTCCTTTAAAAAGAAAACTAACAGTTAAATTCATTACGTTGGGTGTGACCCACTATATAGTTACAACTCCCTGACTAGTTTTCATGGTCATGCATGATGAATTTGTCATAGGATATGATGTGAGCAGCATTCCTTGAAAATAATGCTTTATCATCCAAACGTCAATACCTCTAAATAGCTGGTAAGGGCAAATATTTCCATAGTATTATAAAGTTTATTCGAGTATTAAAGGACAAGAGGAAATTTCTGTTTGCATTTCTTTCAGCTATAAGGACTCTGTATTAATAACATGAACCTGAAAAGCAGGAAGGGTATCTTCAGGAGCCAGGAAATTGCAAAGTGAAGCTTTCGCTGCTCTAGTTTGGCACAGTGAGATTAATAACAAACAAAATGTAGTTTTGTATTAAAGATGTTTATCACAGACCAAATAAGTCAAAGCCCAGGGTTCTGTCAAGCAGTGCTTAACAGTGATTTGAAGGTTATAAATACTTGAAAAAATAGACTAACATCTTGAATGGCAGCTTTTAGCCATTTTCTTGATATCAAACTTGCTCAAGTTAATTTTCAAAGCCTAAGTCAGTCTCACAGACTCAGTACAGGTTAACTGTGACCAAGCTTCCCTTGTAGATCTTAGATGCTGCAACTGCTTCAAAGCTGAACTTTCCGATTCCTCTGAACTGGAAGGTGGACAGGAGCCAGATTCCAGCTTGCAGTGCCACTGTGTCACCTGCTCTAGTACAGGAGTCACGAAGAACAATGTGCATCTCTTCTGCTGCACATCACAGGATGCTCCTTAGCCCTGCTAAGGGGGCAGCTTTTCCTATGGCCTCCCTGTGTTCATGACTGTAGGGGAATGGTTTGAAATGCTGTTTCACGTTCTCCCAGATGTCTGTAATACTGTCTGCCAGACATGTTCTGCCACACTCAAGGTCTCCAGCAGCCACCCTATGGACTGGGTAACTGCCTCAGGTAATACACAAGAACTCAAAATTCTGGAGTATGTTAAAACTGGATATGAAAACAATTCAGAATTGCTTCCAACATGCCCTAAAGTACTGTATATACGCTAGACTTTTGCTTTTAATAATCTCTTCAGTAACCATTTTACCCAAAAATGTCTTTGCCACAATTGGGGGTGTGTGTGTGCTGTAGCTTACCTTGTAACCACTAAGAAATGCAAATTTATGCTTGATAAGATTGTTTACAGTTCTGCTGTTCACGTAACAGCTGCATCAACAGGCAGAACCAGAATAAGAGCTCTTACTTCATCCCCTAATTGGCAAGCTTCTACCTAGGTAAGCCATACCTCTTGAAATATTCTGGATTTTCATGCATTTCTTGTCTAGTTTTGGTGTTTACATATTAAACTGAGTTGTCAAATGTTTGTTATAGCTTCTTGGAAGCAGAATACATAATGCAGTTGCAAAGGTTGCTTACAGGTAACTCCATAATAGTATTTGTCTTGGACTGCTTTCTTGGCATATCCCTGCCCCCAACCTTCAGTATTTCTTTACATTAGAGTTGTGAAAGGGTGAGCATGTCCTACTTTTATCAGTAACATGGTAAGAGAAGAACAGACATCTAATTGAAATTATAAAGTTGTGTAAAGGCCAAAGATATAAATAAATTCACAAGGGGTTTGCATATAAGTCTTAACTCTGCTTTGTTTCTCTGTGTGTCGCTTCTTCCGTCTGCTCATTTATGGCTCTTGGCTATGTGTCCAGACCTACCCAGTCCTACTTGTTAGTTTTATCTACCCTTATTTTCTTTGTTCTTTTCCCCTTTGATCATTTCCCATGGCTGTATATCTAGAAATGTTTATTCTTTTCCTCCTATTTTTAGTTCATAAACAAACAGCTAAACAAAGATAGTAAGAACATGCTTCAGAATGTGTATAGGCTTTTTCATAGTTAAGCCCCAAATATCATGTTTTCACTAATCATACTTTGGCCCTAATTAAAATAAGTTTTGAAAGTCTACTGTAAATTCATTCATTCTATACCAGTTCATACTGTAAAAATAAACATTCAGTAAGTATACATTCCTCCATTAGAAAACCCTTAGCAGCTTCATTTCCGTCATGCACAAAGAATGTCACTAATTCTGGTTTCTGCTAATTCTGTGAGTTCACAGAACCACAAATTTCTCTCATTTGCAACAAAACGAAACAAAATGTATTACATTTTGTGCCAATGAAAAAATCCTGCATGGAGAAGAACAGCCTTGTGGGCTGTGTGTGTGGCTGCTGATAGCAGTACTATCAACGTGTACCCCAGCTAAATTTATCTAGTTTTTAATTTCCTTACTCATATTTATTGTTATTAGCAAGACATGACACTCCATTACACTCCTTAAGCGAGCCCTGCAAAATTGCTGGAAGAATGCCAAAACAAAGACTTGACAAACACAGTCATCCAATCTTGATGGGAAGAACAAACATCTCCTGCTTAAGTTTCCCAGCACAATGCTGGAAGAATTTATTTTTTAGTATCTTGTTCATGTTAATGTTTTTCAAAGCATTAAGCTTCTCTTTGCAGTGTAGTCAGAACAATCTCTTATACTGCAGTAGTCTGATAAAGAACACAGTGAAAAGTACAGAAAACTCTGTAAATAGTAACCCAAGTAGTCTGAAAGGTAGAAGAAACCAGTCCTCATACGGAAGTGACAGAATTGATTTGAGTTTCTAGCTGTAATCTAAATAGCTTCAGATCCATAGAGTTCAGCTCTGTGATATAAATGTAGCAGCAGCTTTATTGGTAACTTGGTGGTAACTGATTCAGACTGTGCTAGCTTTAGGGCAAATATGGGCTTTAGGAGGGATTCTTGCCCACATTCAGACAAGAAGAATCTTCGAATCCTGAAAAGTGATCGTGAATACAAATCAGGGCATTTAACCCAAAGTTCAGATGAAATATTAAACTTTCTTTCTCAATAGTTGTATGAAATGTTGACATGTAATTGAAATGCAAATCTATTTAGAGATTTTGTCCATTATGAAAGTCCCCTATGTACTTTACAAAAATATTTTTATTTACTCTTTGTAGTTTTGTACAAGTCTGCATATGCTGTTTATCAAATTCACTACTTATTATTTTACAGCATTGTGAACAGGAACTACTTTTTCCCAGCACACTTGAGTCTTCATTTACAGGCACCACTTTGAAGCAGATATATTCTGGAGTGGACTTCTGATACTTGGTAAACCTGGTCTTTTGTTCTTCCAGACATGTTGTCTATTATAGCAATAGTTCTTTAAAGAATAGTTCCTTAATTCATCACAAAGTAAACACACCTGGCTTCATATACGAAACAAATAATTTATCACAAAATAATCTTCAATTGCTCTAGTACTTAGCCAGATTTTAATAAATGATTCATTTATAGGAGCCTTCTTAACAGCAGATTCCTAAGAATTGTCCTATCAGTTCTAATGTAAGTGCACTAACAGAATGCACCTTAAAACTAGTCCACATTGCACACCAAACTCCCGGTGTAGACATACCCATAGTGCTCCCTGGATCCATCTGTTGTGACCTACAAGTGTCAGTGACCACATTTTAGAAAAGTAGTGTATCAACCTGAAATGTTTCCTACTCATTTGGTGAGAGCACCTCAGGTACCACCAAGCATATTTCATTACGTCCAGGTCTCCCCGAAGAGCAACTTTTCCTTCCTTTAGTATTTTCTAGTATAGGAGTGGCAGAATTCTACCAGCTGTGTATTTGACAGATACCAGAAATTATAACCAACTTTCAATTTTAAGAACGTGAAAAGCTCTCTTTTTCTCCACAGTGGGCAGAGAGGCTGTTGGCATTTCCCCCCAAAGACAGGATACAAAAAGGATAGAGCAAGTCCAAATTTTAACGTCTTATATGGGAACGTAAAGGTAGGCAATGATCATAGTAAGCTAGGAAAAAAACAAGCTCCTTCTCCTCTGAGAAGGCAGTGAAACCAAAATATTAATAATAATTTTTACAGAATTGGAAGGGGGTGGCAGAAAGCTGCGTTGTTCCTGGTGCCTGATCTGTTTTCCTCCAACTGCACAGACAGCATAGGCACCATGGGCATGGGCTGGGGGCAATGGGAAGACATAGCTCCAGCATGTGCACGGTGGTGGGGAAGGAGCAGCAACTCCAGCAGACAGCGAGGATGGAAAGTATGATTACTGAACTATTGGAAATTTGCTTTATTCTCTCCTGGAGTATAAGCAAAGTCCTGTTAAAACGGCAGTTTAAACCACACCAGTTTAATTTTACCTACTAACCCAGGCCAGGCCCCTTGGTCAGCCCTGCCCAAGCCTTTCCACCCTTCCGACCGTACCTACACCTGCACAGTTTCCATCCCGCA
>NW_008239547.1:2499834-2522495 GCF_000691975.1 Corvus brachyrhynchos | reverse complement strand
TCCGGAATCACCCCGAGCGGCTCCTGTGGCGGTGGCTGTGCTTCCCCAGACTCCTTCAGTAACGGGGATGAGGATCCCCAGGGATCCCGAGATGTCTTTCTCCCACCAGAACTCTGAGAGGCCCCTGGGGGTCTGCGAGCGCTGTGAAAGCACGTTGGGCTGCCCGTGTTCTGCTGGGGTGGGGATGGATAAATGATGCAAAAATGAATGAATGTGATCCTTATTCTGATAGACACACCAGATTCCCCTATGAAGCAAATGCCATCACTGCCACGACCTTAGGTATGTTCTTATTTTAATGTGGCATTAGGATTTTAACAGAAGATTCACAGGACAGCTGCCTACAGGACAGGGCCCTCTGTGTAGTCAGGGGTCACACTCTGTCCACTCCAACGTCCCTGCCAAGCCCCTTGCGAAGGACCCATCTCTGTGTTCGAGCTGCCTGAAAACACTGCACATCCACCAGCTCTCCTGACACCTGTGTAATAAATGACATTCTTAAAGTGGGTGACTGTGTATCACCAAAGCAACATGAGGTTATTGCAAAGAAGGACGTGAATGTGCATGACCATCTTCTGCTGCACTGGTTTCATTTTTTCTGCTCAACTCCCTGAAAACCCAACCAGCAGTAAGTCCAGCACAGCATAGTTTGAGTTACAAAAGCTGGACTTCCTTGATGCTCGCTTGGAGCTGAGGACTGTGCTCAAACTTCACCTGTGCTCATTTTACCAGACAACAAAACTAGTAATATTCTTCCAAAGGTGTTGCAATTGAATGTCTTCAGCTTCTCTCTTAGGCCTCAAGAGAACACTTTTGGATATTGCCATGTATTTGTATTCCTTTTTGTATCCATTCACATCCAACTTGTTAAAGACTTAAGAAGAATATCTGCTGGGCTATTCAAACATGCAAAGCCTGAACTTTAAAAGTAGGTCTTTCTTTCACTGTAGGAGTTTTTTACACAGAAGTGTGCCAAAGTATTTAGAATATTTATTTACTTATCTAGTTGAATACTGCTTTTTTTTTCTGAAAAAATCAGAATTTTTTCCTTCATATTTTCAAGGTCTTTTAAAATTCTCAAACAGAATAGTAATAAGAATTTACAGTTACTTGAAAATTCTCTTATAGCATAATACTGTGGCTGGCTTTAGGATAAATGAGAATTTCTAAGAGTTGTTGTTAGGAAGTGCCTGTTTAAAGGAAAGAAGAATATGAAACAGGCTTATTATATTAGACAAATCATTAATTTGAAAGTACATGTGGATTTCACTCACATGTACTTTGCATTATTTGTCAAATTCCAGCAAGCACTTGTAAACAAGAACTTCAATATTATTGCAGAGTTAAGCTGTTTATGCTCTGCTATTCTAGAGAACCAGAAGGATAAATGGGAGAATCAAAATTTCATCCTTATCTTATTTCATAAAGGAGTTAATGTAACCTAAGTAAAAGTTACTGGTTGTATGAATTCTGAAGCAGTTTCTCTCCATTTAATTTGATGTTCTGCATCACACTGAAACCGTGCAATTTGACAAGAATGCAGAAGTTAGCAGCACTGACAGGGTTTGCTAGTGGGTGTTTGTAATACTTAATGAAATTGTTTCACTTTACATTAAAATGCACTTGAACAGACTGTTCATTGCTACAAAATGTTTTTAAAGTTTCAGGCCCCCCCCCATGCACTGAAAAAGTAGATGGGAAAATAGTCTTTCCAGGCCGACTACAGCAGTGTTTTTGGAGCAAGATTTGCCTCTAATTAAAAACCTCGCCAAGGAGGATATTTATAATCTCCTGTTTCTATGGAAATGAGGAACACAACTAAGTAACTTTTTTCTTTTGTGTAGTTTCAAGGCTTGTGTAAGTCAGGTGAAAAGCTTTCATTGATTCCAGTGATCTCCCAGTCATTCCCTTCATGGCCAAACATTCAGTAGCAGTTGCCAACGAATAACATTTTTTGATGCAGAAATTTTTGGGTAGAGTTAAGAAAACATTCCAGTCAAGGTGTCTGTAGCTGTCAATTAATACGCAAAAAAAGTGCCCAAGCAACCCAAAATCCACAAGGCAGAACAGTGTTTCAATACAGCATGAGGCAGGGCTGTGTCTGAGTTAAAGAAGAGCAGATGTGGAGGAACAGCTCAACATCAAATATGGTATCTTAGCAAAAATATTTGTGAGAAACAGTTTATTGCTCTACTGTAAAATGGTAAGCAGAGGTTAGTTTCAGTGATGGTCCTTTAAGGACTATCTGTAGCAAAAATGCCATTAAGACATGCACTGCACAATGGCAAGTTTGTCACCATTTCTCCTTTTACTCAAGATTCCTGCAGCCAAGCTGTAGAAAGACAATGTGTGACTTGAGGAATATGATTGTAAAGAAAACCTATTAGGTGTCGCTTTTTATCCTGAACCAGTACTGAAGAAAAGCTTTGTAATGATTTTAAGATACCTTGTGAACCTTCAGATCTTGTCTTTCATAAGGAATAGGGAAAATTTTTGTTTTGGAGTTTGTTTAGTTTTTTTGCTGGTGACTTTGCATTTCATAGCTTTTTGAAGCCTTCCACTGTTGGCGAATTTTTGACCTTAATCTCTACTACCGTTGTATGCTGAGAGGTCTAATCTTTGTATTCTGACACTTACAAAATCAATGTATATTTTTTTTCTGTAAATATATGGATTTACAGACTAGTTTGGTAGTGAGGTGAGATGCAAACATTTTGTAATCACTTATCCTTGATGATATCTAAATTAAGAACCTCACCTTTGGCAAGAAGTACAGTTTTTCACTGATTTGTATAGATATCCATGAACCACATAAATTATTCTCCATGTGTGCTGTTTCATCTGTAGAATATTTATTTATTTATTTATTTATTTATGACTTTTAAGTAATTCTAAACTAGAAATGTACAATTTTAATATAGAATTTTATTACTTTTAATTCCACCGTCTGAATCTCCCGTTGGAGAATCCCTTCTTACTGGCATTTTGTGTTTGAAAGTCCTTAGAAACTTACTTTTGACAGTAGATTAGTATTAAATATTTCCTTTATCTATCCAGTTGTTTGTAATTTCAGGTGAGATTTCTCACATTCTGTGAGGAAAAAACTGTAGCATTTGATGTCTGAGATATACTGAGAAGCAAAATAATTAATGAGAAAAGCAAAATAGTAATTTGTAACTGGAAGAAAGTATGGCATCCAATAGAGTGTACTAGAATGCTGACTTTGTATCAGTTACATAATGTCAAACACCATGAAGTGTTCTTGACTGTACTATTTGATATTCAGATTTCAGACAATTGGCCTGGATACAGTCTGGATTTGTTCACTTATCCTCAGCACTACTTTGGAGATCTGGAATATGTGCTCATACCTCATGGCATTATTGTTGACAGGTATGTGTAGTTTGAATGTCACTAAATAAATTGTTTGGTCAGTAGTATTATCCTTTTTTATGAAGGCTGTCATCCATATACAGTGTATGTATAATCTTTGTCCTAAAATATTAAAAGTTAAAAACTTGGCTATTCTTATTTAGAAATTTAAATTAGTACATTTTTATCTGTGCTGGAGTTCATACACTTCTAACACACAAAGTGGTCTTTGGAGTTCTTGGAAATTTTGGCTCCAAACAATCTGAGGAATAATATAAAAAAATGAAAATTCATCAAAGAAATGTTTCTTAATGAGAGGATTTCCCCATTATTCTTAGACTTGATAAAAGATGATAAAAGACTATTTTATTAATCTTCAGTAAAGTAAGTGATCCTCATTCTTACAACACTAAAAGGAATTATATATTTCAGATCAAATGAGATGATCTCATATTTCTAGTATCTTCTATTTCTCAAATGAAAAGTATACTAATTATTGCTATATGAATTTACTAGATCATTAAAAATACAAAGATGTGGAAATGAAGCAACAGCCGTTTCTCATACTTAGGATATTATCTTCAGTCTAGAGCTTATTATTCTCTGCTCCATGCACAGATTTCAGTAAAGTTCAATTGATGTATTTATGTAGAAGCAAATTGATTTCTGTATTACAGTTGGTAGACAAAGAAAAAAACAGCTAAACCTGAAAAGTGTAATAATGAAAGGCATGGGATAGATGATAGGATTATTTAATAAATTGTATCCTGTCAACAAGCCTACTCTTATTGAAACTACTAATCTAATTCAGAGAGCTATCAAAGAATTTTCCAGTGTGTTTACAGAGTATAATACACTGAGCTGTTTTTCCTCAAAACATCAAATGACATTGTTGAATTTTCTGTTGATACTGCATTACATCTAGAAATGACCCAGTACCCTATTGTGGGTCTAGAAATGCTATCTTTAAGATTAATATTTATTATTTATATTTATTATTAAGATTAATTTTTTTTTCTTGAAAACGTATGTAGCATTACCTGGCAGAAATGTGTCTTTTGTTTCCAGTCATCTGCCATATTGTGTTTGCAATGCAGAATTGTCAAAGGGAAGACAGGTTTGGTTGGGAACCCCACAACTGTGGGTTTTAATGGGGCATTTGCTCGATTATTTGCCTGTGTTTGACCTTGAACAAGTCACTGAAGTTCTTTGCACTTTTCATTTCTGCTGTATAAAACAGCGAGCTGTACAAAATAGTGATAATATAAGCTTTTGACTGATGCTCTATTTCTTTCTAGTATTTATGTATATTTTTATTAAAATTGTAGGGATAGCATCTTCCAAAGCCAATCAGCATGAAATATTTCAAATAATTCTTTTCCCTGTCTTTCACTGAATTTGTTGTTCTTGTGCAGTAACTAACATAACAAGTTAGGGGTTTGTACAGGTATGTTTTATACTGGTAATTCCTGTGAGGTAAAATGGAAGGCTAGCTCACATTCTTTTCTCTCGAGTCTCTGACATATTTATGAGCCCAAAATATACTGAGATGTGTAGCTCCTGTTTGTATAGCTGGGGAATTTATGCATTTAAGGTTCACCAGATTCAAGTGCTTTGCATCATGCATCCATCACTCTGTATCTGCCTTCTGTGAGCTGGATCCAAACCCAGTCAAGCACTGGAATGGACTGTCTTGGAAGGTGGTAGAGTCACCATTCCTGGAGGTGTTCAAGAAATGACTGGACATGGCACTTACTGTTATGGTCTAGCTGACGTTGTGATGATCAATCAAAGGGTGGACGTGACGATCTTGAAAGTCTTTTCCAACCTAAATGACTGTGATTCTGTGAAGTCACGATACTTGAACAATGTCAGTCAAGCTTTATACTCACCATAGTGTTTGTTTGTAAAGCATACCATGAACTTAGAGCATCTGCATCTAATGTTACTTTATCCTTAATTTTTTTTTTGCCCAGGACAGAACGACTGGCCAAAGATATTATGCAAGACCTTGGAGACAATGATATTGTGGTTCTCTGTGTCCTCAAAGGTGGCTACAAGTTCTGTGCTGATCTTGTGGAGCACATTAAAAATCTTAGCAGAAATTCAGAAAGGTTCATCTCCATGAAAGTCGATTTTGTTAGACTGAAAAGTTACCACGTAAGTCAACAACTGATTTATGTAGATTCTGGTTGAATGTTGTAATAAATAGTTGACTTTTGCATATGAGATCTCCGCCTCCAATTATAAGAAAAACTATGTGAAAAATATTTCTGTTTGAAAAACCTGTGAAGTTTTCTCTAAAAACTCATATCCCTCATACTTTGTAGATAGTATGCTTCATGAGGATATGAAGCATCCTTGAGCTCTATTGTTTTATTTAGTCTGTCTTTTACTTCTGGACAGAGAAGTATTCAAATTTCGTTCATGTAAAATGTCGACATCTTGTTTGTTATCAAAATCCTCAGCAGTTCTGTCAAGTTAATTTCATGCCACTGCATTTTCCACCCCCACATAGTTTGGCATAACTACAAGGTGATAAATCTGTGTCTTCTTCTAAATGTTTAATACTAGGTAAATGAAATGCTTTCATCTTCACAGCATGCAGTTTACATAGCAGCAAAATATACCACCAGATGATGATAGTGTTCTACAAGAAAATGAAACAAGCCATTGAATCAAATCCAGTGTTGAAGTAGTCATCAAGACCTCCTGTTATCTTCAGAGGAAATTATGCAATAATAATTCACCTGTGTCAGTGGGGATATTGGTAGTGAGATGACTAGCATTTTTTTAGAACCTCTAATTACGATTTCTTATTGTATAAGTTATAAATTTATATTCTACCTTGCAGTGCATGTTTCATAGTGAGGGAGCATTTCTGTAAGTTGATGTAGAAAGGTCTGAGGAAGTACACTAAATAAATGAAGTGATAAAATGGTGTCTTGCAGAAATGCAACTTGCTGTGTCCAGTAGTTCCCACAGTAACTCTACATCCTTTCCACAGTTTGTTGGCTGGCGTTTTCTTCTGACCCCAGTGACTATAAACTTTTCCTAACTTTCACAGATCCAGTCTGACTTTTTTTCATAGTGGAAAAAAAGTGAATGAGAACCTTTTGTAGCCATTTGGCTAGGATTTGGTCCTGGGACTTCTCTTTCAAGAATTAGTTAGTTCTATGAAGCATGTGTGAAATACTAATATTAGTTATTTTCTAGATATTCAGCAGTATTACAGAAATAATTAATAAATTGTAATGTTTGTCTGACATAATGGCACATGGAAATTTTACTCAAGTTTTTTTTGTGTAGTTACGATAGCACTTCAGTAACACTGCTGAGCAAACAGTGGAATTACTTAAATTGGGTTTTATTTTGCATCTGGCATATAGGTAATGCATGTGCTTTTTCTACAGGGTTATCTTTTAGCCAGTATGAAGATATCCTGGTTCTAAAATTTCTTTCCTTGGGGTCAAATGTTATTAGTCATATTAACCCGTAATCAATGAGTGGCAGAAGATGTGTACTGCAAAAATGTGGAAATCTTCACATCTTTAGCTTAGGAAATAATGTAGAAGCAGGTTAAATCAAGCTGAAACAGCACTAAGAATTTTATTATGGGAAGGTGCAATTACCAATACTAAGTCCTAGATGATCTTAGCATTTAGTGGCTATTCATCTTTTGGGTCCTAACCTCATTCTGTATCAGAAAGGTAGCACCTTCCCAAGAACTAGTGCCTGCATCTGTTTTTTTTAAAATATATTCTTTTTTCTTATATGTACTTTCAAGGAGGTGTCATGTATTTAGAGGCTGAAGCTGTCCTTGATTTAGTGCTTGGATCAAGGCTTGATACCTGTCTGGTCTTCAGAAGCTGAATGACACTGCAGTAGAAATTTGAAATTACTTTAATATTGGTAGATGCAGTCCATGAGATATACATAAATATAATGCTGACTAAATTACCAGTACCACTCCCTGCCATCCTTTGCATCTTAAGTTACTGTTGTGTCCTGTGCAATTGCAGGTTTTGGGGAATCTTCCCTTGTCAACACAGCTGGGCTCAGAACACTTGAGGAACTCGCTGTCCCTAGTTGGAGTTACTCTTTATCCCAGACTTATATGAAACTCCCAAATCTCCCATGTTAGTTTATTCTGTAATAGCATATCTTTCTCAGTGTTTTACACTTTAATCAGAGGCAATAATTACAGCTTTAGAGATAAGACTCTACTTAAAATCTTGGAGCATCACAAGTTCCACTCCTTTGCTTTCCTTTGTGTTTTCTGTTCCACTTTCTAGTAAGACTTATTACTGCTCTCGCTTTTTATCCCTTTGTCATTTTATAGACAGTGTTCTTCTCGCATTATTTATCCTGCTTCCTTTTACTAACTGTTCTCTCTTTCTCTCCTGAAGGGAGTTCTGCTGCTCTCAATATGCTTACTTCAGACATGTCTCCCTTCCCCCCTCCAGCTGTTTAAATCCAGCAACTAATTTCAGCTCAAACTCATGGGATTTTTGTATTGTCTCATTCCAGCTTCAGTATTGAAAGGTTAGTTCATTTTTAGCGGTTGTAATTCAAAGTGGGATTTCTTGGTTCAATAGGATAGCAAAAATGGGCTGTAATTGTGACCCAGAATCAGATCTTGGCATCTGTGAAAGTACACCTTAATTACCAAGCATCAGTGGAAAATGTTGTACTTTGCTGGTTGGCATACAGACATGATTACAGGAAAAGGAGATTGCAAATATGACCAGTTTTACATGGCTCTTTGTTTTCCAAAGCTGTCATAATATTACAGAATTTAGACTTTAGAATTTGACTTAATTAGTATGTTAGGATCTGCTTTCAGATTACGTAGCTGAAAGCTGGGCATGTATCTTCTTTTGTTAGATTTCTTCATGCAAATGAATTGATTAAAAAAAAAAACATAGTCCATTTAGATTCTCTGGATATTAATGAGATGAATGGCTGCTTGTACTTCCATAATCAGGATGGTTTTATCTGGTTTGCAAAATATTGTCATATGTGCCTGAACATTTTTACATTTTTGTGAGAAACTTTCCTGTATTTTACAAGGGGCAGATTAAAAGAAGGCACCAAGATGAGAGTTAGAAAATATGATTTCAGGAGTAAAAAGATAGGAAGCATCAGGTAGAGTTAAGGATAAGTCAGTAAGTAGATGGAGAGGAAAATCAAATGCATTTTCCGGATGGAAATCTGAACGAGAACAGCAGCTCTGAGTTTTAAGAGGCAGAGAAGAGAAAACATACACTTTTTTGAATGAACTCAAGAGTAGCAAGGCAAGAAGTATAGTGGGTAGAGCAAGAAGCCCTACAATAGTCCTCATGTGAAATATGATTATATAGAAAGGTACACACCAAGTTTTAGGGGAAAACACTGTATTCTAGAAACACTGACATGAGAACTGATAGAATCTAGCAGCTTTTTAGATATTAAGCTCTAAGATACTGGATTTTAATATAAGTCAGGGATGGTGGAATTGGCTGCAGAGATTTTTGAATTTAAAACTGGAGGAATAAAATTTACTCTATTTTTACCATACTGAATTATTTTCCTGAGTGATTGTTCCTCCACAGGGAACGGGAGTTCTGAAGTTGAAAATGGGTGAGGGTTTCAGATTGAAAGGAGAATTCAAAAATATTTTCAGAAGCATGGTATGTTGAAGTCAAGGATGAAAATTAATGGTGGAAGAAGTTGAGTTGGGAAATGCCATCTAAGGAGAATGTGACCCTAGCAGGAGAGATGGTGGATCCAGAAATTCTGTAATAAATTTGTGATACTGATAACTTTAGGAGATTAAAGAGCTAATTAGGGAGAATCCAGAGGGAAGTATAACAGAGAAATTAGGAAGATATTTTACTAGGGCGTTTTCAATTAAATGATAGGACTAGACAAGGATGAATGCTTGAGGATGAACCAAAAGAGAGAGTGAACAAAAAAATAGAAGGGTGTGGATGTCATAAAGAGAAGGGCTGAATAGGGTATGTTTTAGTAAAAAAACATTCTATAAGAAGTGTAGCAGAAGAGTAGACTGTAAACAGCAATTAGACCTTCTCTTTGTTCAGTCTGGAGGAGACAATTTAGGACAAGCTGAAAAGGTAAAGGTTGAATTACAGCTTGAGACAGAAGAGGATGTTCTGGCTTAGCAAGTCTAATCCACTACTAAGAGATGCAACAATATCACCTAATCCTGTTCCATGGCTATGCCAAATGTGATCTTTAAGTCAACCTCAAGTTTTAAATGGAATTGAAAAAATTAAGAAGTAGAGTAAGTATGCAGACTTTCTTGAGAAGTTCCCAGCAACCTCTAAATAGAAGAGAAGGTAAATGCATGTGAATTAAGACTTCTTTCGTGGATAGGTGGTGGAAGCTAAAAAGAGGAGGAATCATGGTAAGAGTCGTTGTTGAAACTGGTGGTGGGGACTGACAGAAGAGAGGAGGAACACCACACACTTTTATTAGGCAGACCAGTGTGCTTTCTACATGCATTGCTACCTGTTCTTGTGAAATGTTTAGTATTCCCATATAGTTATCCATAGATATTTATCTAATTCTCCTAATTACTATATTTTATAAAATAGGTATGATAGTAAAGCTCACATCTTGGGGAAGGGCAAGCGAATCTTGGTGGCATAACCTTTTTTCACTGAAAACCATGGAGAGGTAAACTAGGAATGAGATTGTTATTTTTCCTTAAGTCTTTTGTGATTTCTTTGGTTATATATGTGGGCTAAAGTGGCAGAAATCCAGCCGTCTCTGTTATTTTGAAATTACATTGTTGTAACAAACTCTGTTATTTTGAATAACTTTGGGACCCTACCTGGAGTACTGCATCCAGCTCTGGAGTCCTCTGTATTTCAAAGACATGGATCTGTTGGAGGGAGTCTGGAGGAGGGCTACAAAGATGATCACAGTTTTGGAGCACCTCTCCTAGGAAGACAGGCTGATTCAGTTGGGGTTGTTCAGCCTGGAGAAGAGAAGGCTTTGGGGACACCTTAGAGGAGGTGGCCAGTACCTCAAAGGGGCCTACAAGAAAGGTGGAGGGATATTTACAAGGCTGTGGAATGATAGGACAAGGGGAAATGCCTTTAAATTGACAGAGGATACGTTTAGACTAGATATAAAGGGAGATTTTTTTTATGATGAAGCTGGTGAGGCACTGGAACAGCTTGCCCAAAGATGTGTTTGATGCTCCAAATATGAATGAACTTGCAGAGGATTATGTGGATTTGGTCAATTCATGTAATTCTTTAAAATGAGTACATTATTTATGGTTTCCAGAACATAACAAATAAAAAAAATGTAAAAATGTGACTGCTGAATTGTAATCCATGCACAATGACTGCATTGAATTCTGTTCACAAACAAATCCATTGATATGATCTGTTTCCTCTTCAGCCTCCAGTTGTTTGAAACATATTTACAACTGTTGGTTATTAGTCTTGGCATAAACAGGACTATTAGTGCTGCAAGAATCTGAAAACAAGCAACAAAACTATCATTGTTCAGTAGAAATCTGAATGTTTTTGCTATATGAAGCCACCTCAGTAAATAGTTTTGCTAAATCTCTCTACTGCAGGGGCAAGGAAACAGAGGGATTTTATAATGAGTAAGTTGAAAGCTTGGTAAATGTAGTAAAACAATTTGTTTTTCTGCCATGCAGGTTTCCTTCTCATGCACCAAATGAGTGTACTTAATTCCTAAAAGACTCAACAGCATGAAGCATCAGACTATAATCAGAGTGGTATAAAATTTACAGTCCTGCTTTTCATAATAACCTATTATTCAGTATAATTTTATTGTATGTAACTTGACTTTTAAAGATCACTATGAACTTTGCATTTAAAAATATGTTGAAATCATGACCCTGAAAAAGCAAGTAACCTCAAAATGGTTGTATTAATTTAACAACACAGAAGAAAAAACTGTCTTGCTTGCATTTAGTGATTCAAGTCTATACCCAGACTCTACACCACTGTTACGATGATTGTTTATCTCCATTGCTGTGTCACAGAGGAAAACACAACTTGTGATCTCCTGAGGAAAATGTACATCCTGAGATGAAAGAGAATTCACATTAGTGTTTGTACTAACAGGTTTTCTCTTGGGCAGATTGTGAGTTCCCTTTATTTTGCTTCATGTACACAGTTAAGCTGATGACTGCATCATCTTCTTGATGCTGAGTAGCCATGGAAGAATTACAAACTGGAGCCTACCTGATAGAATGAATTCCTGTCAAATTTAAAGCAAAGTTCTACCATAATTTCAGAGGACTGAACTCCAAATTATCTGTGAATTATACATTTGACATGCAAATAAATAACTTCAGTGTAGGTTTAATTTGAAAATTAGTAATTTGTGGTTTATTTAATTTGGAGAGAGGTTGTGTGTGTACTAGACATTCAAAAACTAAAATATAGTCAACTTTTTTCAGATATATGTCTTGCAGTCAGTACTGTAGACAGTGAACAACTTTACAGAGAATTTTGCAGCATTTTTAGCATAGTTTTAGATGCTAATGGGAAGCAGAAACATGACATAATTTAGTCCATAGAAGCTACCAGTGTCAGGGATCTAGACCTTAAAGTTGTTGCTGTTCTGAGAAATATGTTCTGTTGATTGTAGATGATGCTACCAGAGAGATGTCATATGGGCAAGTTAATGATGAGAGATTTGGGAAATCTCCTCCTAGAATTGCCAAAGGGATTTTATCTCTGTGCACTTTCCATATCTATGAATGGACAAAATGGCATTTACATCTCATAGTAGGATCTTTTTGAGTGAAAGTTCCATAAGATGCTAAAACAAGTGAGTAAAAGGTCTTTTACACCTCCAAGCCAAAGACACTCTCAAATCTTAAGCAGGCATTGATGCTCTGTTTGTTATCTCTTATGCTTCAGGTATTCTCTGAAACTTAGTAAGACTTGAGATGGTTAAGAAGGTGATGAACAGTGGAAACAGATCATATTTTTTGTGAATTGAATGTTTGGAGATGCTACAATTCACAGTTCTCCAAATTGTGTCCAAATGTTCCTTTTTCAAGTGTTAAGACTTCTTTAAAAATAGAATATTTTTCATGAAAGAAACAAAAAACCACATCAACATGCAGCAGTGTCTTACTGCAAATTGTCAGCCTTAGAGACACCCACACTTTTCAGAGAAATAGCCGAAAATGTTAGTAGTGGAAGTCATCCCCAAAGCTTGCAGCTAGCTGATGAACCTTTAAAAGAAATTCACAAAAATGTAATGAGAAGAATGGCAGTCTCTTTGGTTAAATTGTGGGTAGTGTTACAAGAGTAGCAGCACAATTCAGGCACTTTGAGAGTAAACTCTCCTGCCAGATTAATCTGTACATCAGGTACAGACAGCTAGTGATTTGGTGTGAAAACTCAGACACTGGAGGTGGGTCTCTTTTCTGATTGCATCTGCACTGGCTGGAACAGTGACCGTCTGGAGTTCATTCTTCAGGGACTGCAGTGCCCTCCAGGCAGTCACATGGGCCAGCTCAGCTGCTTCTGAGCACTCCCTGTTTCAGCCCAGATGATACCATTTATGAGAGACTTTCTGTTTGGACCGCTTGAGCTTGCTGGATTAATTTTTAGTGACCCAGATGCACACATGCATCTCAGTAACCCCTGCCAGAGGGAGACTTAACAAGCAGCTGGGGACAGCTTGTGGGCAGTAACTTCTTTAGTCAGCACAGTTCTTGCTGGAAAAAGGAGTCTGCCCATAGTCAAGGGATCCTTACTACCATGTGTGCAAGCCTCAGACTCACCTTCTGCTTTACCTGAGAGATGCTCCTCAAAGGTATCAGAAGTGTGGATATTTCAACCCTAGTTACTTTCATGAACCAGCCTAGTTTTCACAGTATTCTAAGATAAACTGAAGAAGGTCATACTATGTGGAATAAAACATGAACTTAAAAGTCAGATTCTTGAAACTTCTTAGGTCTGGAGGCAGATGGTCTCCTTTCACCTGCATGGCATCTACAGCTTCCATTTAATGTGATGGCAGAGTTGTGAGATATGAGAGCTTTAATTAATTTCTTGCTCAAAGAAAGTGTTATATTTAAAATAAAACATAGAGTATTTTGCTGTTGGACACTGCTCAGGGGCTTGGGATGCTACTTCTAATGTAAGTAGGTGTTGATTTGTGGGCATAGTTCAGGAAAGGTCATAATAAGTCTATCATACAGTCAGTTTATCAAGTTTATCTCTAATGTAAAACTTACTCATAGAGGATGATCTTTGTAACTGTATGCATCAGATAACACACCTACGCATCACTTGAATATGTTAGCACCATCTGAATTCTTAGTGATTTTTTTAAAGTATGAGTAAGTGTTTCAGTGACTCACATGTGAAAGATTTGGGGGAACCAAACAGTCGAGGGAGAACTGAGTAGGAAGCGGCCTGATTGCCATGGGGACAGAACCAGAGCAGACGTGGTGGTGAAGGCAGAGTGATACTGAGCTGTCCTACAGCTTTTCAGAAATGTCGAAGTATTGTTTTAAAGCATTTATGGGGCATACTAAAGCAAGTAGCTACATGCTTGTTCAACATACTTTTAATTTTTATCATTTCCAGCTTAGGTATTATCTTCCTTCATACTGATATATGATTTTTGGCTATGGAATTATTTTTTTTCAATGAAAAAAAATTAGTTTTCGTATACTGTGGGTTGGTACTGTGTTATTCTGGATTTCAGATCTAATGTAAACTCCACAGAGGTATTTTCTAATATTTTTTGAGAAATTTGTTTCCCCCAGGATCATGTTTTTCTTACAAGCTGTAATGTTTTCTTTTGAAAAACATCTCCTAATTTGAAATAAATGTCTTGGATTACAGTATATTACATAGGGTACAGCTGCTATGTATAAATAGTTTTTGATCTGAAGTTCCTTTTTCTTAAGGTTTTTTAATATGGTTTTTTTTTGTGAGCTTAAATCTTTGGTATTTTTAAGCAATCCAGGTTCGTGGAACATCTTAACATTTAAGACTGTAGATATTGTTAAATTGGTCACTTTTAGAACAGATTCAAAGCATCAAGGGATTTTATTAGAAGTGTCCAACTGTTCATGTTTTCAAAGAATCAGATTGCCCTGGATACAGTATTTGTTGTAAAGCAGTGGTTTCTTATAAAGCCTAAAACATTGAAGTTTAGTTTTAGTAAAATGTTTCATATTCTGCCAAAAAAGACACTAATCTACTACTAAGTTATGGCATTTGCAGCAATACTATACATCATCCTGCTTCACAGATTTTACAGTGACAGGGAGATAGTATCTTACATGTAAGAAAGGTCCAGAACTAAATGGTTGTAAATCCTGTTGTAAAAAATAAGATCTGATGAGTTTGAAAGTACTCTGCATTTTCCATTTTTATGCACTGGAAAAATATCGCATTATTTGGATGCTAGCAGTGCCATTTAATATGTGAGTTTTTCATATTAAGATCTGAAATGGGGCAAAATTAATTAAAAGAAGCCAGAGGGTTCTAATTTTTCTCAAGGAATTTGATGACTCCCTTTTACTGGCATCTTAAATGCTGTTTCTTAAAACAGATCATAACATGTGTAGTGCTTATGGAGTGTCACACCCCAGCAGGGCTGTAAGGCATAAACCAAAAGGGTTACTCTAAAGGAATACGGCTATAACAGGAACTCCTCTGTAATTGCAGTGCTGATCTGTGTGACAGATACAAAGTTCTTTTCCCTCCTCATTTGAAAGACAGAAGTTTAACAGAAGTTAAAATATTTAAATAAAGAAGAGACACTATAGAACAACCTTGCAAGAAAATTCACAAAGAATATGTGTGCTGTTAAAAGTTTCCAAGTTGTCATTAGCCAAGGGACTAAACACAGCGGTATGGGAGAGAGTGCTACTGAGTTGTGAGAGTCAACGATACACTAAGCTCAGGATTGCTGGAAGGGACTAAGCTTTTGAGGTTTTTATCAGACTCATCTTCTGTGAATTTGCTTACACCTATTTATCTGTTTTCTCAGCCTGTGGCTATTTGACAAAGTTCAAGATTTTTCTTCTATCTCCCTTTTATCACCAGATCCTAGGAACTAATGATAGTCAGGGTCAGAAGGTTAGCACTTTGTGCTTATTCTAGAGAAAGCTGTTTTCTCTTGTGCTTGCAGAATCCCCAAGTGAACAGGGTTTTTAGTACAGAGCTACAAACTCACTATATGATTTTTCACAATGTTCATGCACTTTTGATCATTAATTTACAACACAGTTTAAAAAATGGGATAAGATCGTACATGTGGATCTAGTAGTGTCCCAGCTGGCATGCTAAGATCCTCTGTTGAGGCTGGGAAACATGACTTCTAGTTCCATTGCTGTAATGTTCGTGCATTTAATGCTAAACAATAATTGGGCAAAAGACAGATACTCCAGTTATTGTGGACTTGAATCCAAACTGACATTTTCCTACCTGCGTCCACTATAGTTGGCCATAGCATGATTGATGACCTTAATGATTTTTGCATTACCATAGGAGGAGGAAGATTTTCCATACACTCTTTAGCTTATGGAGCCGAGGAGGAAAAGCATCCCAAGTCTGCTATTCCAAGAGTGTGGGCTGGTATTACGTTATTATCGCAAAAGGTAGAGACACCCTTAGCAATGCCTCCTGGCAGCCCAAAAGGAGTGCCTGAGTAGGATTATGGCAGTTCTGGAGGATATGCTTCCTAAATTTTTCTTTTACCTGTAAGTTTTAATTACTTGCTTCCCATCTCTGGAGAAAAATTATGTGCTATGAACCTCACCTTACATGGCTGAACAGCCATGTAAAACTGTTAGTACCTTTTCTGATGCTGGAACATACACAGATTAAATTTCTATGTTTTAAATATTATCTTAGAGAATAAAAATAAGATAGAGTACAAGGAAATCTCAGACTACAGTCTGTGGAAACTAACCTGAGTTTTGAGGATTTATTGTGTTTCTGATACACATACAAGCCAAAACCTTTGTTATCATATGTTCTTGATTTCAGTCCTTGCTGATCTTTTGAGTATTCAGGTGCTGTTTGTGCCATATGGTTATATGTAGTGCTGCAATCTTACTGCCTCATTCTTAAACAAAATAACCCATTTAGCCAATGCTAAGCAAGTATATAAAATTTACTTGCTAAATCAGAAATTCAAAAATGAAATAATTTATTGTCTAAAATCCTTAATAGCCAAGTTAACTGGTCTAAATTCTACTTCAATTTATGACAGTTTGGCCCTTTTTTAAGATACCTTACCTTCCTTGGATTAAATATAGAGAAGGCATGCAGGAGTCCTGGTACACAAAAAATTACTGAGTGTCTGAACAGATGATTGCAGACAATTCCATTGATTAAGTTTAATGACTTACTGTTTCCCAGAGTGTTGTTTAAGCTGAATGACCTGCCTTGCTTTTACAGTAGGGAAGAAACATACCCGGTTGTTACCACAGGTCAGCTGATAAGGAGTACCTTGCTGTCAGTAAGTTCATTGTTTGTCTTTCTCTGTCCAAAGCCAACTTCCTCATTGCAAAACTCTGGCCTTCCCTGGAACTGGATAGACTAGCCTGAATTTGAAGCAGTTCCAAAACTAAGTGGTGGAGCTTTTAGTTAAGGAATAACAAAAAGGAAGAAATAGAATAAAAAATAAGTAAATCTTCAAATGAGTTATATTGTAGATCTACTGCTACAGAAGTAAAATACACCTTATAGTGTGGTAACTAGAACTCTGCTAGGTATACACCTACACCCTTTTAAAATTTGCTATCATCTGTTACCCTGGCAATAGCAATAAGGCCAGTCTCAGTGCAGCACAGTCAGTGGTGTGGTCAGCTCAGGAAGGCAGCTTTAAAGCTTTCAGAGATCTACAGAGCTGTCAGTGCTTCAGTGCGCAGGTACCTGTACTTCCCTTGTGGGAAAGGGGATGTTCTGGCAGTGGGTATGTGCCAGTTTACTGGGTTCAATTCTCAACTGGCTCAGCATTGTTGGATTGTTTGCAAGGTATTCAAGGCACTTCTTAAAAATGTATCAGTGACCTGGCACTTGACTGTTTTGAATGTGGGTGTACCCCGGAGGTTGCAGACTTTGGTATACATTTGATTCTGGGGAAGGGAAGGCAAACTTTCCAGTCTTTACTGGGAAGTGATGCATATCATTCCCACTCATTTGCACAAGTCTCCAGCTTAACAGTACTTACTAGTTGCCCTCTGAACGTTGCTACTTAAGCCTGGATAGTCCTTTTAGCTGCCTGCCATGAAGACTGTGGCAGCTCATGTTCTACACCCTAGAGGTCTTTTGTTCTTAGCTGTTGTTCTTGAGAGAAGAAACCCAAAATTGTATTGATTCAAGTGTACTGCTGCTTCTAAGTACAGCATCTTATGTACTACCACTCGACTTCTGCTGATGCACTGATATTTCATAGCCTATACTTTAAAAATCAGTTTGGCTTTACTTATTAGCCAAAATAGGTTAATATATCATGTAGATGCCATACTGATACTTCCCCAACTAACATATTCATATTTTGAAGTATGTCTCAGGAGTTGCAAAGCCATTTAGTTTTATACTAGGATCCAAGGGACAAGTGAATGGTCTGTCATTGACTTCTTTTTGGTCAAAACCTTCCTGGAAAACCCAGTTGTAGGAGATGGAATGATGGTGTGAAGTGAAAGAGCTGTTCTAATGGGAATTCTCAGGTTGGAGGATCTGCTGTATCACCCAAGGGGACAAAAGCAACATAGAACAGGCCTGGTGGTCACATTCTTTTTTGTTTTGAGTTTCCCTGATGAATTTTTTGAGAAAAAGGTAACCACATTTTTTTAAGAAATTCCATATGAACTCTGCAGACTGTAGTAATTAGATGTGTGATAATGACCTTGTGTCCATATTTCATAATTTAGTTACGCATTTAAACTGTTCTGTTAAAGCTACTTTTTGCCATGATTAAAGAATCTTTGTTTTACTGAGCCCAGTATTAATGTATTCCAGATTCTGTTTCTTCAGAAGAGTAACAGATGTTCACAGTTTGGTGCAATTTTCAGATGAGCAATGCTGTTTATAATGAATTTTCCCGAGACCACCCAACTCATTTCACTTGTAACTTGAACTATGTCCAAGTGTTGATCTCAGGAGATGTAAAAGAGATGTAATAATTCTGTGCCCCACCCAGTTCAAAATACATGACTTAGTATAGATGGAATTTAAATACGTATACTTCCAATCTACATAGAAAGCAAAAGTTTTATTTTGTATGCCATGAAAAATGGTGGTGGAAATAACATTCTTGCTTTAGTTCATCAAGTATTCCTAGAATTAAATAAAATTATACAACAAAGATGAACAAGTGAAAAACCACAACATAGCAATTAAAACCAAAGAAACTGAGATTTATCCTGGAAAATGCAGATTTATTAAGCACAGAAAAAAAATAGAAATGTAGTATTAACTATAGCTTGTGATAAGGTGTGGGGATGTGACACAACACATTGTGGTCTTGTCAGAAACAGCTGCAATAAATTTTGTGCTGCATTAACCAAAACATACTGTGATTTAGAGTTGTGTCTATCCAAGCCAATATATTTAGTGTCAAATAGTAAAAAAACAAAAAAAGAGTTGATAGAGTTTAGGGATTTTAGAAAGCAAGTATTGAGGAACTTTGGGTGACAGAAAGTGAAGCTTCAATTCATATTTCTGTATTTATAAGAAATCTCAGAGATTTGATTATATCAGCTGGAACAACTCCCAAAGGAAGAAAGAAGCTCTGAATGACTTAAGACCATGAAAATTCAACAAACAGTTCTGAATTGACATTAATTGGTAGTGAATGAAACAGATTTTTTTCTTTCCTGACATTCATTGTACTTTATGCTTAACATTTAGTTAGTGTTATTTTGAGATCATAAACTGAGAAGTCAGAAATATGCACTGCGAGGTTCCCATGGTAACCATAGTGTGCAAATTATCTATGTGAACATTATGATCAGGGTAATGTCACACCGTGGTATTGAGCCTTGCTGTTTGGCAGGTATGTATTTTACAACATGAGTTAAGTGATGAATGTAGATAGTTACAAATGGCATTAAAATCAATGATTTGAATTTATTTTTTTTTTTAACAAGAGAATTGCTCTCCAGTGTGGTGCAAGGAATTTCTTTTACTTTTTTTGAAAATACCTTGGCTGAAGTGTTCTGAGCTGTGTATAGAAAAACCATATAGAAAATGATATGGCTTTTAGGCACCATGAATACTCAGCCTTGTCCTCTGACAGCACTCGTTCTCCAGTCAGAACACCAGGATTTTCATAAATGTGTGCAGTTGTGTCCCAACAGCCATGTGTGAATGCAGAGATTGACGGGATGCTGTGATCCCCCTGCTCTCAATGGCTTTTGTGTTTGCTTAGCTGCTTGCCAGCAATGAAGATGCTATTTCAGCATCTTCCTTTCAGCTGAAGCCAGAAATACCAAATGCAAAGGAAACAGTGCTGCTGTGAATACTGTTGAAAGAGAGGGGTTTTTTTAGTGAAAATAAATAAATTCATTAATCATTGCACCTCACTGTTATCTTTTTTCTCGTTCTCTTTTTCAGCCAGCAGCTAAGGGCAAACTGCCTCTTCAGTAATTCTTGTGTGCTGGTTGCTAATGAAATTCTACACTTTCTCATTTGGAAATGAAAAAATATTTTGTCAGTGCCTTGGTTACACATGCTGTGGTAGATATTAGAAACAATCTGCTTTTTATAGTCTTATAATAGTCTTGACTTGAATACATCCCTGACTTTTGAAGAGTGACCTGTCTTGCTTTACAACAAAAGACTTATGCTTTTAAACCTGAACTTAAAATCTTCTCAATCTCCACTTTTTATTTAGTTTTAAAATAATCTTATGAGGAAAGCAGTTGCTTGCTTTGCTGTTGCTTGGGCTTTTTTTCTGTTTTTCTTTACAAAAGTAAAAGATATATTGAAACTTATATTAGAAGATGTATGGGATGTAACCTTCATTGCTGCTCTAGCCCTGTTTCCCAGGAAACGGATCAGAGCAGCATGAGATTTATCTAAAGCTCCCAGATCCAGTGCAGAAAAAGTGAAGGCAGGTCTAGAAACTGTCTTTTAAAGCTATGACTGCTAAGGACCTCTTACAAAGCTGTGGTGTGAGGGTTTTGTGGAGAGTGGAGTCTGAGCAAAAGCCAGGGAGCCTTTTGGTGGGTCTGCAGAATGCAAACTTGGAGAAATTCTCATCTGGGCAATTCTACAACCTTTACTTACAGTTACTCAGGAAGGCTATATTAACATAGGCAATCCATTCCCATGAGGACCACGAGTAGTTCCTGGGGCTGCCAGAATTGCTTGTGATCAAGCGTCTGCAAAGGTGCTTGGAAGTCCCTGAACTTCTGCCCCTGGGCTGTGAGCGTGGGCAGGTGCGGTTCCATCTGTACAGGGGGCAGCTCTGACCCTCCAAGTGCTGCCTCTGCTTGTCCTGCTTTGGGAGGGGAAGAAGAAGAGCTATAAACCCCTTAGTCCAGTAGATCTTTACCTACCTTGTAAGTCCTGAGGTCCACTATTTACCTGTGGAAAAACATTTCACTTCAAAGCACTGGATTTATGGAATAAAAGCAGAGTATTCAAGTATTGTGTTTTTGTCAGTTGTCTGTAATGGTGAAGCTTCCTGGGGTTACCAGTAAACCACAGTGTCACATTGTGGTACTGCAGCTACTATTAAAATTGGACTAATGCTATCTTCCTATGGGTAGGAAGATTAGATTAGCATATGCATCAATTTGGCAAAAAACCCACATGAACTATACTTATTTCTGCTCTTGCTTTTTCTGAAAAGTTCATATAGCCTGTCCATGACCATGTGTTTTTGAATTTGCTACCTTCTTTAAGGCCTCTTTTGTCTTGCCTTAAAAGTAGGGCATCCACGAGTCCCCCTTATGTGATCTTAACTCTGTGTTCCACTGATAATGAATTGGAGCTAGAGCTGGTTGAGAATTTTCCATCAGAAAAATTTCAACTAGAAATGTCTATAAAACAAATCCAGAAAAAAAAATCTGATTTTTTCAAAGAAATACCTTTTTTAATAGGAAAATCAAAGCATATTAATCTGTTGCATTTACTTCAACCTCATTTGCTATATTTCAGTAATCGACCTCAAGGATTTAATCTTTGAGTCAGTTGAAAAAGAACATGCAAAGCTCTGGAAACTGTATGACACACTGAAAATATTTTTGATAGTAAGTGATAAATTTTGCAAAACTTTTTTTCCCCTGAAAAAGATGGAGTGAGTTCCTCCAAAAAGAGATTAGATGTGAGCACATTTAGCCTGTGTTTCCAAAAACTGCTCCAAACCAAGAATGTGCTTACAGGTGTTCAGTCAAGTGTTGAGATGCTCCTGTACTCCCATTTTGAAAGGGATAAATACGTTACTCAACACTTGTCATATTAAGAAATAGCAAGCAAGGGAACACTATTTTAAAAAGGAAGATGCACCCTTTTCTAGTCCTGTAAAGCCTAGAGTTTGATGTTAGCTTAAAAGCAACCTGGAGATGCAGGAAGCCACAGGAAGAAATGAGAGTGCGGGTTTTTTGTACACCAATACTAACAAGCATTAGAAAATAATCATAACCAAGACTAGTAATCAAGATTCAAAAAAAAGGTAACATTTATATTTTTATTTTATGCAGTTATAACCAATTTCAAAGTTCTATCTTTCTTCTTTCAGAATGATCAGTCTATGCAAGATATGCAGATAATGGGAGGAGATGATCTTTCAAAGCTGGCTGGCAAGGTTTGTTAATTTTAAATTTAAGAAAGAAAATAAATTCACTAAAAATACTTGAGAAAAGCTATGTAATTTTTGTCAGATACTAATACTGGAATCAAAGATATTTATTCTTCTGTATTAAATTGCTGTGATGCCATTGCTTTCAGATTGCAGATGCCCAAAAAGGTCAGAATGTAGCCTCTCCATCCTTGTGTAGGGATTTCCCAGTAGTTATATATGTACTACCAGCGAGATTGTGGGCAAAATGTTTCCCCTGAGCTTGTTTATGTCATGGAGCCTTGTTTTTTCTGCCTTCAATGGGTACATACAAGCAAACTGCATAGTGTGTATCCCTGTTGAATTCAGCATATGAGTTTAATACCATTTTGCCTACTGCACAGAATTAAGTTGTGGAACCTTTCACTCAGAGAAGCAGATGGGATTTTTTATTTCAGCATTAGGCTGGCTGTATGGCTGAATCTGCACTATGCTTGAGCATTGTGGTAAGGAGAAAGAGT
>NW_008239547.1:2495183-2499774 GCF_000691975.1 Corvus brachyrhynchos | reverse complement strand
AGAGTGTTTTGAGACAGAGAAAAGGCTATTTTCATCCAACCATGGTAATACAAAGCAGTACTTTGAAGAGGAAGGAAGGCTGATTTCATTAGGCAAATGGTCTGTGTGGCAAATGGTCAGAAAATGGATTCTTTACTTATGCATTAAGACAACATAATACTTATCTTGTTATTTGTACTGTAGGTGCAGTCACTGTTTTATTAGGTGGTTCTAGATAATACCAGTTTCTTCAAAGCACTCAAATGGAGCATTGGCAAACTCATTTGTTTTGTTGTACTATAGCACACAAGAAAAAGAAGAGAAAAGCTTAACTTTAAATATTTCATTTATATTAAATAGCTTTTGATGCAACTAGAACTGAAATTTAAAAAATGCTGTTATACTCAGAATATTTTAGTGATATATATGTACTCAATTTACACTTCTAAATACTCCTGCTGGATGTTGTTTCCAAATTACCACTAAAGCGTTAATCATATTCTGGGGAAATATTAATTAATTTGCTACTTTCTAATATTCAAACACTGGAGTTACCTGTTTTTCTATGATGATTTTGCATATGTTTATCTACCTCAGAGGCAGAACTGGCAGTGCACCTATTCATCTTACTTAACATTTATCTTTCCCAAAGTCCAAACACTTTCTAAACTTCCAGACCCAGCTCTCCTTCCCCATCTTCCAATCCCAAATGTCCTTGATTAATGGTTGCAGATATTAATATTATTTCCAGACATAATATTTTCAATATCATTTGAATTCACTGGGCAAAACATTATTTTTTTGCATGACTTTTGTGTATTTATCTGAGTCCACACGTGTATGAGAGAGAAGGAAGATTTCACCCTATTTAGTCCTGCTCTTACCAAAAATTAAGTAAATTGTTTTCGTACGATGAAAATCCTGGTAATCTTTTTCTCAGTGGCATGGCTCTCCGGTTCCTGGGTATGGAATGGGACACAAGATTTGGCTGTTGGGAGGCTAGGAGATACTCAGGGAGAAGACTGAGAAGCAGCATAGTTAGATTGCTGGGGAGGGAGGCTGGGCTCTTGGGTAGGTGGGAAGTGGCTGGCTTGGGAATAAAGGCGGTTGCTGCTCAGGAAGGGAGCCCGGTGCTGGAAGCTGGGTGTGGAGGCTGGAGCGGGGCCTGAGGGGAGAGCTGGGACTGCCGGGGGAGCAGACGCTCAAAGGCCTATTTGGCATTTGTTTGTGTGTGGGGCTGTCTGGGACACAGCTGATGTATGAATAATGAAATAGCATTTTCACTATAACATGTGAGAACAGGGTTCCCTTAAGACTTATTTTACTGTTTGAAAAGCTGGAATGCAAAGCTTAGGCTCAAATGCTCATGCTTACGTATCTAAAGTTGGATATGTGAAGGAGTGGCCTTACGTCCACAGATGCCAACTCCTCCATCTGTTGCTGACTTCAGCAGTTAGTGCAAGTATTCAGCACATTTTACTAATCAGCCATTTGTGGGCTGATTCAGAGCCTCCTACATCCTTCATCTTTCCTTGAAGCATTTTTTAGTACCTCTCTTTAGCTGCTGGCTTTTAAAACTGCTGGTTCACTAACCATCCAATGTCACTGAGTGAATTAGTTGAAGACTTACTCATAGAATTCAACTTCCCTGCTATCGAGCAAGCTCTGTTCTTCCTCTGCCTGCTTGGAGTACTTAATAAGAAAAGATTGTAATTACATTGAGAATTTAATATACCATGTGAAATCCCATTAATTTACTGATCATGGAAGGTGTTTTCAAAAGCACCAGTGTGGGTTTGGAATATAAGTTCCATTAAGTTTCTGTAAAGTTGAAAAGCATCAATAAATGTAAACAGTTTTGAAACTTACAGACAAAAGATTCTGAGATTTTAATGTTGGACTGCCTTTCATTAAGTGATAATACCTGGAACCTCAGCTAGCCTATAATCTGAGTGAAGAACTAAGGCATGTTTGTGCTTTGCTGGTTATCGGAAAAACAGATTACTGACTGAACATACTGATATATAACTTCTTTTTTTTTTGCTGAGAAAGCTTAAACAAAGCAAAAAATTTTAAAAGCTAATTAAAAAGAGGCTGTTAAGGATAATAGGTCTTCAGAATAATATCTCCTCTGTACTTCTCTACTATATGCTTTTGTTTATAAAAATATTATAAGCCTAGCAAAAATGTATGATGACCCAAACAATGAAAAAGAGAAATATTATGAGAGTTAGCATACAGACCCAAACTGCCCAAATTGTTATCTGAAGAAAATCATCCCCCATCTGAAATTATTCTTCTGTGAAGAAGGTCACTGAGGCAAGAATGAAGTTTTCCGTGGCACGAATCATTGATTAATTATCAGAATGAATCCTGATATAGCTTAACACTCTAATGCTTTGTAACCATTTCTATCCAGAAAAATATAATTTAAAAATCTCTCTTTTAATCATGTAAGTAGTGAACATAAAGTTTCTCAGTATCTGATTTCATAGTTAAGTAGTTACTTAGTTTTCAATTACTTGAAAGCTGAAATGCTCACTTGGGTAAATTTATCATTAATGTTTGTAAAGAGGAAAACGTTTTGAAAAGGTGAGATAATTAATTACTGTTCAGAAATCTGTTTCACAGCAAGATGATAATGAAAATGTATGAAGATGACGTGAAAGAACAAACAATATAACCCTGCTTCATATCAATACTGTAACCATACTGTATAATACTGTAAAAATTCCTAACATATTTTCAAGTGTTTGTGACATTTGAACAAAGTAAATTTTAAAGCATCTAGAAACTTCAGTAGGTTCAGCTGTACCAGAGTCATGAGTACCACTGCCATTTAGCTCTTATATTTGTATGTATGTATGTTTTTTCTGAAGAGCTTTGGGGCTGGTTTTGTAGTCCAAAGTCTCCATTGACAGGAATCATTCTGTATATCACTCCGTATGTAAAATATGTCCTGTAACCTTTCAAAAAGCTCCTATACCACTTTGACTTGTCTCCTTGCAAATGAGACAAGTTAGATAAAATCTTAAATTCGAAGTTTATATCATTTTGCAGTTAAATACTAATTACAGTTGTATAATATATTTGATGTCAAAATCAGATCCATATATTACTGTCGTTGCCCCATTTCTGTATAGCATAGAATGTGAACAAAAATAATCATCATTAAGTTAATAAGAACTTCAAATTAAAACAGAGTAGTTTTACAGTTAGTACAATACAATTATGGAGCCAGTGAATTTCTGAAATTCTGTCAATGCTTATGTTCTGTATGAATTTCCCTTGTTCATATTAAGTACATCTTGTTGACAGCCAGTGTTTGTCATTTTCAGAGAAGTGTAGAAGGTAATAAATAGTCATCAAGAAAAAAGAAAGTGAGCATTTGTGTTTTCTCTGCACTTCATTGTGTTAGTTTGAGCACTCCATCATCACTCTCATGGTCTCCTAAAATGACTGATCAGCTCATACGAAAAAGAAGTTTCACTCAGAAGAATATATCCTCCATGTAGCATTCCTCACTTCCTTCTGGCAGGATTTGTGCTATAAAATCTCCAAAATTCCTTTGTATGTCTTGCCTAAATCAATTTATCCACTGTCTACCATTTTCTTGCCCAGCTTGTCATTTAGGAGGATGTTTCAGGAACATAAAGCATTCTTACTTTCTTTTCTTATGCCTCTCATTTCATTCCTATTTTACTGAACCATTTTCTATGCATGTTGTGTGCTCCAGAAACAGTTCTGAGAGCTGTTTCTCTATCATTCTCCTAAATATGTTAGCACTTCACTATTTAATAAACCATACATGTGGCACCTGTCTAACACAATGTTTTATTTTCTAGAATAATATACATATTATCCTCACCATTTCAAGTTTGTTTCTCAGAATTCTATTCAGTCTGTACTTCTTATATTCTCTCCATCAGTATTCACTGCCTTGGCTAATGTTGTGATTTCTTCCCCTATATGCATTCCTTTCCAGAGTAACACCCATAAATTTGCAGAAACAATAATGCCATTCTCTTTAGAACATTATGTACACGAGAGACAGTTTATATAACAATAAAGGTGTACAAGATTCACTATACACTTTGGAAATAGTCATGTCCCCCACTGACCTCAACATCTTACTTTATTCCTATCAGACATGCAACCTTGCCTTTCTCATCTTTTCAAAGGTTGATTTCATGTGTCTTGAAGCATTGCACATCTTCAGTACCTCTGCTTAACTTCCATCTTTAGTCACTTCTGTTGTTCTGTATTTTTTCTTAATTAGATTTGATACTGTCTATTCTTCTGACAGTTGCCATCCTTAACTGTTTTTCCAAAGCAAAATACACTATTTTTTCCTTCTCCAAAGTCAATCACCTTTCTTTGCACTTGTTTCTTAGGCAATCTGTTCTGCTGTTCATCATTATTTTATTTTGTTGTTGCTGTTGTTCTGGAGGAAGGAAATTATAAAATAACCTTTACAGCCTTCCTATCCCATTTTTCACATGGGCTCTTCTCAGCCACTGTCTGCCTGCTTCTACATCATACCTGTTCATAATCCTATTCCACCTATGTCCAGAAAGTCCTCATCCAATTCCAGATGACCAGAAGACTGTAC
>NW_008239547.1:2488308-2495162 GCF_000691975.1 Corvus brachyrhynchos | reverse complement strand
AGATTAATTATGGTAGTTTGTTCTACTTTTTATGTGCAACAGAAGGATGATGTGAAGATGGCTGCAAGTGGAACATGAGTGTGCACAGCAGTTGACACAATGCTCTCTAAGAACAAAGCATCAGGTCCTCCATTATGTCCCCTCCCCCTCTGTTAACTCTTGGAGATTCTGAACTTGTTTTACACAGTTTAAATAGCTGGAGTTTGTATACATGGACTCTTAACACATTAACTCATTTGCTCCCATCAGCAGCTGCTACTGACCAAACAAAGTGTCTGAAAAAAACCCATTTTTGAAATATATTTGTCCTTCCAAGTATGCTATAAGATGTGGATGAGCTCAGCAGAAAAGATGAAAATCAGACATATGTGACCTTTTCTAGAACCCCATAAAAAATTCCTAATTAGATGTCTCATTTTACAAAAGTCTTTAATATTATTTTCTGACACTGTGATGAAGTGTTAATATCTGTGGATTTCATTCCTGTGTGCATAACATGAAATTATTTCACTTCTCACAGGAGTCCTTGTAGCTTCTTTTGAACCTCTTCACTGAAATTTGATGCATTTTTCTTTAATTGTTATTTAATGGTGATTCTTCAGCTCTATGGCACTATCATAAAATGTCTTGTTTAACCAGTAGTACCTGAGGTTCCCCAAATACAATGCTAAGAAAGCAAGTACTGCATGTGTGATGAGTAAACTGATAAACCATTAAAAATTCAGTTTGAAGAATCACATTATTAATTTATATATTTCTAATGATACGGAGTACACATGAAAAGGTGTCTTCAGAGAGAATCTAACTGAAAATGCAGACTAGTGAATGGAAATTTAACTAAAGGGGATGAAAATACACTATATTATTGTTTTTTATCCCCTCACCACCATAGAACAAAACAAAAAAGGAAATAGAGATTGATAAAAAAGAGATTTTGTGGGGGGAAGGTGCTGGGAGTTTTGGGGTATTTTTACAAATATGCTTTCACTCATAGAACTGGACAAATAAAAGAACTCACCTTTTCCTGCAACTGTGTATTCATGTGTGCTTTGCAAGCTGTTGTAACTAACAATATGTTACCAGTACTCCCAAATGGTTTAAGAATAGTTCTATCCTAGAAAGAGACAGGAAGGAACTCAGGATATCAATGGGGACTTGAAGATAAAAGTATTTCCATCCATCCATATTCTGCCAATCTTGCCACATTAAGGTTCATTTTTTTCCCTTTCTTTTTTTCCTTCCCAGGACAGTTAATTGGCCTGATCACAAGCAGAGCTTTGTTTAGAGATTCCTTTATCTTAAGGCCCAAATTCATCTTGTCTGAACTTCTGGGTGATTAGAATGAATAGAATGATAATTGCTTCACTGTATCCACAGTGTATCTTTTGAACTACCAACAATTTTGATTTAGAGACTTGATGGAGAAGCTACCATGTATCAGGCATGTTATACCAATAGTTAACTGTCATCACTGCTAAGATGGTGAACCTAATTTTCTCTTCTGAATGTGAACAGTTTTTTGTGTTTTGCTATTACCTCTTTTAATACCTTTGCCTACTGGATTGAGCAGTTTGCCATTATCAAATTTATATTGCCATATGGTTGCATATTTGCCTATCACACAGTCATTACTTAAGCTTCTTTTAGATAAACTAATCCATTGGGGAGCCTGCTGTACAGTACTGGCATACTGTAGAATGTAAATGAGACAAGGTTTGAAGGTGGAATTAACAACAGGAAATTAATAGTAGGCAACTGATATAGTTGGAAGAAATGAAATTTCAAGCATGTAGGTCCTTCTGTTGGTCTGAATAGAATCAGCAAACTTAAAGCTAAGTACAGGCTGGGAGAAACTCTTTATTTTAACCTAATGTGGTAATCAGACAATTTGGGATAAGAAAAGCAATTGCCCTACATAATCACCTGCCCTGTGGCCAGAGGGGCAGCTAAAATGTTAAGAATTCCTCTGAGCTAAAATAAGAGAGGAAATTATCAGCTGTGGAACACTGATAAATGAGTTGAAGGGCAGCTGCAGTGGAGGATTATAATGTGCTGTAAAGCCAGTATTTTATTCAGTCCATGATTTTGAGTGCATACAGCAGTTCTGAATTTTTGTTCCCAGGCTCAGCTGTTGAAGGTATTTTGTGTTCTCTCTGAGGCTGTGGGCTGAAAGGTCAAAGTTCTTTTGTGAAAAATGTTCCCCCACTGGGAAATGGACTGTTAATTAAATAAAAGCTATTACTTCCTGCTACAAACCTTACTTCACTCTAAGGTGGTTTTTTCAGCTCTCAAATTATTTTTCTTTTCTCAGTTTTAAGTTCTTTCTGTTCTTTTCTTTCTATTAAAGAAAAAAAAGTGTGTGCATGCTATTCCGCTGATTTTATGCTGAAACATTTAAGGAGAAAATATCCTCTTTATGTACCTACCTGATTTTCTTGCTATACAAGTGAGGGCTGAGTTTGTCTTCTTAGCTGTAGTATTGCATTAAATACAGTTGTTTATTTGATTACTTAAGTATGGTTTCAGCTTTCAAGGAAATACTCCCCCTTTCTAAATGTGCAACTTAGAATTTTTACCTTGTTCAAATTTCACATTTTATATTAATTCAAAGACACTGTTTTCCTCAAAGTCTTATTCAGTGCTAACTTCAAAGTATTATTATTTCATAGCAATTTTCCTTTGAAAACAGTCTTCTGAACGGAACATAAAATCCAAGTCTAGAAAAAAACCTGTTATTCTTTTCCAGGAAGATGAAAAATAACTTCCATAGCACTTACTACTGTCAGGCAGGAGGCATACATGCTCTCATTACTCTGCTTGGTCTTGTTAGCTGACATTGTTCCATTTATTACTGACCTGTGGGAAGGCAAACAATAGAAATGTATTGACTCAGTGCTGGAGTATCCATCTTATTTTAAGTGAGGATTTTTTTTACATGTACTGTAAAAACAACCTACTTTTTTGCAGTGTATAAACTTGTGTGGCTTTAAAAAGCAGTAAATGACAGATTTTCAATTTTTGTATGTTTTCTGTTCATTATTAAAAAAAATCAAAATTCACAGAGAATTCTCTTTAGCATGAGCGATAAATTCACATGCTCTACAAGGATTAAAAATTATTTCTTCTTTTTTAATATAGTACTAGTACTGTCAAAAAACTTCTTTTTTCAGATGACCCAAGACATGTCGCTATGGGCCATTTTCACTACTGTCTAGAAAAGAATATGGAAGTGCAAGTTTTATTTTTGTGCAGATCCAGCTCACACCACAAATATTATTTCTGCTCAGTTCAAATGATCACGTGCAGAGTTCCAAGCTGTGTGTGCCCTGATCACTCAAAACTGGAGAATTTTAAACTTCACAGCACCCCTTTGCATTCAAAACCACAGAGGACAATTTTAGGGCCACTGCTCTTTAATGTTTTTATAAATGATCTGGAGTCAGAAATCGAACGTACATTAAGAAAGTTTGCCAACGATACTAAAACAGGAGAGGCTGTGGACTCTCTCCAAGGTAAAGGGGCCTTATAGAGAAATCAGCATGGGCTGGAGAACTGGGCAATCCCCAATCGTATGGAATTTAACAAGATTCTCCACCTGGGACAGGGTAATCCCTGTTAAGACATACAGATTGGGGGTGAGAGGCTGGAGAGCAACACCATGTAAAGGGACCTGGGGGTCCTGGTCCATGGCAGGTTGAACATGGGCCAGCAGTGCCCTGGCAGCCAGGAGGGCCAAGCGTGTCCTGGGGGGCATCAGGCACAGCATCAACAGCCGGGCCAGGGAGGGATTGTCCCACTCTGCTCTGCACTGGGGTGGCCTCACCTCGAGTGCTGGGGGCAATTCTGGGTGCCACAATGCAAAGAGGACTTCTGACTATCAGAGTGTGTCCAGAAGAGGACAGCCCAGTTGGTGCAAGGGCTCAAGGGCAAGACTTCTGAGGAGTGGCTGAGGTCACTTGGGTTGTCTAGCCCAGGGAAGTGAAGACTGAGGGGTGCCCTCATCACAGCCTAAAACTTCCTCAAGGGGAGCAGAGCACAGGGCTCTCTAGTGACCAGCAACAGGACATGAGGAAATGTAATGAAGCCACATCAGGGGAAGTTCAGACTGGACATTAGGAAAATGTTCATCACCAAAAGGCTAGTCCAGGGCTCCCCAGGGAAGTGGTCAGGGTCTGAAGTGTGTCAGAGTACCAAGAAGCACCTGGTCAATGTTCTTATTCATATGGTTTAGTTTTAGGTAATCCTGCAAAGAGCAAGGAGTTGGACTTGATGGTCCTTATGAGTTCCCTTCCAGCTTGAGATATTCTATGACTCTATATTGCACCAGCCTACCTTCTGGCAGCTACCTGGTAAAAAAAGGTGTAAACAAAGAATGGATCACAGTCATCCAGATCTATCAGCTCCCATCCATCCCTCTGATCCACCAGCAATGGAAGCTGATTCTTTTGCAATGTTGGTTCTTTTGCAGTGACTCAATAGGAAGGTGTTTCATTCTCTCAGAGCCAGCATCCTTTTTTATTTGGACTATGTATGAAATCTTTCCAGGACATATTTTTAAAAACTGACTGTACTCTGTCTCACTGTAAGATATATTAATGCCATTATTAGATTTCTGGATGTACTTCAGAGATTGTATTGGTGAAGATGGCTCTACTCAGAAATTAAACCATCTTCAGTCTAGTCGACATGTCAGTAAACATCCCTATTTCCTGTTCTCTGGGTTTCAAAAGTAGATAGAATCCAGAAGGCTGGATTAGTTTTCTTTTCATGTGGTTGCCTTCTTTGTAATTTCCTCAAATATATCTGAAAGGACAAAACAGTCTTGATCTGTGTGGTACATGAGCTCCAAACACACATACTTGTGAAAAGTTATTTTCTTTAGTGTCCTTTAGCTTCTTCTTTATCCAGCCATCAGTTACTGCTGCAGCACCACAAACTCATGAGTTTTACTAGTCTCCTGTGCACCACCTCACGGGTGGTTTTCACAGAAAAGCTGAATAAGGTCTTCCACATAACTGACCTTTCAAAAGAGATGCTGGATGCAGCCAGCTGTGCTTTTAGGATGATGCTGACATTACTAATAATGTACTAATTTGTTGTATCCATTGCATTCTTCTGCCATCCTCTGCTATCCACCTGATCAAGGATAAGCTAATCTATTTCAACCAGTTTTAGTTAGACGTCACCACTATCTAGTCTTGGACACTGTATATCAAAACGTTTCTTGGCAGTTTGTAGTTTGTTCCTCTACTACTCTGCTATACCATCCCTTTTCTGAAATCTATCTGTAGACTGCTTCAACAGTAGAAAGGCAGGGGATAGGCAGCAAGACAGTCAGTTTCCCAGCACATCACATTATTTTGTAGGAGAGGGTTTGTGGTACCAGAGGATTGGAAACCACTGAATGTCTTCGGTCTTAAGCAGCAGTTAATGACTGAAAAGTATGGTGACTTTAGACACAGTAACCCTGAATAATGAAAACAGAGATTAAAGTATCACTCTGAACAGTTAGGATGCCTGCTTACTTATAGTTACAAAATGTTTTCATATCTAAATATTTTATAGTGGCTTTTCAACTACAAAGTCCTTACATACAGGATTTCTCCATAGTACAGAAAATCCTCATCAGTGTTTTGGAAATAATGAGAATGTGCATAATACAAAACAGCATCTGTGTTTTCTGGCCTAGACAACTTACAGGAACTTCAAAGGACCAAATTTCCCAATGTGTATGATTCGCAACAGTTGGACTCCTTGACTCTATGGATGAGAGACAGAGTCCACCAAAATCCTTCCTTCTCAAGTTAGTCAATAAATATGAGATCTTACACTTCAGATGAAGTCATGTGCAGATGACTGTTACTCCTGTAGCCAGACAAACCTTTCAGGCATGTCTGGATCCACATTAATCCTCTTTCCTTCATATGAGTCATTTGTGATACTGAAACACAGACAAGATTAAATTTCTATTAGACAGATGTGTAACAGGTTGGAAAGCTGTTCTCAAGAAACAGTTAATTATACTTCCCTGTCAGACAAGATGCATTAAAGCACCCTCTCCAGGGACTATACAATATTTAATTCATGATTGAAAAGATGGAATTAGCATTTAATAGTACTCATACTACCTGGAAAAATACAAGATATTATGATCTTAAGAAATTATTTTAAGAATTTGTTTCAAAGAATGACATGTAATGACAATAAAGACATATACCAACTTCTGTGTTTATACAGAAGTAATCTTTTGCATAAATGCAAGTGAGGGAGGACTGACTCAGCAACAGTCCTGGAGACAATAGGTGAATCACAAGTTGCACATGAGACACCAGTAGATTTTTATAAAGGATGTAACTATTGTACTAGGATATATAGAAAGGAGGATTATTTATGAAGCATACAAAGTGGTTCTTTTATTCCTCTCGACACTGGAAAAGACTTCTTTCTGGTTTGGAACACCACAACTGGGGAAGGATTCTGACCAACTGGACAAATTCCAGAGGAGAACAAAAGAGTGATCAGAAAGCTAGGAAATATAACTTGTGAGAAAATGTTGAATAAAACAGGTTGTTTAATCTGAAGAAGAGGAAACTGAGGAAATATCTTTCAAATATAGAAGAAAAAAGAGAAGAAAACAAAGCTTTTTCCGTGTTCTCTTCAAAACAATTTCAGGCCAAATATCAACAGAAGTTTTCTAATTGTATTTTTGCTCTTAGATAGTGAGGTATTGAGACATTCCCTGGGGAGGTTCTGAAGTACTCATTGTGGTCTATAAGAGATTAATCAGATATCTGTGAGGGATAGTTTAAAATTTCTTCTGTAGGCCAACAGAAGATGATCTTTCATGGTCTCTT
>NW_008239547.1:2482269-2487942 GCF_000691975.1 Corvus brachyrhynchos | reverse complement strand
CGGCAGGACAATGATGGGCCATTAACAGAAAGATAGTCTGGGGGGAGGAGGCAAGGAAACACTGCCCCACCTGATTTCAACAGCTCATGAGGATGGTAATGGAATACACTGCAACCCAGGACATCTCTTCAGACCCATTTTCTATTAATGTCTATGATTTTTTTCTCACAAGTTAAATAGTAAGGTCTACTGCTCCCTATTGGTTAACCCAACTTCCATGGTCAGGGAGGCCGCTCCCCTCATTCTGTTCAATTTTGTGATTTCCACATGTGAGCAAGCAAAAGAATCCCTACTGCCGATCTTGACAGAATAGCTGAAGCAACTGTGGTAGCAAAGAAACCTATTTGTCTGTCAATGAAATGTCCCAGGACTTTGCTTTTTCTCCATCTGTCACAGTGCACTAACAGGTGCACTAATAGATGCCAATGGCCATGACCTGTGTCTCTTGGGGCCTCTACTCACACCTGTGGGCACAGGAACACCAGCTCAGCCCTGGGCTCTTAATCCATGCCTGATCTGTGCTGTGTGGGTAGTGACCTTCAGCTCAGCTACAGCCAAACCTGTACCTTACTGAAAACACTGACTCAGACCCTGACACATAGACTAACTTTGTTGAACCTGTCTCATCGCTATGGATCTGCCTGGAGATCCATGGGCTATGTGTGATCACTGGGCTTGGTACTAAAAGAGTTCATTTCCATCTTTAGTTCTGGTGAAGTTCTTTCCTTGTCAACTCTTCTGCTATCTCCCTATATGATGTATCTATATGTGTGTATGTATGTATGTATGTATGTATGTATGTATGTACATGGGGGTGTGTGCGCACGTGCGTGTGTCTGTGTGCAAACAGATCAATATTTATGTGTATCACTAGCTGCACAAGTTCCTTGGGGGTGTTTAAGCCATTACTGCTGCACATTATCTTCAGGTGTCCACTGACTGAATCAAGTGATTTCCTTATGCCTCAGATCCAGGTGTCCTGAGTTAGTCTTCAGAAGTGTTTTTCCTACTTAGGACTTCATACAGGAAGCCAGATGAGAACCAAATTGATTTTGGATCCAAATGGCTTCCTTCAAAAAAATGTGTTCCTACACACTTGTCATAAGCTTCTCCTGAAGATGGTTTTGGTCTCTTCATCTTATCTAGACAACTGACATCCATTCTTTCTTGAAGGGAGAAGTTTCTAGAGGCAAGGTGTCTTCAGACTTTTGTTGTTAAGAGGCTTTTAACTTTTTGCCTTCGCAGGACTAGGTGTTTGAGATCCAAAGTTGTTTGTGTCAGCAGCTGAGAGGTTGAAAGTCAGGAGTGCCAAGCAGGATAACCACCAGTGAAACCTGTTATGAAAACACCAAAAAGGAGCCTCCCTCCAAGATTAATATACATTCCACCAGAGCTCAGTCTAAATTAGTGGCTTTCTTGAGTGGTATCTCCATTGCTGACATTTGCTCAACTGCTACCGGGAGTTTCCTCCACACCTTTACCAAGTGTTTTGCCATTTCAGAAGCATCCAGGTATAATACAGTGTGTGGTAACATGTTTCTTCAGTGCTTGATGCATGAAGTATGCCATATCTCCCTACCAAGCACTGTGAGTGTTAGGAAGAGCTGCAGTATGAATATATATATGGGTAATCTATATTAATAATTTCTGGTTTGAAGATTAAAATTTATTTACATATCAGTTAATGAAGCTGTTAAAGGTGTGCTGGTTGTGAGCATGCTCTCTTCACACTCATTCTGTGTGTTTGAGTGTCTCTTACAACTCTCAACTTGGGTTTCTGTTATGGAACAGGAAGTTAGACAGTCTCCATGTTATGTACGTAGCAAAGCCAACAAGCCTGATAGAAAGGAAGTGGAATGTAAACTAGGCTGGTGGATACTGCATGGATACGGAACTATGTGGTCTCAAGGTTTTGCAGGACACACAGTGTGCACATGCATCTAAGATGTATACATTGATAGATAGATAAAGGTATTTGTGAAATAACTTTCCTCTTGCTACTGCAGGTTTCACTTCAGAAAGTAGATCTTAATGCAAGATTGTAAGAGTCCATCCTTTTGACCATGCGTATCATCACGCCTACTAATAAACAGGTTTTTATTTCTTCTAATAACGACATTACATCTTATTATTGCTTTTAGTAGAGGAGCAGAAGTCTCCTTAGACATTGTAATTCCTGGAACAGTGATGAACCATTTCAGCAAATAGATTCAGCCTGTGTGATGATACTGTCATAAAGCTTGACATCACTGCTCTTGGCTGGCCCACTCCCCTTCCCTTCAAATAATACTTATTTCAGCAGCAGTATCTGAAGAGAAAGAGGGTGCTTCACAGTTTGAGAGTGGGTGTTACAACTTGGCCTGTAATCCTTTACTATGAGGTTGCTGGGGTGTGGGTGGAGGGAGGAAGACCATTTATTTCAGAGAAAGAATATTATTGCTGTATGGTCATATTAACATTGGAAATAGTATTTAGTGAACTATAGAGTACACTGTAGTACACAGCTAGAGACACTGGAATGAAGTGAAGCTCATCCTATTTGGACTTCCTCCATCTTATTTTATTTTCCAAAGCTACATCTGTTCTTGGACAAAGAGGATAATCTAGACAGAGCTGAGTTAAGTTGTGGTCCCTGATTGCAGGGCTTGCTCTTATGGCTGGCTCTTTTTCAGGGCACAAAAATGAAACAGGAAACTCCTTGTGTCCTACTGTGTTGTACATATGCACATGGACCTATCTCTTAATTTCCATTTTTTAAACATTTGTTTCTTTTACTATGTGAATATTGTGTAATTGTATTCATTTTTGTTTGTTTCTTCCAGAATGTTCTAATTGTGGAGGTAAGCTGGATGCTTATGTCATATTGTACTTAGATAAAGTCACACAGTCAAATTATGATTGGCTGTTCAGTTTCTAAATACTGTCTATGTTTACACTTTTTTGCTGGGAGGTGGTAAAGAAGGAGAGGGGTTGATTTGCTTAATGGCCTCTCAGTCTTTTTGCAACTGCATGACAGATCAAACTACATTGCTGTCACTCTAAGTGGTGCTCTGCCTTGTGATACACAGGAGTCTTTGTTTCTGCATAATTTGATTTTTTCTTTCTATGGTTTCATCAACCCCTGTTCTGCAAGTTGTTCTGTTCCTCAGAGGACAATGAATCAACTGCAGTGATGCCCTGCGTTTCTCAGGTGCATGACTTTGAAATAGTGGCCCTGCATATGCTTTACAGCCCCCGGGTTGTTCACAGTCTGGCTGGGCGTGTCAGTCATTCCCTCAAGTCCCCCTGGCTCCTGCATCCAACTCTCCACCCAGCAGTGTCCCTGAGCAACAGCCCATCACAGAGCTGGGGCTGATGTAAGTCAACAGTGTCCAGTTATAGAGGGAAAGAATGTGTCACCTCACTGGTGCTCCAAATTCTCATATGATTAATATAGGTGATTCTCTTTGAAAATGTTGGGTAAGCAACTGGGACAGCTAGAGAGCACATTAGGATCTGCCTGGCATTTCAGACCCAGTCTACTTGTGTGGGAAGTAAGCTGGACAGTGTAATGAACTGTATAATGTTGGAATTTCTTTTCTTAGCAAAGGATGGAAAAAAAGCCATCGGCCACAGAGATGACTGGTTACCTGAATAGCTGCTAAGAGCTCCATATTTACTCATTCTAACTGCTTTAACAGAAATCAAAAATGTCCACAGCAAATTTTGTTAATGGTATTAAAAAGAGACAAGATGTTGCTAATCCACCCCCAGAGTTCAGGATCAACAGCTGCTCTCCATGGTCAGTTTTATAGCTAGGTACCTACTGAGCTCACTGAGATGATATTGGGTATGGCAGCTGTGGAGAAATCACATTTGTACTGTGCTAATAAAACAACAAAAAGGGCAGATTTAGTCCTGACATGGAGACATGTTGATATACTGTGATCTTGAGCGTAATATGAAAAGTCTAATCCCTGCATCCTTGCAGTGCCCAGTAGAGTCATTTCCAGTCCCGTGTTACATCCCAAGTACTTGCAACATAGCTATTTTCAAGAGGAAGTGGACAGTCCTTAAACTGATAATTTTATTAATAGAAAGTGCTTGCTTCAAAGAGTGTAAGCTCAGTTAAAACCTTTTTTGGATGTGGTTTACAATGCACTGGAAAAATAAATCATCTCTACAAAATAAGAATGTGGAACTGCTCAGTCATTGTCCAGATTTCCTCCTTTCAGCTTTCCTTTGTGCTTTACTTACTTTATTTTTCTTGTTTTATAAGGATATTGTTGGAACTGGCAGGACCATGAAGGTTCTGCTTAACAATATAGAAAAATACAAGCCCAAAATGATTAAAGTAGCAAGGTGAGTAAAACAATCACAAAATTTTGTAATTAATTAGTCTGGTCCAGCATACTTTTCAGTGTAGGTTCCCATTCAGAGATCCTGCTTTAATTTGATGCTGCAGTATCAAGGAGAGCTGTGCAGAGGAACTGCCTGAATCATTAAGGGGAGGGTGAAGGAAAGGAGGGGAAATGCTTTTGTATTGTTCTCCCTTGGTGATGACCCTCCAGCCATTTCAAGACTGGCACTGATGGACTTGGGAGGGGAATACATCCTCCTCTTCCCTGCAATCAGGAAGAGAAGCAGAACAAGAACAGGGATTCACATGGCTCAGAAGATTTTTTGATAAAGGGAATAGTATTTGTGTGTGTTATTCAGTTACATATGCAGATTTAAATGGGGTTTATTTTATTTTTAATTATAGTTTGTTGGTGAAAAGAACATCTCGGCCTGATGGGTACAGACCAGATTGTAAGTGTTCTGAAAAATCTCTACTTGACAGTAGAAGAAATTACTACTACTTTGTCACTTGCCTTTCATAACATTCTGTGGACTGTAATAACTTGGTAAAATACTAAGTTGTCAATGACCCAGTTGTCAATGGGTCTATGGGATGCAATGGAAGGATTCGTATAATTGTCATTTGGAAAGCCTACCCTACTTAGGTTTTCTGCAGAATACTAACTTTACTGGGAAATTTCAAAAGGGTTTAATTTTATCAGTGAAAGGTGAGTGTTTTATCTTCTGTCTCTGACAAAAAATGTTGAAGAGAATGTCCATTTTTTCTTTTTCCTTCCTCATTGCATCTCTTTAGAGGAGCCACAGGATTCCATCTGAGCACAAAAGGTGTTTTATTGTGACTAAGTATTAACAAGTTTTATATTTTTTTGTTCAAAAGCACTTCTAATTATTTTTAAGTATTATTGTTCAAAGGGAAAACTCTGATATTATAATTAAATCCCACTCCCTAAAAAACAGAAGATAAATTGGGCTTTGTACTAGTTTGAAAACAAACCAGTGGGAGGCACCAAGTCAGAATAACAATTTAATGGGGAAATTAAAGAAAAGGAAAAACTAAAAGAAAACACTGGTTCAAATTGACAGAGTCGAGATACAACCTGACACCCTGTTAGTCAGGGTGGTGGTAGCAGTCTGATAGAATGGTGGCTGCAGTCCTCCAAAAGTGGTGATCCTGTAGAAAAAAGGGTCTGCTCTTCCTCAGAAGGTCCAGTGGTGGCTGTGCAGCTCCTGTCCTCTAGAAATCCAGTGGAAAGGTTATCTCTGGTGTTCAGAATCTCAGATTATATCCACGATGGGATGCCTGGTTCCTCCCTCTGGGTGGAGCATCTCACA
>NW_008239547.1:2465100-2482233 GCF_000691975.1 Corvus brachyrhynchos | reverse complement strand
TGGTGGCTGTGTAGCTCCTGTCCTCTGGAAATCCAGTGGGAAGCCGGTGTCTCTGGTGTTCAGCCTCAGATTATATCCACGATGGGATGCTTGGTTCCTCCCTCTGGGTGGAGCATCTCACAATGGGGTGATGAGTCATGAGGCAAAGTGTTGATTAGGCTCATTAACAGAAGATAGTCCGGAGGGAGTTATCTCTGAGTCAGGCAGCAGGACAATGATGGGCCATTAACAGAAAGATAGTCTGGGGGGAGGAGGCAAGGAAACACTGCCCCACCTGATTTCAACAGCTCCTGAGGATGGTAATGGAATACACTGCAACCCAGGACAGGCTTTTTAAACTTCTTCCTGCTGCTCAGTTTGCACCACATCAGCACAATTTCTCTCTAAATTATTGGTCCTTATACTGTATTATGATGAAGCTATAAATGGAGCTATACCAAGCAATTGTCATTTTAGACTTATTTAGAATAAATGATGTAATAACAGGTATGTGGCTAAATTCGAAAAGAATAGATCCACCTAGAAGAGATCGACCAGTATTTGCTACTGAAAAAGACTCTGGTCAGCTGAGCTGGGGAGGAGGGTAGAAGGTGAGTACCAGGAGGCAGCATGAAGGGTCTTGATTTGAGATGTGGGAGAGAGGGAAAATTTATGAAGCCAAAGTTACTTAAATGTTGGTCATGGCCCTGAGGTTTTAGCCCTGTAATCTGAACTATGATCCAAACATTTTGTTGTACAACTTTTTATACAGGGGAGTGGTATTTTTAACATTTAGAATTTAATCCAGTAAATTAAGACATATATTTGAATGGATTCACTAATGTTAAATATATAAAAGAGGCAATAAAATTACTTCATGAAGGGTAGGTTTATATTTTTATGTATTACCTTTTAAATGAAACAGATTTTATCCTCTTTTATTCATAGTGCATTGAATTTTATAAAACATCAGAGATCTCTTTTGTAAATCACTGACAGTGCTGTATCATTTCCTCACTTACCTAAATTTACAATTCCAAAGTGCCTATTACCCCCAATCTAAAACAACTGAATGAATTCCTTACCTGAATACCTGTAGAATTTTTTATGTGGAGCTATTTTTGTGTCTGTAAGATTGGGTTTTCCTCTAGTTATTTAAAGAACAATTTGGAAAAAGTCCAACTTGTTTTATATAGTGCTGATATTGCACAGACCTTCACACTCAAAAAGATGCACATCTGTGCTTAGCTTCATGTGTGTGAGTTGTATAATTGAGGTGCACTGCATGCATTTACTTTGTTAAGCATGTGCTTGCATCTTCATAAGCTTGGGGTTTTAATTTAAGAAGCATTTGACATGTTTTGGTAGCATAAAATAAAAGATAGATTTTGCTATTCTTAGCAGAAAATATATAGATCTCTGGAAGCTACTTCTGATTTAACATTTTACATTTTTCTGTCATTACTGTGATACAGGACAGTAGTCATCACACATATATACCAGTGGAGCTTCCAAATGCAAGCAGAATTTTCCAGCTCTGATTTTGGCTTCCTTCCACAATGTGCCAGTGATAATTTTATACAACTCTCCTCTCCTCTCCTCTCACTATTCACATCCCTGTCACAAGTACTCTGTGACTGGGAGCTATTGCTGACCATGATGTCTCAGATTCAAAAGTAACACAGCCCCAACTGACTACATATATGCAGAGTTTGCTTGTTGAGAACCACACATGAATTTAAGGGCTTATAACTGCCATTGATCTTGTATTGATGGTGTTTGTTATTTGTCTCAATACAGATTACGGATTTGAAATTCCAGATTTATTTGTGGTAGGTTATGCCTTAGACTACAATGAGTACTTCAGAGATCTAAACGTAAGTTTCTTATAAAAAAATAGTTTAAAAAGTCACTGATCTACTTTTCCCTTATTTATTCCCATAAATATCCCATAATTTGTCTCCTTGGGGCTCTGTGGAGGTATGTCTTTGATGTGGTTGGGATTTGGGATCCTTTCAGTGAGTACAGAACTCCCTGCAAGACCTCAAATAATCCAAAGGAGTCCTTGCTCAGCACTGTGAACAGTTCCCTCCCCCTAAGAGTTCCCTAAATTTCCATCTTCTGTGAGCCTAGGGCTTCTCAGGTCCACCACTGCCAGTATGTGCAGAGACAGCAGCAAAAGTGACACACAGCCATAGGTCAGACAGGTTGTCTGAATGCTATGTTGCCTGTCCCTTTTCTCAGAGAGGTGAGGATGGATAAAAGATGCAAACCTTGCCTTTGCTTCTTGTGGTACTCCCAGAGGTGCACCTCAAAGCTGGGAATTCGAAGTGGGAAAACTTGCTGTAGCTAGAAAATGAAATCAGAATTCACTTCCAGATGTCTGGAAAGGAAAGAGTAATCATAAGATCACTAGGTAGGCCAAGCCTAAGAATTTTTAAACAATTCATTAATAATTAATAATGTACTCAACCATGCTTTTGCAATCTGTTCTGTTTTTTTCAGCACATATGCGTTATCAATGATCATGGCAAAACAAAATACAGAGTCTGAAGCAGTAACATCCACACCTGAATATTTCTGTGAAGCAGAACTTTGACTACACTCCCTCAAGCATCTCCCTGAAGAGCAATTCAACTGACTCGTACGTCTTTTAACTCAGTATAAGAAGGGGTTTACTCTAGAGATGCTGATGAATATTTACACAAGTGAGAGCTCTTATCTAAAATGTGAAGCATAGGACTTTTACAGTTACTACCTTTATTAAGTATTAAAATTACCACCTAAGATGCCTTTTGACTAATAACTTGTCTGCCTCAGGTCTCATTGTGAACGCATCTTTTCTTTGCTCAGTCCCTCCTTCCACCTATTGCAATTCATCTACTGCACTGTATTTTGTAAGATTGTTCAAAAGTGCCATTCTGTGAATGAAGACTATTTTACAAGATTTTATTGACTCCATCATCCCTTTAGTCTTGGTCAGATATGCTGCTACCAAATGGCAAGCATTATTTTGATTTAACTCCACAATTCAAAAGTTTCAGCTGAAGTTCTCTGTTGTGTTGCAGTTCATTACCCACTCTTCCAAACAAAGTTTTAGCTCTCAGAATGTGCTGAATTAGAGTACAGGTCAAAATGAACCTTTGCAAGGCCCCGTTGACCCAAAACTGGAAGATACTGTGGTTCTGGTATGTCATGTAGCTATAGATCTGACCTGTTTAATGTGCTGAAATTTAATCAAGGCAAACCAATGCCAGGCAGGTTTGAGTTTCTGCATGGTATCCCTTTCTTCTCTAGGACACAAACAAGTATGAAAATTAAGAGTGCTCTTCTGAGCTTATATTCTTAACTAAACCTCATTTACTTAACTAAACCTCATTTACCACAGAAGTTTAATGCCAGTCAGACAATTATTCAGTTATGATTTGATTTTTTAGAATGTCTAAGCTGAGACTTTTTGTAACCTTCCGTAGTCTTTGAGAACACATATCTGACAATGCTGAAGAAGACTTGTATAGAAAAAAAAGAAAAAATGTATAGGACAACACAGAAAACCAGTTAATGCATGAGCGCTGTAGACCCTAAATTCCTTCATTTATAGATTGTGTTTGAAGAAGTTTGTGAATTTACATACTGTATTAACTGAGAAAAGTTTAATTCTGTATTGAATATAAGTGTTCTCAAAAACTTCCCCAGGGAAACCAATGCAAAGTAAGTAGCTGTGTATCAGTAGCTTTGCTCTGAACTGAGAGGCAGATTGTTACTAGCTGCAGATTCATATAAACTAATAAAGGAACATGAAGAATTCTTGTTACATTGCACAGTTGTTTGTTTTCCCGCTTCAGTGTATTTTGCACATCCCATAAAAGCTTTTCGAAAATATGTATTTACCTGGTAATCTAAACATACCATATGTATTTATTCTGTAGCTGATAATCTATTGTTATTTGGATAAAATCCATGATGTTAAGGGAATGAAAAAGATCAAAGAATTACGGTGATTGCTAGAGCTCTTTTCTACTCCTTTAACTTGTATTTTAAAAGAGTTCTGTTGAAAAGCTTTCCCTCAGAGTAAATTTCTTCTGTTTTGGAGAATAATGCATACCCTTACAGAACCTGGAAGAAGCTGCTGAAGAATTTTATCACTTTTTGTTTTATGAGAGTAGTGAAGTTTTTCTTAATGCTTCTGACTGCCCTGGATTTAGTAGTAATGACACACTGAATAGACTGACATGCTTAGGCTTAGGCTTAGTCCAAGACATCCGTTAGGTTATTTCCTTTTTGTCCTCTCTTCTTAAAAAATCGCAGTCCAATTCACCTTGCTACATTGATCAGCTTTCAGCAACAACAACAAAAATGTAGCGAGTTAGTGTAAAATTAGAGTGAAAATATGAAGTACTGTAGATACGCTTACTTCAGACAGTGTTAAAATTGTTTAACTGGAAGACTCAGATTATTAAAATCTACATGCTTAATAGAAAAGACCAGATTTCTAGCAAATATGAGAACTGGTGTGTTTCTTCAAATTCCATTTCCTCCTGTCATCATATTTTTCACATTGTGAAAGAGCACCATACAGATTTCACTAATGAATTTGCATGTGGAATTATGCCGAGAATAAGGGGCTGTTCTCTTCTAATGTCATATTTGAATTTTGTACTTATATGTATCTGAGCATCTCCAGGCATCTCAGCTGCCATCAACATTACTCTTCACTTGAAGCACTTCCACCTGAAAAATTAGCTTTCAATTACTTTAACAATCAGACTCCAAAATATCATTAGTGTAACTGAGGGAACAGGTAATCATGCATATATGACTGATTAATACTGGGCTTAGTCTCTTTGGTGTGCTCAGAGAATTTATTGTCTTGTGTTTTGGTAACAGTGTTGATTCCACTTCTTTAACTAAAAGGCCACTAAATATTTTTTCAGTTATGGTTGCACACTATGACCCACAAAGCTATGTTTGGGTTTTTTTAATCAGTTCAGCAACATCTGTTACTTAAGAGAAGAAGATGTTTTTTGAAATCCGTTCTTTTCCTTGGACATTGTGTTTGTGGGTGGGCTTCCTTTTTTATCTCAGTTTTTCTTCTTGTGCACTTAACACCAGCATCTTTTCCCCACCTGTGATGTAAATACTTATCAGCCATCAGGTTTTAGACTTTATTCAGTCAATTTATGTCTGATTCCAAAATAGCCAAAAGTGATTTTCTGGAGAGAAGGTCAAAGTAGGAAGAATAATTCCTGCACCTTGATTGACTGAATATAAGTTAGGATTTCATGTTGCAAACCACAGATACGGTCTGAATATCTACTATTTTCTGCCTAAAAAATAGCATTTAAATAGTCTAAATGGTCTGTAATTAAGATATTTTTTCAATTGAATCAGCTGCTGCACTCTTCTAGTTAGAGCTGAACAAAGTAGAAAATAGTGTCTGATTGCTTACTATTAGTTATATTTCTTGACCATGTTATGTTAATCCTCAAAGTGTTATTAATAAATTTGTATAATGGAAAATTCCAACATTTCCCCCAAAATACAATACTAACTGTATGTGATATTCAGCTGCAGAACAGTTTCTGATCTGTGAAAGAGTCAAATCATCACAATGTATACACAGTAAAATGATTGAGATGTACTTTTGTCATGGGTCATCATTATTGCTCAGTGGTAAGAATAAGATTTATTTAAATACAAATATTGAGAATTCTAAATTTTAATATTTCTTTATACTGAAGAAGATAAAGGCTGAATCGGCTTCTCTGCATATTTTGCATTTTGATTTTCTCAGATAACATAGCAGTGAACACCCCTATTGTAATCAAACTTGTTACACATGCAAACTGTAATTGATTCTAGCTACCTTGAAAACTTTAATTTTCAGTTTCAGTTAAAAATGAGAGTCTCAAAAGAAAACCAGTACAGGGTCGTGTAGCAAGAGACAGAGAGATTCCTTGCCCTTTTGTAAAACCATCATATTTGAGGATGTTTTTTCCTTCTTTTACCTTTTTAAATGTTTTCCAAAACCTCTCATAGTCTAAATATAAAGATTTGAGATGAACGTAGTATCTCAGTGTACTGGGAAAGGTATCTTAAATTCTTTTTCTCCTTAAATTGGAGGGAGAAATGTAGATATATAAGTTAAGGTAGGTGTGTGTTACCAATTCAGCCTTCCAAAAGTTAGCTCTGGTTGTACTCTCCAGATGACTAAGGGGCTGATTCAGCCTCCTCCTGTGCTTGTCTCTGTCCCCATTTGAAATCTTTTAGGTGAGAGAAGCAGGGTGTCAGGTGCTTTAGCCATCCTTTCAAAAAGTTGAAAATACAGTGGAGGGAAAATAAATGCTTGCATCCTAATTTCATACACTTTTCACAGTTTTTTCACAGTTACTGTTTTAATGCCACATGCCTTCCTCTGGGAAGGCAGCCACGTACAGCTATGCCAGTACCTGGCTGAAATGTTTGTACCACTAGGGAATGACTGCTGTGCTTGCCAGGGATATTCAGAGCAGTGACAGCACCACAGCAACACTTGGCCAGCTAGAAAAGTTTGATCACAAGCCATAAACTATACTGTGGGATTATTTTGTAGTGTTAAAAGGATAATTATTTGTTAAGAAACAGCAATATTATGCGCTTATAAATTATTAGAAGGGGAAGACACCTCAAATAAAGAAGGCAGTACAAACATACTGAGGAAAGGTTATCCTTTATTTTGCAGAAAACACACAAAATTTTTTAGAAGGGAAAAAAGGAGACATCAGTTCTGGGTGAGGCTCCGTAAGCCCTTTGAAGGCTGTCAGCTGTAGTTTGGATGCTTGTGCTGTTACGCAGAACTGGCTGACCCTGCCTTCCTTTCTGTCAATAAACCAGTGCTTGGTTTCTTTGTACCTTCACATGAACACATGCGTATCCGCAGATGAACTTTTCACTGCTGCCAGCAGTTGTTTTGGAACACCAAGGGGTTTCCAAATGCAGAAATTTAGACTCAATTAGTTAAATACTTGCTGTCAAGCCTCGTTCCTTCTGCTGCTGCATGGAGCAATGAACTACTGACAAACTATTGGAGTCTGCAGTACAGCGATTTATGTTTAATACTAAGTTTTGGATACTGTTCAGAGGATGACCTTTAGTTTGTTTCAGGAGTGGCATGAAAGTTTTCCTCTGTTTTTCCATAGCAGAAAGAGACAAAAATTACTTGTAGTACTGTAGTTCTAGAAGTTTGTCTTCAATCTGCATGATTTGGCCTCTGATAATGGTAAGAAAGTCTTGCTTTTAATCATGCCACAAAATTTCATTAAATTAACTCATTACTACATGTGTTCAAAAATCCATTTTCTTACTGTTAGTAGAGCTTTGTACATTTATCAGTGCTGTTAAGTCATGAGGTTACACAAGGGACGGCTGTTGCTGGAAGACATATGTTATGCCTTCATAGCTATTGAATTTGCATAGAAAAACACTGGAATTTAGCTAAGATGTTTTGGAAGCAATGCCAGAAAACAGAGTTATCTTGAAGTGTCTTTTCTCAGCAATCTTCCATTTTCATAAACTTCTAGAAGTATTAATCTCTTTTCTTCAGATTTCTTATCTCCAGTTACACCCTGCTTTTATGCTCTATTCTATCACAATGTGTTTTAACCCAGTCCTTGCCAGTCCTGTAGTTTTCAAGGACAGTCACGAATGCTTGTTGTTTACCAGGAAAGTTAAGCCCTTTTCCTGAAACATTCAAAAGCAGATTTTCAAAGGTGCTTATGCATCCAAGAGAATTTCATGGGATTTCACCTGCTTGGGTAGGTGCCTAGCTGCATCCTTCAGTGACCATGTACCTTTGAAAATATGTTTCTTGCCTAATCTGGATGGACTGGGAAAATATGCAGCAACATAACTTGGAATGAAAACAGGAGGATATCACAACAAAAAGGAGAGGCAAGTACAATCGTGCTATTCTTTGATGTGGGCATGAATATCTCTTTGTCTTTCTGAATCACACAAGTGTTTAATTGATTTATTTGTTTGGGTTTTCATGAGCATTATTATAGTAGTGTTTCTGCTCTTTCTTAGGAAATTTGGAATGAAGTGAGAGTGCTCAAAATTTAGCTTTTGGAAATAATAACTCAGCATAAACATTAGCACAGAGAGACAGAAAACAGATCAGCTACAAAGGAATATTCAACAACAGTGGCAAAAGAGTCAAGGAGAGTAAAAAATGAAGTGTCATAAAAAAAACTTTATTTGTAGAATATTGATTGGAATGGATCCACCAGTGGGTGTACAGGCAAGATATTAAAATTGGTTAAATATGACCTGCTGAATGAGTGTGGAGATGGAAGCTTTCTGCTGAGAGCCAGTTTGGTCCTGGGCCCATTTGTGCCATATGGGAAAGAAAACCACAATAAACTGAAATTGTTTATCTTCCTTCAGAAGCAGTTCACATAATAACATGATGCTATTAACTGTGTTCAAGCTTTTAACTACAAACACCCAACTGAAGCTTCCAGTACTATTTTGCCTAAGCTGTAGCCCTGTAAAGTCAATCTCAATCTCTCTGTCTTAAATTTAATCAAGTACTAGACATCTGTGTTACTCCATCTATATAGATCTCAGTGTTGTTCCCCACAGCCTCTCTGTCTTATTTTCTGAGATTTTAAGGTCTTCCCCTCTAAGCTTTACCCCTATTCCTTACATCTTAATTTCTCCCAATTCCTCTTAGCCTATTACCCAATTTACCAGCTCACAGGTGCTGGGAGAGAGGTGAAAGATGATCTGGAGACAGACCCTGCTGAGTTTGCAACCCTAAGAGAAAATAAAACCCACAAAGTGCTGAGATACTCTGCTGAGTGGCAGTCACTGGTCTTTCATGGGAGATTTTAAGAAACGTAGCAAATATTTAAAATTTTTTTGGGAAAAAAAGTCTCTGGTTTTTATCCAGAAGTATTAGAGGTGACTGGCTTGTAAGGCATGGAGGGAGGATTTTGTGCCACCACCATTGTACAGTGTGGTTTTGTTTGCTCCCAGAGCTTAGGCAGCAGCTGGGGCTGGAGGAGGAATCCAGCCATTGAGACACAAATCAGCACAACAAACATCCTCCTTTGCTGCAGCTTTTCTAGCTCCAGTACTCAGACAAATCCAGAATAGGGTTTATCCCAGTCAGGTCAGGCCTCAGCCATATCTCACAGCAGTCTAGCCAAAATATGCCTCAAAATATTTTAATATTTTCCCCACACAAGTCACAAGCTGGAGTCCAAAGCTAGCAAGTGTTTTCCTGATTAAGGTCCGTTTATTTATAGAAAAAGAGTCAAACATAAGAACATCTTTCCTATGCAGAAGGGAAGAAGGGAATCGAGGCACATCATGGCACTGCCCCAGGCAGATCTGAACTCTTTGGCTGGGAACAGATTTACCAGGGTTATTTTCCATCCCCTGAACTGTGTTTAGACTGTCTCAACTTCAGCAGTCTCTGAGACATGTAAATTTTTTTATGCAGAAGGCCAACAGTATTGTGTGAAGCCAAAATAGATTGTGAAAAGTAAAGCTACTCAAGAAGGAGTGTATGCTCTCTGTATTTGAATGGCAACTCACTCCACACATACAAGACCCGTTCCTACAGAGGAACACAGACCAGGTGACCACCATTGCTCACACACCCCACGTTCAGCCCCTACAGAGTCTGAGCAAGATCCGAGCCACAGATTTTTGTTAGTTTAGGTGTACACATCAAAATAGTATAATTTTCAATATGGATGTTATTCCAAACAGTGCTTTTGCCTCCTTTAATGTAATGGCATCGGCCTAAAATTAGGAATGGTTGTACTATTGTTAACTACAAGAATGTAAACTTTGGGCACAAAATTTAATACATCACTAAATATGACACGAAAGCAGCCGTGCAGTTTGAAGTAAGGCTTACCACCAGTTGATCCACCAATGTGCTCTGGAACTCTCTGCTGTTGAGGTAAATCTTCATTACCTGAGGAGACAAAGGCACATCATAGCTGTTCTCAGCTATCATTAGGCAGACTTTCCAAATTCATAATAATTTACAAGGCCCATTTCTAGTAAAACAAAAAGAGTATAATATAAACTCTTGTTTATGAATCATAACAATCATCACAGAGCACAGCTGCTTTATTCTGCTCTGTAGTTCACCTGCCCGTGAATTCCAAGGCTTTCTCCCTTGAGGCTCCTCAAGACCAACCTGGCCTGCCTAAAGCCACAGTTTCATCCACAGTCATTATCCTGACAGAGCAGGCACAACCTCTGCATCTTCTACCTTAATTTGCTAGGAGAAACCCTTTCCCAGCCAAAGCACTAAACTATGTAAAATTATTACCAGTTACATGGTGCAGGAGTGGCCACAAAGTACTGGGTATCAGCACAGCCTATGGAGTAACAGGCTTGGGTTGAACTGGGATAGGGATAGTGACATTTTACCCTGCCATTTTTGGAAGGGCTGGGCTGGGGATATGAGAAGGACAATCACAGTCTTTGGTTTATGCAGCAGCCGGAGCACCTCATCAGGAGCACAGTGCTCCCTCAGGGCTCAGAGCCTCTAGTGGCAGCTCCCAACGCCAAGTCCAGCACCCCGCTGAGGTCTCCTGGCATTTTCCAAGCTCAGCTCCCAGTGTTAGAGCAGATGGGATCACAGTTTAAAACTGTAAAGGTGTAGGAGTTAGCTTTTCACCAAGAACAAGCTCTAAATAAAAAATGTCCTCATGCTACCTGTATAAACATCCCTGCCCTTCTCCTGAGGGTTTGTGCTGCTCTCCCTGGCTGCTGGTGCTACCTTGCTTCAGCTTCTTTCCAGAACCAGTTTTTTCTCACCCTCCACTGGCTCTCGCCTGAGACTGCTTCATAAATGTGCGTTTTACAGTTCAATATTACCATTCCTGACCTACTCCCTTCCCAGCCCACAGCTACAACTGAAATAATAGGGTGAGTGGGAAAAAGTTATTTTGAAAATCAAGAAAGTAGGTGATTTCCATGTTTAGGTTTAATCAAAATTATAGTGTCAAGATACGTGAAACACTAAGGCACCAAGGCCTGGTTGATGTTCTCTGCTGCCGTTGAAAGAAGCTGCTGCCTTCGCTCCTTCAGACAGTTTTGATATATAGAGAAATGTAGTGTCCTAGTAGGTAATACCGTATTTATCATAGAAACTAAGAGCTAACAGATAAAGATCTGCAAACTTGTAAATAATTATTTAAGAATTTAGAGTTTGGGGAGGCTTTGGCTTTTTAAAAAATTTTCCTCTTCCCTGACACACTTTGCAAAAATCCCTTGCCAACTTATTTTCAAAAGTCTTCTAATTAGTCATTCCAAGAAAAAAAGCATTTATGATTTGTTCTTTTGTCTATAGGTTCACCTAAGGTGAAAAATCTTGGGAAGTTGCCATCACTCTTCTGAGTTAATTCATACCAAATTTGCTCTAAAAGTTAATTTTAAAATAGGCAATTAAGCATTCAGGTGTCACTAGCTGCATTAATTGCTTTCTGAAAACAAAAAATAATTCTTATTTATGTATAATATTCCTATAATATTAGTTGTTAGTAGAAATGTGGACATAGAAAAACAGCTCAAAATAAAAATCAGTTTTTTCTATCCCTGTTTTGAGAAAGTCTCAGCTAAAAGGTATTTTTCTATTTCTCACATTCTCATTCATTTTTCAGAATTCTACCAGAACTTCTGTGTTTTAAGTCAGTAAATTTAATCCACAGAATTCCTGCCTCATTGTATATCGAGTGTGCTTCATTAGCTCTACTTTACTGACCTTAGAAATTCCAGTTAAGGGAACCCTCACAAGTCTATTTTTAACTTAGGATGCTCACTTTCCCTCCTTCCAACAAGTATATTTCAAAGGTGGCAACGCAGATTGCTCATCCAAATTATCTTTCTTGTTGCCCTCCCTCGTGCTTTCCACAGCAGGTCAGCGCGCCTTACTTCTCCCAGTACATCTTGGCTGCGTTCATAGTGGATCACATTTAAGTTCTGAATTATCTCAGCAACTACGAAATTGTTTTCTCTTGCTCCAGTGACATTTTGTGCCACAGCAAGGCAGCCTCGAAGTGAGAACAACTGGCTTTAGAGGGATATCCTTCATCATTTCAGCCCTTCTGGCCATGACAATAGCATAGAATATATGCTGGGCCTCATCTGAGTTCCTGCTGCAGATTTTTGTGGCAATGCCACAGATTGCTGATCTGCTTTTCCCAGTGCATTGCAATCAGTATCTATCTCTGCAACCCCAGGTTTGCTCTCTGGACTGGGCAGGCACCTACACAAGCCTTACAGGCTGCTGAGACCCCCACCTTGCTCCCACCCTTGGGACTGGTTCCACACACAGGCACAGCATGATGCCAGATTACAGCCTGATGTCTTGGGCCTCTCCTACTAGTTTCAATTATTTGCAACACCTGGAGAAACTTCTAGAAGCCCTGCTTCTGGATTTGGTCTGCTTCACCTGTGTGCCAACTTGTTCTTCTTTGTCTCTAAAGATCTGTCAGTCTTTTCAAAAACAGTAACATTTTTTCCTGACAAAGCCAGATTCTTGGCACATTCTTCCAGCATTCTTTTGAACATCCAGACAGCAAACAACATCACAAACACTTGCCTGCCCCCTCATTATTTCCTGATCCTGATTTATGAGGGGTCAGTGTGATAGATGTTTAAACTAACCACAGGCTCAGTTTATGCCAGACCATTCCATTCAGCTTTCATGTCATATTAATTACAATTCTTTTAAATTCTATTGCAATTAAAATCAAAAGCAACAGCTGTATGCTTTCAGCTCCCACCCAAATATCAGGTATTGCTGAAGGCCACATTCCACCCCTCTTCTCCTTTCTGGATATCATCTTCCCTTCTATATCTTCATATTTTCAAATCAGTCTTGAAAAACATGGAAGCTCATCTAATCGAGTGGATAGCCAAGTGCAGTGACATCCTAGAGAAAAGTACTGCATTAAGTAAGACTGTTACAGGTTGGCCCTTTGCAGATATGTCAGAGCTGGCTTTCACAGCACAAATACAGGATGTGGGCAAGAACACAGATTTTCTGTTTCAAAAATCGAGAAGTTACAGGCCTGATTTTAGAGATATGTATAAGCACTACTTTCAAGCTATTAGAGAGTGTGCCACAGGAAATGAAACCAAGGTTCTGTAGGGGCTGAGGTGTCCCAGCTTTTCATCCCCAGCAGTGGCACTGCACATGGCAAAGTGTCCTGTTCAGCAGCAGCACCCTGAGGGGATGCCCCATCACAGGCCTGGGGCTTAGGGTGTGCTGGGGTTTAGCTAATTGGCCCCTTGCCCAACAGATCAACTGCTAGATAATACTCTGCTTGCAGCACCTTGGCCTCTTCCTAATACTACTCTCTTTTTCTCCCACTGCATTTCTTTTATTGTCTTCGTTTATCTTTTGTTGTATTTCTAGCTCTGCTTTGTCTTAATTTCACTGGAACCAGCAGCCTTCTGCTGGTCTCTCAGACTGACAGATCTGCTGCACTTCCTTTCTGGTCTCACAGGACTGCTGCTGAAAGTTCTGGCAGAATTTCTTTCTTGTAGCTTTTTTTTCCCTCCAGACTCTACTGAAATAGCTGTGGAGCTGAGATGCTGCATTACTACCAGGAGCAGGTGGTTCTTGTTTCAGAAACTCCTGTCAAGAAACTGAAGCATGTGACATCTTGTGAATCACAGATTCTTTCTGTCTGTCCTGACAGTTTCTCTTCTCTTTCTGAGCTGAAGGCTGATCCTTAAAATGGATAAGTAAGTGATATTGCATACCACGGCACTACAGTCCAGCCAAATAATATCAAGACAAATGGCTTAGGTGGAGTCACTGCAAAATGCAGAATTAGAAAAGATCACTAGATGTTGGTCTAGACAAAACTCTTATATTCGTGCTATTGCTTCCCAGATGAATTAAAAATTACATAGCCTTACAGCTCCTAAATCAGTTTAAAAATCTCCTAATGTCTTATAACCCCTGATTTATTATCTTCTTCAAAAAGTTCAGCCTGAGATCTTATTTGCCATTTTGCAGCCTTTCTTTGTTCCTGCCTGACAACTAGAGTGCTGGTGACCCTAGCCAGCTACCAGGCACTTCAGCTTGTTCCAGTCCAACTGAAAATGTACAATCTTAAAAAAAAAGGGAAAAAAAAAAAGCATAAGGGAAAAAAAGCAAGAGGTTATAGAGAAAACTAATTTTCAAATATGTATCACAGAAGGTTATCTATGGCAAGAGGGGATATTTGGCTTAAACTTCTAAAATTCAAAATCTGAATGTCTGATACATTTTTAAATGTATCTCTGGGCTCGGATGTCTCTGGCTAGGGTCTGTCTATTTGGCATTATCTGAACTAAGCTAGCTGAAAGGAGATTCTGCTGTCTCCAGAAGAGTTCTTGCAGTTTCTATCACCAGCCACCACATAACAATAATAACTTTACACTTAGCTCATGAAGATATGCCAGAGAATTTTCTTCCACACCTCGCTGCAGTCCAGATGGGCTGGAAGGCAATGCAGTGTCCTGGGAACAGCCATGCCTGAGCCCAGAACAACTTTTTGTCCTACTTAGTATCTGAATGTTCTTCTTTTCACTTGTGTGCAAAGGACAAGGGCCTGCAGCTTGTGCGCGTGCTGTTGGAGTGGCTCCTGATAATGTCAGTGCCACGGAGTTACAGTCATTATCCCTGACAAAAGCAATGTTCTCCTGCTGCCTCCTCAGTGGCTTCACCACAAAAGAGGAATTAGCATATTTGCAGGTGCAATGAGCAATGCTTTCTAAGGATGCTTTAATCTCTCCCACCTTAAAATCCTGTCCTTGACTCCAGTTGTCCATCCGGGTGCTCTCTCCTCCTTGCTGGAGGTCTGCTCCTTGAGCAGCACATCATTGCTCAGAGTTTTCTTCTTCTGACCTAACTCTTCCCTGATTTGGCTTCTGCCACCTGTGCTCCACTGAATCAGTGTACTTGGCTCATGATGTCCATAAAGTTCAGAACTGGAGGCAAGATGAGTCTTCCATTCTAATTATAAACTGTCACTTTAAAAACATTTTAAACTGTTATACGTAAAACTCAGGTATATTAAAGACAGAAGCTTGTGGGGGAAGGAGAAGGAATAGTGCATCTCTCTCAGCAGCTTCCTTATGAGGAGGGCAAAGCAGAAACAGACTGTTCTATTGATACCGCATTTCAGACCATGCTTCCAGAAAGCCCAGCTGTCTGCTGAGGGTCCCACAAAAGCTTCTATAGATTTATTTCTAGCAATACTACCTTCCTCCTCTGATCTGTCTCCTACTTTCACAGGATTTGCTCAGGTTACTCTCCATTCTTTCATTTGGCTTCCACGATTCTATTTCCACTTCCACATTTTTTAATCTTTCTTACAAGGAGTTAAGGGATCCTTACTCTCTTTTCAATATTTTCTGCAAATTCAAGAAATAGCTGCATTCTATCACCTCTTCTTCCCTCTCTGTACTTTGCCTCTGAAGGATCTCACCATAAATACCATTTCGGCAGCTTTCTCCATGCTTATGATTCACCAGCTTTTCTACTTCCTATTCGTCACATTCAGATATTTTTGGTAATGTTTTAATGCCACTCCACTAAACACATTTTTCTTGCAACTCTTGGGCTTCTGTGTCCTCTTATTATAGAAAACTGATTTTGGTTTCTCACATCCGTTACTCCCACCTTGTATAACTTATGTTCCCATAGTTCTGTATGTGTAGGAAAGTGGTGATGGGTTTGTATGGGGTCACCAATCACTGTAACCTAAAAAACATGAGCAGGTCTCTGTGAGGTTTGGTGAATGGAAGTAGATTAAGTCTTGAAAACATCCTTTAAGTCTAACTTGTACTATCCTTTACTCTTTTTTTTTTTTGTTTTTTCTCTTCATTTGAGAAGGTGGACAATATATAATCAAGCCTACCAGATTTTTCTAAAGACAACTGTATCCAACTGTGAAGGTGTAAACACAAAAGAGAGGGGCTGAGTGCTTGGTACTGACCGACAGGGAATAACTGAGAGTAATGAGATTAAACTGAACAAAGGAAAACCACTGAAGGTTGAACATCAGGAAAATATCCTGGCTGTGTCTATCAGACCGTGGACTAATTTCCCACGGGAAGAGGTGGAAACTCCATCTCTTGAGTCATTTAAAATTAGAACAGATAAATCACTAAAAAACAGAGCACTGGGAACAACCCAATTGGAATTGGAAGGAGATGAACTAGACAGTTTTGAAAGATGTTTTTAGTCTCAGTTTCTCTTCCCCTGAAATTAAAGAACAAGCTTTGTTTAGGGCCTGCTCATGTGGGACTGGCAAACCTGCAGCTGCATGTGTTCTACTCATTATGGCCAGGTTGAAATGCTAATGTGACTCTGTCTGATCAGATTTCTGTGCTGTGGCCACATCACAGCTAAAGCCTGGCAGGATGACCAGAGGAGTCCTGTACAGGTTATCCTCCTCTCCAAATCACAGGCCTGGCTAGGGATTGTCCTTGGATTTTTCTAGCAAAAACCTTTGTTTTCGATGGATTCCTTGTTATTTCCTATAGTACATACCCTGCTGGGCTGAGCTCCCCTAGATGGCAGAGCTGAAGCAATTTACAATGCAAAATGCTTTACAGAGCCCTGCTGGAACAGGGACTGCCATAGCCAGCCCTCTAATTTCTTCAGAGCTATTGGCTAGAAACAGCTTCTGTTGCCATGAGTCACTTTTTGCTGCGTGTGAGAGATGGTCCAACTCCATGTGCAGTTAATGCAGTAAGGCCTTGGGCCCAAAAGGATATTGTTTCTCATAAACAATTCAAGTTTCCAGTTCTCAAAAACAACAAACCAAAAAAATGGTTCATTTATGGCTGTGTTTTTAGCAAACCACCAGCATCCAGCCACACCGACTTCTTGAAAAAAATCATCTATAAAACAGTTGTGTAGATGCTTGGAAAAGCAATAAAGGTGATGAGGCAAGTTCAGACAAGATACAAGTGACCTTCTTGTCCATTTACACTTTCGGGTCTTTTGTTACGTAACACAAGGGGTTATCCAGTTAGCACTGTCAGCCCACACAGCTCTGCTGTCACTCCACACACAGCACTGCTCTCACCCCACACACAGCACTGCTGTCACTGCACACACAGCGCTGCTCTCACTGCACA
>NW_008239547.1:2451569-2464465 GCF_000691975.1 Corvus brachyrhynchos | reverse complement strand
TCACTGCACACACAGCACTGCTCTCACCCCACACACAGCACTGCTGTCACTGCACACACAGCACTGCTCTCACCCCACACACAGCACTGCTGTCACTGCACACACAGCACTGCTCTCACCCCACACACAGCACTGCTGTCACTGCACACACAGCACTGCTCTCACTCCACACACAGCTCTGCTCTCTCTCCACACACAGCACTGCTCTCACTGCACACACAGCACTGCTGTCACTGCACACACAGCACTGCTCTCACTCCACACACAGCTCTGCTCTCCACACACAGCCCTGCTCTCACTCCACACACAGCTGTTCTTCCAACTCACTGAACGCTCCTTTAATGCATTTTTTTGGGTTGAAGTGCTGAGGAAACCTGAACACAAACTGGGTCACATTTTGATGATTTCTTTTGAAATTAAACCCGTAACTTCAAGTTTAAGGGTCTGATAAAAAAAGTACTTGAGTGCTGTTATCTCCAGAACTGTCTTCATTTTCTATGGTTTGCTGAAGAGGACGTTAGGTCAGGGTCTTTTTGTGCGTGTTATTTCTTTTTCAGCTGAGCATCTTCACATGGGCTGCTGCATTTCTCAGTTGGCAAGACTTTTTTTTTTTAACTATTGTTGGATTAGCACAAAATGCCTGGGAGTTTCCCATCTTACAGTCTGAAACAAGAAAAATATACTGACAATGGCTGTGGTAGATCTATAGAGGGGAAAAGGGAATTACTTGGGAACAAGAACATTGATCTGAACTATTTCATGGGTCTCCCTTTTGTTATCTATCTGAGATTGTAAATTTAGGTAATAAGACACAATCCAAATCAAGAGCTGTGAGTACAACACAGCAAAAAAAAAAAATTATCTGTGTTGACAAGTGATCAGTTCAGAATCAGGCTAACCTTCTTAGCTCTGAATTTGTACAGCTTTACAGTTTGTTCCAGAAGAATTTATTTCTCATACAATAATTATTCTGTTTGCATCCAGTCTTTTATTGATCATTTTCATGTTACTCACTCTATGTTATATTTTCCATTATTTTAATCTCTTTTTTATTGAGTTTTATAATTTTTATTTTACTCATCTTTGATTATCTACAGCTCATTTCACATTTATTTTACCAACTTTGTCAATTTTTGCTTCCTCCCTGTATCTGTCTTATCTTTATAATCTCTGTGTATCTTTTTTGATTTTCCACAGCGCAGCTTCACAGTATCAAATACTCATGTGGCAAAATTTCCCCTTGTATAAAGATCAACAATAAGTTAGCTGGAAGTCATCCGTATTTCATTATATTTGGCACTGAGAAGTGCAGCTTTTAAAGAGCCTCCACCCTACAGCTGCATCACATCATTGATCCATTTAAATGCACTAATCTAGCCAAAAAGCCAATGTTTCCCATTACAACCTGTCTCTAAGTGACATCTGTGTGCTAGTTTAGGAATAGATCTTCATAACAGAACTACTTTGGAGGTAAACCAGGAAAAGATATTCTTCTGGTTCAGTGCTGAACACTTGCATGCTTTTAGCCTGAAATAAGTATGGAGCTGTGTAGTTCCATCCAGTCATGAAGCGGGTAAAATAAACATTGTGAGCGTAGCTCACTGAATACAAATTCTGCAATTATGGGTTGTGTACATGACCATTTAGGTGACTAGAAATTGGCTCCTACATTGGTAGGGATTTCTCCACATAAAAGGAAAATGATTTAAAACCCCTGAAATTCACAAGGAACTTAAGGGAGGAGATCTAACATGTGACTAATATCCCAAAGGCCCTCAGGTCTTTATAATAGTGATCATAACACTATAGCTTCATGAAAGGAGTAATGAGGCCTGATCTGCCCCTGGGTAACACAGTAGTGTGTGAGACGGCTCCTAAGTTAGTTTGAGTTTCTTGACATAGTTATAATACTGGAAATCCTGCTAATCAAGATGAATGGTCTTTAAAAGAAAAAAAAAGTGGGGTTTGCAAGTCCTGTGACAGAGGCATATTTTGATATCAGCCTCATAGGGAGATGAAAAAAGGGTTTCTTACAACAAAGAAGGAAAACATAGTATATTCTATAGTATATTCATTATTTCAAATATGTTTATGTTGAAATAATGGTCAATATCCTGTGCAGATCTTCTTCCACTGTGATGCTGCCTTCCTATACTTGCCAGGAGCCGGTGGGCTGCAGGACCCGCCCCCGGCACTGCTCTGCTCCAACAGCTGTCACAGGAGAACGAGAGGCTTTTATAACAAGAGAGTGGGTAACTGTAATTTGGCACTCAGGAACTCGTGGGAGGCTGTCTCTTGACTCCAAAGGCAAGTAGATAAATGAGAATATACAGTGAGAGATGCACAGGCTTCCAAGCACTTTGCAGGAGCTGCTACCAGGCGATCCACAGGGGCCATACCCAGCTACTTATGTGTTCTGGCACCTTTAGAAATACTATGGTTTCTCCTGAAGGACCATCCTGCTGCCAAATGCTCTTTGGATGTGTTCAATGGATGCCTGAGTCACAGATTCTACAGTGCTAACACTCACAAGTTTATTTTTGATCTCCTTCCCAAAACTTCTTTTCTATTTCATAACTGTAGTTAACAGCACCTTTGACCTCTGACATGCCTTCCCATATACTTATGCCTTAAGACAGACATACAGTTAAAGCCCTGAGTTGTATTTGCTTTCTAAATTAACATCAAGGCTGTGATAAATGTGGCAATGCTTGGATAACAAAGTTATTGTTTCATGCTGTTTGCTGGCAGCATCAGAAGAATAACCACAGCGGTCTCAGTTCAAGTCACACATGACTGAAAAGCATCCTGCTGTAGGGTGGCCTTCGTTCTCAATCCCAGTTCCATGAAAAGAACACATTTCCAATCACTGTCTTGTCCAGGTGAACAAGATAAGGATTTAATCACTCCTTGCTATGGAGTAGTTTAAAGAGTATCTGTCCAGAAAGTCTTTCTATGATGCTGACATACAGCTTTACAATGAATAAAAAACCCCCAGCCCTCATGAGAGTGTGTACTTTGAAAAGATTTGAATTTAGTTTTAATGCATTTGGCACATGGTTTATGATGTTTCTTCACCTCAAGAGAGGTCAATTACATCATGTTTCAATATTTTATTTTTCTCTGGACTTACACACAAATCAGTTGTGAAACAGATCTTCTAATAATTTCCTGTGGTAGGGGACACACTGCTCAATTCTTTATTACTATTAAATGGATCCAGTTTCTATGTAAAAAAAAAAGCGTATGTACTAGGTATATTGTTTCCAGGGTCACAAATATTCTTGGTATAGTTTGTGACAGCCAGACTGCTAAATTTTTTAACATGATGAATGAAACGAAACTGAAAATAAATATTTTCTTTTACAGAAGCTTTCAAAATACAAGGCCTGGTACCTTGCTCAGAGTAAAAAATTCTTCCTTACTAAAGACAAACCTCTAGTAATACAGATCCTGCAGCATAGTCACATTGTTGCTCTCACCCCACAAAATGGCACGACAATTTATAAAGCCAAAGAATTAGAAAATAACTAATTAACATAATTGAAACGTCTCAGTTAATATACTTGGTTAACACCCATGCTACCAAGAGAAAATTCTCCCTACGCACTTGGATGAAAGCCTTGCTGTTACCTCATGTCATATTTATTTCTAAATATAGAAATAATTAATACTTCTATATGTATAGTTACACAGAGCAGAATTGCACAGCTGTCCCTGGCTAGCCATCAAAGGGATGTGTTTTATACACAAGAATAAATTGTTACTTTTTCTGAAATTCTCTCAATATGAGGGTGGACAAAAAGAAAGTGGGCTAATATGTCATTGCAGTTGCAGTAGTCTGGGTTTTCCCAGAAGTCACTGGAGAGAAATAAGAGCCCTGAGAGGTTGGTGCAAGCCATCTTATGTGTGGTATGAACATGTCTGGCCAGCTTCTTTGTCTCTTAATTGACTATTGAGGGAGCATAGCTGATTATCTCAGATCAAATGAATAATTTATAGATGGGTAAAAAAATCAGGTGTCATGAATACCATCCTCAGTGTCTAGTGCATTTGGAGAGCACAAGGCAAGCAGAAAATTTCCCTTGTCTCAGGATATTAAGGGGTTGTGTTATTAAGCTCCCTGTTTGCCCAGAAAGGGAGTCCTATTGCAGCCAGATTTGTAAGGATTTGCTTGCTCCTGGAATAAACAGTAGTGGCTGTGCAGCAACACCTGTATTTCTAACAAGAGCCCCTCATTCTTGTCTTCACGTTGAGCTAAACTGAAGGTGAATAAGACATTCATATTTTTGAAGGAGAATACCCAGCATATGCTTTGATAATCCATTAATGTTTTCAATATTTCAGCAGTGCTCCTGCCCTGAATTGGAACCAAAAGAAGTCATTTCATTAAAAAGAAGAAGAGAGTATGAGATCCATTTAATTAAAGCTTTTCCAGCCAAAACGCTAAGGACCATTTAGATTCTGCAGGCATCTTATGTATAATCAATGGAAAGTGCATGAGCAGAAACTCGAAAAGCTTGCAGGAAGCCAATGTAAAATGAGCAAAGACTACAACAAACTAGACCCCAGATTACAAGGCTCTGGCATTTATCAGAGAAGAACCAAAATACTTGACTATTAAGGAGACCGCATCTGTCGAAGAGTGGTAGGTGAGCCCTGACATGGTTTAGAACACCCTGCCAGTCTGCTCTGCACCGAGTGACACATTCAACAGGAATAAGGTGCTCCAGCAATGCTTCTGCAGAGGATGCTGCAAGGAGCAGGATCACTGACCAGCACAATCCCATCACTCAGAAGGACCAGTCTCCCTATAGCTGCCATCCCCTCCAGCTGGGTCAGTTTCTGTACCCTCTATCAACACAGAGCAGCATGGAAAGGAGCGGGGTGGGGGCACTATTTCCTTAGTCCAGCAGTCTGTGAAATTACCATTTAGCTTCAGATGCAGCTAAATCAGGGAGCTGTTTGAGGTAGCTGTCTTCAGGCAGCACTAACATGGACCATCCTCCCCAGTGATCCAAGCAATGTGCCTCACTCTCTGCTCTCATTTTTGTTCTTCTAAGAACAGTATTGTCATGAGCAGGAAAAGCATAATCCTCTGAGCTGGAGTCAGAAAACACATCGTGCAGGAGGAAAAGACAAAAGATTACTGCTGCAGTGTTTCCACATGGTTCACCCCTTCGCTAAAGCAGCTAACTATTGGAAGGGACTTGAGCACTGCACAGATGTTATTTGCCTCTATTTTGAAATTCAGAAGGTTGCAGTAATCTGTTTATTTTTCTTTAACTCTTTTGTGCTTTGGAAGTATCACACAGTTCAAAAGGCAATATAACCAGTTTTCAAGAAAATGATTGAGCTGCCAGTGTTTTAACAACTGTTGTTTTACAAAAGAAAGCAAAAAATAAGGAAAATCAGATTAAATAAACATAGAAGCTAAGAGCAGCACAAAAAAGTTTTAGTGAATACAGAAGTTTGACAAATGACGACTGCTGCAAATCTTTGCTTCTTCTCTGGCTTTCATCAAAATTTCTCTAAAACTTAGAGGATGTCTCCAGAAGAGCAGCCTGACACATTGCAAATGGAATAGAACCTGTTGCTCCTGCAGCTGGTCCCACAGGGGATGAGAAGAGTAAACAGGAATATGTCATATCAAGGAGGAGGGTTTTCCCGTTGGATGTCTTTTTTATATTAATCAGATCCAGTTACTCCGGCTAATTACCTTTATAAAAGTTGTAAAATACTTGTGGCCCTCACCTCAGGTAGTCATTTAGTCCTGAAAGCTAATAGTCCATCCCTACCTGATCAAAAGGAAAGACCACTCTTAATATATCAAAAATATTAATCCCTGACCCTAGACATCAGGGAAAAATGCTTTGCATTACTGTGCTCAGTTTGTTTTGTATTTTGCTTAGGCCCGAAGGACCGCCTTGAGAATTAAATTAACTTGGACTGCTTTCCCTTGCCTCCCATGCAACTCTTTGGTCTAATCCTGCAAATGACCTTTGTGTGGACATACTTTGCATCCACATGGAGCCATTTGGAGTCTGGCACATGTGAACAGCACAATACTGCAGCAAAAAGTTCAAGTATATCTAATGAGTTAAAATATTTGGCTGCTGCTTTTTTCTGGGAAAGCAGTTCTGAAATGAATATCTGAGGGTGCCTCAGCAGAAGACTGGGCTGAAAATATTCTGTAAACACGGCTTTGTTCCTTAGCTCATTACTTTAATTTTGACTTCTCCCACCATTATGTTATTGCTGATCAGATTACTGGATTGATTTTTGACTAGATTTGAAGCTCTAAGTCCATTGCCAAACAGGGACAAACTGGTGGAGGGTGCAGATGATTAATTTAGACACACTAGAAACATGCTATGTTTAATGCTTTCTTCAGTCAGTTCAAAAGCATGTTTCTTCTTTCCATACTACAGTTTGCATAGGCAATCAACACAGCCTGTTTACAGAAAATTAATGAGCATTTCTGTTCATTAGTTGCAATAATTTACATTGCTGGATTCCTATGTTGGTCTTTTTCTGTAAAGGCAGATGAGCCACTTGGAACCTGAACCCAATCCTGAGTGTCCCTAATTCCCACAGTTGTCTGTGTTAGTCCCCAAAGCTAGAGCAGAATCAGTCATTAGATAGTATCTCTTAACTCCAAGCAGCCAGCGTCTTCTGCACCATTTCTTCAAAGGGTTTGTAAAACACTGAAAGAAAATTAATCCTGTATTTTCTTCTTCTTGAAAGCAGCATTCATATACAATCCTTTCTCTGGAAGCAGGATGTAGCTTGCTGGGGAATTTATAATACTTCTTTCAGGAAGCTATAGTAAAAGTTTAATTCTGTTAAAATACCAAAGATATTCCAAATCCAGTCTCTTCTGGAAAATTTATACCATACAGACATAAATACAATCCAGCTTGCCTCACATGTTTGGTTTTTGGTTTGGGTTTTGGTTTGTTTGTTTTTCGTTTTTCTTTTTTTGTGGGATCATGCTTCCCTGGATGCTCCCCCTATTTTCCATCTCACTTTTTAAAAGCTTCAGCAGAAAGATGGGTGGTGGGAAAGTAGTGGGGAAACAAACCAAACAACAAACCCCCAACCAACCAGTCAACCAAAAAAAACCCCACCCCAGTGTAATATCACTTTCAGAGCCTAGTCCCCATAAATAGTAATCAGCTTACAGGTTCAGACACCTTCTGACCTTTGGATGACTCCTGCTGTCCTAGAGAACATCTCTTGTGTCTCTTCAGTGAAAAGAGAGCTGAGCAGCGGTCAGTTGGCATAAGTAGAAGCACATGAAATCAGGTTTAGAAGCCAGTAAAACCCAAGTACGTGGTTTCTACAGGGTATCTGGCGGTGAGGTTCTGATGAGCTCAAAGTGAAGTAAGAGCTCTTTGGACAGAGTAGGTAAAATGTGGGAGCAGCAACTGACACATTGCCTTTGGGTGGGGCACGTCATTTTTGGAAGGAGGGAGGGTTTGAATGAAATCAACATATTCATGTGATATGTCTGATTTTTACTCCTGAGCTTTTCCTCAATGCCTGAAAGCTGCCTTGATCCAGCTCAGCTCTAGGGGAAGATCTGTTACATGGCAGAGCTCAGAAGAAAGCTGCCACACTTTGTGCATCTAGAGGGAAGCTGTGGATAGTCAGAAAAAATACAAGATGGGTAGCCTGAATTTTGGAGATGGCTGTTAGCACCTCTGTGCTACTAAAACAAGGCTTCGCTAATCAGCGGATCAAGCTGCTGATTATGTGATCAAGCAAGGAGAGAGTGATAACACTGTTGTCAATTCATCACCAGCTACTTCCATCTAAATTGTCAGTTCAGTAGTTAAACTAAACATTTTACAAAATAGGGCTGATTTATCACCTTCCAGTCAGAAGCACAGAACCAAACACAGAGGTGTTACTTCAGTAAAGGAGCTAAGGTAACTCAAATTGTCATTCCACTTTTCTCTGCCATTCGAGCACTTAAACCTTTCCTGTTATGGCCAGTTTTAAATAGGTTGGATATTTATTGTGTTGAACTCTTTTAAACTGCATGTGTGGGAGGGGAGGGTTTCTGAGGGAAAATGCTGCACATGTAATAGTCCCTGATGGCTTTCCAAAACAAGTTAACATTGTTTGACCTAAAGTGAATAAACCCTCAGCAGAACTGAGACCGATGACTTTATCTGTTAGACTCTGGCTCCTCTAATTTGAAACAAATGAAAGGATGTAGATAGTTTAAGTGAATGCAGAAAATAGTGCAGTGATTTTATTTCCCTCGACCTTTAAAAAATTAGGAAATCCTCTGTAAACAGCCACAGCATCTTCAGAAACATTGTCACTGTTGTTATTCCACAGTGACAGTTTCCAACAGCAAAGCATGAAAAACAAGTTTTGCTTTGCTCATGGTTTCAGAGTGTGTCAGTAGATTTTCATTGCTAGGAACCCAAGTTAAAAGTATTAAGTGACTTCTGCTGGGCTCCTCCTAACCATAACCTTGCTTGCTCAAATTTTATACTGCAACCCATTCTCCTGGGCTCACTGAATTATACTTGAAATGACTTTTGTCCCTGGCTGGATGCTAGTAAATACTTGCAGGCTTGAACAACTTTGTATTTCTTTACAGAGTACCAAATTTGTGGTCTGAGCTGAAATACTAATGCTGCAAACCCACCAAAATGTATCCAACTCCAGTCAGAACAGCAGGGATGATTAGTGTTGAACAGCTGAGGCTTACTGCTGTAAAAGCTGTGCCAGCCTGCCTTGGTGCACATTGGTAGCCTCACACAAACACTTCTGGGTCCAGCTCAGGAAGACTGGCGATGGATCAGGGATGCTGGCCAGGAGAAACAATCATCTTGCTGTCCAATTCTGGCTTCTCTTTGTGCTTCGGACATTGCTATCCTGTCCACATCAGGAGCAGCATCCTGACAGACACAGATCTCCCTTAACACCTCAGCTTTGTTATCTGAGAAGACTACACTGAGGAGTATAAGACACATCATCTGAGACACAACATAGGTTTTCACAACATAGGTAGCTGGTTCCCACTGCCAGAAGCCAAATGGCTTCTTTCTCCCTACAGTGCAGCAGGATAAGAACTAGATGCCCAGACTTCCACCCAAGCTGCAATGTTACTCTCTGTTGGCACTCCCAGGCAGTGATTTTCCCTGAGAATACTCTTGCAGAATACTGTATGTGCTTAAAATGGTGTCACTTCTAGGAGGTATTGCCTAACACCCTGTGACTGATTGAGACGGCTGACTGAAGCTTCAGGATGTCAAAATCCTCTCTTTACTATAGACCCAGTGATAGGCCTCGCTGCAGTTCTCCTTGGCAGTGTTCTGGAGCACTTTAAAAGCATCAGTGTCTGGGGCCAAGTGAGATAGGTGTGATCTCCTGTGAAGATTTAAATAAAAGAAAGGAGACACATTTGTAAGGGTTTGGTGTAAAAGGGGAGGCAAGATGTAGGCATGGCAGCAATGACATTTATTTCTGTTTCCTGAGTGTTGGTTGATAGGTACATCCATGAAGTGAAAGGGGAATATTGTGGTATGGTTACCAAGAAAACAGCCATCACTACTGATGTCTAGGATGAATACTGTACTAGTGCTGGACAAGAAACAGATGCCTGTATCATGTCTGAATCACAGGAATTTCAATGCAGGAATCTGTAAAGCTAATGCAGTTGCAGACAATGGTCATGTTACTGTGGAGCTATAGTAATGATTTAATGGCTTTTACACGTCTAGGAGGGTCTGACTACTATCTGCAGTATCTTGGAAATACCAATGAATGAAAAATATATGTGTAATCCACTCCTCAAACTCTCATGCTGGGGAGAATCTGTTGAATCATTCTCGGCCACCTGTCAGCGTCCTCGGGGAGTGGGGATGTTGTTAGTGGTGAAAAGTCTGTAGTCAGGCACACTACACGTGCTTGCAAACACTTCCTGGGAAGCAGTAATATTTCTTATGTTCAAAACAAAGAACATAGCAGAGGTGTCTAGGTTTAGCCTGAACATCTCAAAGCAGGCCTTGATTGTGAGATTAAAGCCACTAGTGACTATAACAGAAATGCTTATCAGAACGATCATTACCTCAGCAGCTCCTACAAGTGACAGTTTCTGAGGGCAAAATTCAGTACAAACATCTACTTGCCTGAGGCGCATCTCCGCCCACTCACTCTTCCTTTCATCCCTAAACTCAGGCCCTGTTAAACTTGGACCTTTTCCTACTTAACTTTTCAGACTTCTCCTTAGGAGAGAAGTCCTTATTCCAGCACAAAATACTCAAGATTTACTGCTGTCTCTCACTGCTGCCTATCTAATCTATTTTACTCAGGTATTCCACTCTAATCTAATCTAATCTAATCTAAAGAGTCCTGTAAAAAACCTGTTCTCACTTTAAGTTCCTTTTCTCTCTACTCCTGTTGTTGTCTAACCCAAAGGTTGGGCATTTGGGACTGGCTATGGCTGAGCCTCCTCAGTGCCTCTGGCACCTCAGGTCTGACATATCATGGTGTGCTGCAGGTGGTGAAAAATGAGAGAGCCCTCAAGATGGCAAGGACAACAGAACTGCTTGGCAAATGAATTGCTTCACCTAGGTGCAGGTTACAAGTCTATACACTTGTGCATGTGAGAGAAAAGCATGCCCCTGTGCCCTGCCAGAGGCAGGTGCTATGCACCATCTGGAAAGGAGGCAGGTACCTAAAACATATTTAGTATAATGAAATTCAGTCCTCCAGTCTACCTGGCCCAGTGAATTTTGATGTCCACAAATTAGCCTCTAGAATATCTATATTCTCAACACATCAACACATTCATTCAGCAGGTGATAGTTTAAGAAGATAGAGCCCAATAATTGTGCCACCACTGACCCAGCAGAATGGGCAGAACAGAAAGACTGAGCACACCTTAGCCCCCAGACTGCAGGACAGGCTGACGTCTGCCTACCTTGGCAATTTAAATTAGCTGCTAGACTTTGCACTGAAGTGGCTGAGATGCACTCAAAGATGTCTGCAGCAGCTCTCCTGTGGGGATGATGCTCTTTAGCAAGGAGTGATAATAAACAGTAGGATGGTGTTAACACTTTAAGCTGCTGCAGCTGCCTGCTAAGCGAGTATGTGTCAACACCTTCAGACTGGAAGGTGAGAAAGTGAAATTATAGCTTTCAGTTACCCTTTCTGATTTTGCAACCTCTTTCATTAAATTACCTTCAAGGATGATTAAGGAACTCAAAGGTTTTGCTTATGTGTTATGAACCCAAGATACGGAGCACATTTCTGAAAGTTTGTGTCCTTAAGCTTTTATTGTAACTATGACACCATATTTACAATGAAAAATTACAGCAAGATAGTCTTATACAGGAAAGCCCTAAAAACACCCCAGTGTCTTGAACAAAAACTTCTCAGACTGAAAAAACAGAACACTGTAATATGAGGAAGAAAATTAAGTACACAGTTTAACAAAGGTTTGAGTAGCCTGAATTTTCTTTTGATAATTACACGAATATAAATGTCTCAGAGTCAATAATGAGATCTAATCCCTCAACCCAGCAATGAAGTAATATGTGATTCTAGGATCAAATTTTCTTCTGGGATATTTTCATCTCCCCGTTAAAGTTTGAAAATTAAAGCTAGAGAAATTGATTGGCAATGTAAAAAAAGTGAAACTGGAAGATTTGCCTCTGTATTGATGTAGCTATGTTGATATAGAGACTTGTTAGATACTATAGTCAGAGTCCACTTGTAGTTCAATCTCTCCAAGGCATTTTGTAAATCTGACAACATTCTATATGGGTATTAGTTATGATGCTAATTTAGATTTGGAGTAAGTACTGTGGCTACCATAGAAAAAAAATACTATTATGAATACAGGAACTGATTTTGTATACATCATGGATTCTTGATGGTGTTCTGCAGATTGGCATGATGACTCCTATGCAAAGAACAGTAGGCAGCTGAGCACACAGCTACACTTCTTGGTTCTGTTTGATAACAGAATCTCAACAGAAGTGCCTCAACTGTTCCCCTTCTCCACCCTTCAAAAATGTCAAGTGATTTTAATTCTGGTCTTTTCAACTTCTTCACAACCATTGTGCAAACTATATTATAACAGTTTTTTTTCTAGGTCTGGATAGCAAACAAATCTTTCAATGTTGTAGGACAGTGTGAAATTATTAGGGAGCTGGGCAGAACCCTCCTGTAGATTGCCAGCTGGACAGCAGTATGCTTATTCAAAACATCCGTATGTAATCTCTGGGCCAGATCAGGTTCAGGCACAAAGTAGTCTTTAACACCAGAAATTTATGAGGAACTCAAATTCAGAAACTACCACACATTTTTAACTATCTATACGCCTAATGAAATCCACAGCAACACACAGTATTGTAGGCAAGCACCTGAATCAGTGTGACAGGCTGTGAGTTGTAACACCCTTTTAAACTTACCAGACGTGACCTTGGTTGACAATAATTAGCATATGGGCCTTGAGACTTTTCCTCCAGCTACTGGAAGTAAGCTCGTTCTCCAATTCTCTGGATACCAGTATTCATCCCTGATGATGCAAGTTGCTGATGGATAACCAGGGCAGTCACCTCTTTTCAGAGATTACAATCTCATGGTCAAGGGTAGCACAGTAAAAAAAAACCACAACCCAAAACATTACTATTGTTTTCAGAACACAAACTAGACACAACCTTTCATGTCACTCAGTTCTTTACCAATTCTTGCAAATGCTGTTTTTCTTTGTTCCCTTTCACAGAAACCTTATTTGTCCAGCCTCTACGCTAGAAAACACCATTCTAAACACCGAAAAGAAATTCAAAATCACACACTCCGATGATGATAAAGCATAGAAAATGTTTACATTTACCGCCTTCGCGGCTACAACAAAACCAAGG
>NW_008239547.1:2442951-2449490 GCF_000691975.1 Corvus brachyrhynchos | reverse complement strand
GGGGCCGCCCCCTGGGCCCCTCGCCCCCCTCCCGGCCCCGCGGGCAGAGCCTGGCGTGTCGCTCCCACGCCCAACCTGCCCGTCCTGGAGGAGCGCTTCGCTGGGCGCTCAGGGGTACGGCTGCGTTCCTGTCACATTACTGCCGTGATGATTTTTTAGTAGAAATCAGGGTCTGGCCTCTGTCTGCTTGTACCCTGTGCTTGCCATTCTCCTGTCTATCCGCAGCAGCTTATATTAAGGATATTTCTGTCCATAGCAGTTGTTGCTGGAACGATCCTCTGTGTGTTTAGTTCAGAAACTTAATAGCATGCCCTATGGTGGCACCATTGCATGTTTTGACTTGTAAGACAAAGTTTTTAACACAGAACCGTGTCTGATCCTTCTGTGCTCCCTATTAGCAGTAATAAATGTCTCTGAAAAAACCATGAACTTCAGATTCAACAAAATACATATAACAGTTTCAGTAGACTAGTTTTAAGATTTCTCTTAACTTTATTTACAAAGACAAACTTGATTCTGTATTTCTCAAAGTTAGAGTATGTAAGTTGTGCTGAAGAAAAAGCTGATTTAAATCTGTGTAGGGCTATGAGATATATGCCCTTTATGTAGGTATTCCCCTTTTTGTTTCCTGAAGTTGAAATACAATTGAGTGATTTTTAAACATACAGAACTTTAATTTAAAAGTCCGGGTAATTTTTGGATTGGTTGTGGTTTTTTGTTGTGTGGTTTTTGTGTTTTTGTGTTGTTGGTTTTTTTTTTTTTCCTTAGGACACTGGGTTTTGGTTTACTGCTATCTTGAATTCACCCTTTTGCCTTCGTCTAAAAGTGTTACATATGGTATTGTAGGGTTTTCTTTTCTGCTATCACCTCAATTAAGAGATTCACACAGTCTCTTAAAGTCAGGTGGGTTGGGTGAGGATGAAACTGGAGTCTTAAGTAAGAGCAGAGAAGATGTAAAGGCTCTGTGATAAAATACAGCTGAAAAACAGTTGCATGTTTGGAGAACCTGTTCTTCAATAGTTCAGATAGTGTGGGAAGAAGGAGAAGACCACATGTCTAAGGGTAAAAATGAGTATCTGCTTTTTAATTCTGTCATATTGAAACTTCTGGGCTTTGGCACTGGCTCTTGTCATAATCTACCTCTCCCTACGGTGGTAAGCCCTAACAAGGTCTGTGGCGCTTTCGTTTCGGAGCTCATCATGTTAAAGCTGTCTAATTGGGGACTACTAATAGGTGTGGAATTGCAAAATGGACTGCTCTGCCTGTTCTTTTGCCAGGCACTTACATGTTAGAGTTAAAATGTAACTGGTAGAAAATGCGCTCAGACGGGTGATTGCCTTGATCAGAGCAGGCCTGATGTAATCTTTGCTTGAACTTAGACGGCCCTAGTGAATGTATGATCAAGGTTGCCGTGCGTTCTCCGTTGCCTTCGGTAATATTGCTGCATGTCTTAAAGTTCAGTTTATTTTCTTACAACTTTATTTTCCTAGATTTGTGTAAAATGCCAAGAGAGTGAGGATTTGTGGCTTGGCATCTGCTCTCTCAGTTCAGTTGATGGAGTAGTTCCTGTGTACAGTGCTTCTTGTGCTATATGTGAACAAATCCTTCTAATTGAAGTCTCTCTTGCTGGTATTGAACAGTAAGAATGGCTTTTCTGTTTAAAAAATGAGAAAACACCTTTAAGGAAAGACAATTACTATTAAAAAGGGACTTCTAGTTTTCAAAAAAATTGCTGCAGTTGCTGCAGGGGTTTGTAGTGTTCAAGCACTGATCTGCAAGGTATTAGCAATTTTGGGAAATGATTAATGGTTTTGGGATACTGGATCCCATATGGTGTTTGCATTATAATGCAGTAATTAGGTGATCCACATTGAATGTTTAGGTGTAGACCTGTACAGACAGCAGGTTGTCATGAGGAAGACTCCAAGCATAGCTGTTGTTCACTACAGTCAAGGGAGTTGCAACAGAAATTAGGCTTTTCGATCAGTTTAAGGTTTTGGAAATGCACAACTGTAATCATCAAGGTTTGAGCAAGAACTGAAAAACTTGTCCTCTAGCTTCAAGATCAGTGGTCAGACTAAGAAAGGGAATGTCTGACTGAGAAGTGGTGCTTCTGTGAATCTTTGTGTACACAGGTAGGAGAATAGAGGACATGCGATTTGAGTCGTCTGGGGATACTGCGTATGTTGGTCAATAATTGTGTTTTGTTTTGGACGCCTGCCTACTCTGATATTAAGTTCCGTTTGGTCATGCCTTGCCACGTTTTCTGTTTTTATTTTTACTTCCTTTTTTTTTGGTTTTCCCTTTGACACCATACCTAGTGGTCTTTCTCCCTTCAGAGCCCCTTCACTGAAACGATTGTTGCGAACAAAGATTGCACGTTCAGGCTTGCAGGCTCCATCTGAGCATGGAGCGCCTGCTCAAAGGGACAGGTCACGTATTCTGCGCTCCTGGGGGAGCTGGCAGAGAGGGCCAGGGACTCTCAGGGCTGTTTGCCATTCTGTTTGAAATCTGACACACGTTTACAAATGGAAGAACTGCTGGGCTTATGTTCATAAGGACAGATAAGTGAGAGCATGTTCTTTCTGGCTTTTAGATTAATAAGCGTTGGCTATCTCTGTTCTGTCAGGTTGTAGTGGTGTTTTGCTGGAGAGTTTAAGCCCTGCTGAGATACAGCCAGTACTGCTTCAGTCACAACATCCCACAGGCCTGTCCAGGTTTGAGGCTGGAACTGGTGTCTTCATTAGTGTAAATTTAATTTTCCGTCCTTTTGCCTGTAAAAGCACAACAAAAAGTGCTTTTATTTTTTGGGGGTTTTTTTGCTTTTCTATTCCTACTGTTTTGCATTTAAAGAATTGCTGTGTCTCTTTGTGGTATAGTTTACTGTTAATCTGTATTAAAATTACATTCAGAACATTAAATGCAGGTTGAAGAAAATATAAGCAACAGTGTTTGTGGCCTTAAAAGCCAAGTTTTATTCTTAACAATGCTATTTCCTCGGTTTATGAATACTAAAAATACTTTATCAAATAATTTTATTAAGACTGGTATTTTTCTTTTGGTTTTGTGACATGTTTTTGTTTTGCTTATCAGGTGAGTTGTTAGGAATAGTGAACAGTCTTTAGTGATTCCCCAGAGCTTCTGTGTTTGTCAAAAGTTAGGAATACCTTTCCAAAGACTTCTGTAAAATTAAAAGAGGTTTATCAGTACTTGCTTTGTAATCACAACTGTTCAATTTCAGAGAAGAAGAAAACCCCGCAATATTCTCACTCCTACACCTTATCAGAGAGAGCACAACTGCGTAAACTGAGGAGAAGCATGTGCTGGGTCAGGAACCAGGGAAGGGCAATGGTGGCACTAAAAATAGAAAATCATTTGCCTTCTTGCTAACAATAATGAATAGATTGTTTACTATTTTAACAGCCCGGTTGGGATAACATTGGTAAACTTCAAGTGGTGACTCCCAGGTGTTACATCTCTCTACTATCCGAGCAGAATGTCAGTCTTTCTGTAGTTATGCCTGTAAACATGTGAACTGTTCTGGAACTCTCTGCTGTTGGGTACTGGTGCTTTTTCTATGCCTGATACTCAGACACTGGAAGGTTTAATCGTAATGTTAAAGATCAGAATTAGAGAAATCCATTTGTAAGATTTTATATGTCAAATAGTACACAATACTGGTTGTTAGAAGTGTACATTACTTAGATGATAGAGAATTCTGCCCAAAGCTTCTGTTAAATAAATTCAGTATAAATACCAGCCTTACCAGGAGTTTTGGTTGAAGCTGTTTAAAAAGCTTGAGTCAAATCCTGTTTAATCATGCAAGCATAACGCTGACTTCTGGTCTGATTTATGTCAGCATAAGCCTAGGGTAATTTGACAAAACATGGACCTCTTCCATGAGGAAATGTTACGTATTTGATAAGTGACAATATGAAGCAGGAAGTCGTTCCTTCAAGGAAAGGAAAACATCTTCTTTGCATTCCAGTGTAACTGCATTTGATGTGGTTTTCTAAAGTAACTTCTTGCTTCCCAGTGGTACGAGTTTGTTGATTGTACCACTTTGGTATAATTGTCTGGAAAAAAAAGCCTTTTGCAAGAGAAATGCAGTGGACTCAGAGTATCTTGAACTGTGTATGAAATAATTGCATTTATTGCATGCTGTATATGCATTATACAGCTAAACCTTTTTCTTTAGCAGGTTTGACAAACATCAAAGCACTAAGTTGAGTTTTTTCTCTCTATAGGCTATTTTTAATAATTTTTATCATTAAGATGCAAAAATAACGTCTGCTACTTCAGACATATTATTTCATGTCATTTGTGTTTACTTAACACGCAAAAACAATTGAGAGAACAATGGAGTTAGGGAAGAGGAGGTTTTTTTATCTTGCTGTATGCATTTGTGATCTTGTCCCTCTTGTACCTTTGAAAACATCTTACTGTAGGTGGAAAATGAAATCATAGCTGAACAGTATGGGCTCTGAAAAGAGTAAAAGATGGTATTTTTTTTCTTTAATTCCCTGACTACGTACATATGTGGCTGTGTAGATGATGACTGTAATATAAACATGTGTAACCTGTGAGCCTTACTAAAAAAAATACTACCTTTCTAAGGAAGTCTAAGTGGCACTGTTAGGTTAAGCTGTTAGGAGTATATACTGGTCCTCTGAAGCTGATGTTTTGGTTTTTTTCTCTGATAACAACTGGAAGAAAAAATTGAGATTTTCTAGCATTCAGAGGTTGTGTGCTATTCTTCCTGGCAGTTGTTTGTGTGTTAAATTGCGTAGAATAGGAAAAAATTACGAAATGATGTTAAATGAAAACAAGATTGATTTCTTGTGGTTAACAAGAGTCACTGTTGGAAAAAAAAAAAAAACATGGGTTAGCCCTGGTATAAATGTTGAGGCTTCTAAAATGCATTGAAACAGTCTGAATTGACAGTGCTCCAGAAGTCAGTTTGGTGGGCTGTTAGATTTCATGATTGTGGAAGCTGTCAGAGCCTACGATCTCGTCAAAACCTTGAATTTAGGGCCTTGCTACAGAGGAGGTGTTTGTCTGCCTTATCAAAAGGTAGTGGAAATGTACTAAAAACATGTTACGCTAAGCATAGCACACAGACAGTGGATGTGAGTTATGTTGTCTGATCAGATTGATTTATTTTTACAGGAATCTTGTAACACTTTGCCCGTTTATAATACGAAATGCAGATTATTATAAATGCTGTGCATTTCTGCTGTCCAAATTCTTCTTATGTCTTGTAATTTTTATTGTTTTTGCAAAGACACTTCCATGGTATTTTTTGCCCATCATCCAGTAGTAGGCACATGCAGTAGAAGTATAATGGGTGGGAGCAGTGACATCAAACAGGCTTTGATTTTGTTCATATCAGAGGCCTGACACATCTTGTAAACCTGAAAGTGCATAATCTTAGAGTTGGAAGGTGGGATTGTTTTATGTATACAGTTCTTGAGTACATAAAGGTTATTTAATGGGAAGGCTTCTTCTGTGGTGTGTTTTTCCTTTTTATTTATTTATTTATTTATTTAACCATGGTGAAATGCATTTTTCATTTACTCTAGATAGATGGGAATTCTGGCTACTCCTTGAATTGTTGTTTACAGGGAACAATTTTCAGAATTTACTGTTTGGTGACTGCTGTTGGATTTGAAGAGAACTCTTCTGGGGAGGTGATATTAGAGTTTAGCAATTGGATCACTTTGTAGTAGGATAGTAAAGATTAGGCACAACTGTATGCTTTGTTCTCTGCACCTCTGTGCTGGGGGACTAGAACTACTGCATTTTTCTGAATTGTGTTCAGCAGAAAGCATTGCCACTTTATATTTTCTGTTCTAGATTTTTGCCTTGGGAGCTTGTAGATCAGAAGTGTTTCAGTGAAGCCTTGGGATCTGTTGCTGCAGCTCTCTGTACAGCGTGCTTGAGAGAGCCTGATACAAATCATGTTAATAAATATTTGGCACTGGGCATGAGAGGTTCTGTGTGGGCATTCTGCAAAAATACAAACAGCTGTTTAGATTTTGACTCTGGCTTGCAACCATGAGTATACACCTTTGGGAGTATAGGTAGTAGGCTTATTTTTGTTCTAAATTTCTTTATTTCCATTTGCCAGCAGCTGCTGCTTTGGTGAGAGTGAATGAGGTGCCTCCTTAGAGGACATGGCTAATTACAGATTGTCTGTTGGTGGAGGGGGGCACTCTGAGATAGACATTTTCTTTTATGTGTGTGTCATTTGCATAATGTGTTAGGACACACAGTATGGACTGCATTAAGCACTAGCAAATATGCTGTAGGGAGTAATCTTGCACTGGCATCACTGAGTTGGCTGGATAATGTAATCTTCGTATTTTAAATTTTGAGGTTTATATTTGTCTGTTTGAGGGGCCGGGGACAAGAAATTAAAAAGAAGACCACAGTTGCAATTGGTACAAATAGGTTGAAAAGAGAAACCTGGATTTGTGTGGGGATTTTGGTGTTTGTTTGTTGTCGGTTTTTGGTTTGCTAGGGCTTTTTTTTTTGGG
>NW_008239547.1:2425168-2442896 GCF_000691975.1 Corvus brachyrhynchos | reverse complement strand
GGGAGAGAGGTTGGTTGTTTTTTTTTTTACCTAACAGAAATGGCAGTGTGCCCTCCTATTGGTATATGTATGCAGATCTCTTTGTACACTTGACGGAGTACTATTTCTTATTGAAACTTTATTGCAAACCACTCACCCTTTGAAAGACTGTATTTTGTTCTCTCCTAGTTTAGTTTTTCATCTAAATACTTGGGTCTTTTTGTATTAAAGTTTGTGACATAAGAGAGTGAACAATCCTGTAATAAAAAAAAGTTTTAAAAAAATCAAGGCTTCTTAAATTGTCTTAAATATTAGTGTTGAATATATCTGTGTACTTCTCTTAGTCTAAGCGCGAGGGCAGAAAAGACTAAAATTCAAATGCTGATGTGATTTAAAACTTGGAGGTGAATAGGTGTCTTGGATACAACTTGTTCTGTCCATGGGATGAGCAAAAAGAGAGTCTTTTAAATTCTCAAGAATCCCTTACAGATCACTTGGCTTGTGGCAGATAGATACAATGTGTCCAGTGATACCTTCACAGCATTGAGGTGAACTTCTCAATTTTGAAAACTAAAACTGAGTTCAATCCACAACTTAAGTTGTGGTTTTATATTGGAAAACTGCATATGTGGAGATGTTCAAAAACTGGTTTATGGTGCTAAAGTCATGTGGACTTCAAAACCATAATACAATTCCAGTTATTTTTGAGGAAAACACGACATTATAACTTGTTCAAGGTCTGTCCTGATGTAAGAGAATGTGGAAGTGGTTAATTTCCTAGGAAACTTGACAGATACTTAAATACAATTCTTTAATTAAAGTCTGTTGTAGTTTACACATATTTAAATGTACATGTCCTGAGTTCCATAATGTTTAAGAGAGCTAGAGGTCAGTCAGTGCTTGCAGGAGTATGCAAAGCTATCAGAATTTCCTTTTGATACAACAATTGAGAACTGAAACATTTTGTTTTTGTTGTTCTTTTTGGTTAGCAAAAGAAGCAACAGGTCTAGTATGTGCTCCTCAAGCAGGTGACTCTTCTTACCTGTGGGTTGTGACCTGTTTTTTGTAAGATAAAGATCTGGTTAGGGTTATCTCCAAACGAAATGCTGCAGTTTTCGTGTAACAAGCTGTCCCATTGCACTTCATGCTTTGTTATTGTTGCTGTGCTTTTCTTCTCAGCTCTCTCTCTAATTTTGATGCAACTTTAATAGGGAGCCTGTGACTCCAGTGAAAAGTATTCCCGTGTATAGCCACAAACATTCCTTATTCATCAATGGCTGTAATATCTGACTTGTTCCTTCTTGCATGCATTTAAAAATTTTATTATCCTCAGTCACCATGCTAAAAGGTGAGTAAGTAAACTTTGCCCAGAGTAATCAATTTTCATGGCAATTTTACAGGCCTTCTGCTCCATTCTCTGTACTTACATGGGTCTGTCTAAATACAGTCTCACATTTTCTGTATGCTTAAGTTACTTTCTTAAAAAAATATGTTGGAGAAGTTGCTTTGGAGCTGCTTGTGAGGTGAGATTTAAACATGATCTTTCTTAAGGGAAAAAGAATGAATGGCTTGTGTGCTGCTCTGGGGTTTTTAAAGTTTCTCATCTTTTCAAATTAGCAATAATATGAAAGTTGGAAGAGTGAAACAAGTAAACATGAAAAACCTTCAGTATTAGACACAATCTGTGCATCTGAATCAGATGCTGAAGTAATTCAGTAGCAGTAAGTAGTTTGGCAAGCTGGTATTCTGATCCTGATGTTATGGAGGTGATCTTACAAGGTGATCATGCTTGTGTCTCTTGTTAGCATTTTAATTTTTTTTAAACATGAGGAGTAAAATTCCTGCTTTTTAAAAATACTGCATACAGAACCAAAATGGTCCTTGTAGCTGAGTCCGTGCAACAAAAGGTTTTTTTCTGTATGAAAGTGTTACAAAATATTATGTTGTATAATGGCTGCTGGCCAATACAGGTAGCATTTCATAGCCCATGCCCTTTAGGTGTTGTTTTTTGTGAGTTCAGGACTGTAGATAGTTTTGAGTATTTTTCTCTCCATTTGCACTGTTGACTGAGGCTACGATTCAGCTGTATATCTAAATAGGTCTGGTAACTTTCTGCTGTTTTCATGAGTTAAATGGCAATGGAGAGGTAAAGTGCTTATTTTTTTTTTCTTTGTAGAGAACTTTTGCTTACTGATAGTTATTCAGATTAGTGTAGATGAATTGTCTGTGCAGAAATGCTGAAGGACGTTCTTCAGCACTAGTTGGTATAAAATGTGTGTAAGTGTCAAAGAATTGTCACATATAAAATGCTGAGAGGTAATGATTAAACAGGAGCTCATGGGTGAAATCTTAAATGTTCAGGTAGGTAACTCCACAGATTAAAGAGCAGCTTAATGCTTGGTGTTGGTCAAAAGAGCAAATCATCATCTATAGACAGTGTTCTCTGTTAGGCTTCAGTATATAAATCTATATTGCACTTGGAGCTTGTGTATCTAGGTCCCATCTCCCTTCATTTTTCCCCATCTCAGAAACAATGTAGTACAGCTGGAAAAGTTGGGGTGAAAGGCTAGCTATGATAATTGAATATATGGAGTTGTTTGTGTATCAAAACCAAAAAAGGGAGCTAGGACTTAGCAGTTTAGGAAAGAGAAGAATAGAGACAGACAGGTGGTGTTGAGATATTGTAGCTTTCTCTGTTTCCATCTTGAATTTCTGTGGATCAGCTTTATCCTATCTACACCAAGAACTTGGAGGTGTCAGATGAGTATGGTGGAGTGAGAACAAGCAAAAAGAGATGTTCCTTTGCATAAAAATTAATTAAGCTGGTTACTCTGCACCATAATATTTTGGAAGCTAAAAGCATGTGTGTAACCCAGATATATTTTTGAAAGAGCAATACTTTTAGAGTTACTTAGCACCCTTGTAGTGGAAGGAATTATGGATTTGTGAATAATTAAAGCTGAGAGGATAGTGTAGTGATGCTTGTTTCTGTGTTCTTTCCTAATTATCCACAGCTATCTGCACTGTAAGAGCTGGGCTAGTTGAATCTTTGATCTGATCTACAGGTGTTCTTACATGTTGGAGTGCTGATTCCATAATAGCTCATCAGGATTCCTTCTGCTTTCAGGAGGTTCTGTACCAAGCCTGATGAAACAAGGCAGCTGTTGGTGATCAGCAACAGGAAATGGAGTTTTTCAGATATTCAGGACTGGGCCTATTTTTGCTTCTTCAAGATACCAAACTTATGTCTTTGTTTTTACTCACTTCTGTTAAAGTTGTTGCATCATATGGGTCTAATGTTCTCCAGTTTTAATAAGCTAAAATGAAATGCACCATTGCCTGCTTTTGTTTTCACTCCCATCTCTTCTCCATCCTCTCTCCCAGCTGAAGGAAAATGCAAGGTGTTTTGGGATTGTACACACAAGTTACATATGCTGTCATACTTTCATTTCTTTTCTACTTGTTTGCAGTCAGGCAAGTGCTTTTTTTGCCTGTAGAATAGTTTTCTGTGTCACCTTTTTAGTGGACTGTATTACATTGCAGGACTTAATTTTTGATTCCAGGTCTTATTGCAGCAGCAAATCCAGTTTTGATTCCAGGTCTTATTGCAGCAGCAAATCCAGTAAATCCCTTAGATCCTGTGGAAAAGTCCTTTCTCCTTTTGTGGTGAATGATGCTACTGGGACTTCTGTTTGCTGTAGAATAGTTACTCCTCTTTCACTCCATTTCTACAGCTTAAGGGAAGGAAGTAGCACTTTCAGAGGTTACACAGCAAGCTACATAGCTCTAAAGGCATGGGCCTGAGTGATGTATGTATGGATAGGGAAAGGACTGGAAGGAGCAGCTCCATCTGGCAAAATGAAACTTCTCCCCTTCACCACTCCTGAAAATCAGTTATCTGGAAGGTAAGGAGAAAAAAGGTAAACTTCTACCTAAGCAACTGTGAAATGAGATGGCCACAAAAAGTTTTGTTGAGCTGGGGTTTTTGTCTTTTGTGGGTGGGCAGACAAACAACCTCCACCCCCAAAACCTATTTTTAAAGCTTGATCTAAAATGTTACAAGGTGTCTGTGGCTCAGATGGTTTCTGCTCTTCTAATCAGTGATTCATGACTGAGAAACTAAATTCTTTAATGCGAGTGAGTAGAGCCAGTGGTAATATTAGACAGTTACTCAGCAAGGCGTGTTCAGGGTAAACAGTCCTCACTGCTAAGTTTGTCTGTAGAGAATCATTTTTTCCTTGTTTCATTTAAATCGGGGACTTTTATAAACTTAGGAAAAAATCTTGTATTTAGTTTAGAATTCAGTGATGCCTGTTTTTCACACTATCCCGGTGTGAGTTTATTTGGGAAAAAGATTCTCCCCTTGCAACTCCCTCAGCATGTTAACCTTTATGCATTTCGTGGCCACCATTCAGTGGCTTAAATATTGGATGATGCAACATCAGTAAGTGATGTAATGGTTGTCTATAAGCTTCTTTGCAGTTCATAATGGGAGTCTGAAGTTTGGAAACAGATTTTTCTTCTGTGTTAGGTTCTGTGTCTGCTGTGGGGGAGGTGAAGCACAAAACACCACAATCACCTTATTTTGGATAGTGCCAAAAAGGTGAATAATGATGTTTTATCATGGAGTTTTTTTTGTTTGTGGTTATTGGGTATGTTTTTTGGTGTTCTGTTGCTATGTGGGTTGTGGTTTGTTTGTTTGTTTTTTTAGATTATTGGATTTTTAAAAAATTCAAACCATTAATCCTACCAAATGAGTTAAGGGGAAGGCATTATGTGTGAGATTAAAACCAGGATTTGTGGGAGTGACTTGACCTTAAATTCAGCTAATACTGTGGTGACTTCCCCCACTTGGATAATCTGGTCTGGCAGATTTCTCTTTCCTGCTTAGGACCCAAGATACCCTGAGCTTTCATTCTTTGGAAAGTGCCTGTAGTCTTCCCTGCTTTTGTAAATGAGAAAGCTGGGATTACAAGAATGTAAAACACTCAGCTGAGTGTTACTCAACTCATACAAGAATACAAGAATATGTCACCTAACTGAGTGTTTCAATGCATGAGGAGCAGTGGTTGTCCTTTCTCCGTATTCTTTATCCCATGGTGCAGTTGTTTTTTGTGGAACTTGGTTTCTTTATTGCAAAGACACTTCTCATTTGGGAAAGAAATACAACTAGTTGCATGTTAGAATGACTCATTACAGAAGGATCTTCCAATTTATTCTTACTGCATAATAAGGCCTTTCTGGCCTACCTGCACATCATTTCACAATCTTGTTTTCCTCTGTTACCTTATTTACTTTTCCATTATACTGTTTTGTGTTTTGCATTCCAATGAATTCTTTTGAAGTTCCATTGTATTTATTGTTTTAAATGATTGCAGTCCAGAATATTTTTTATTCTTAAGTGCAGATTTAAGTTAGATGATTTCAGAAATGATGAAAAAATATGTCGGAAGACATCTTGTGTTGCCTATGTTAATAAAAGCGTTTTAATAATTGGGAAAAAAATATTTGTTCTAATTTTAAATAGTAAAATAAGGGAAAAATTACATTTATTCATACTTGATAAATAGCCTGTATAAATCCTTTAAGCTGAAGATGGTTCTGAACTTCAGCAGGCTTTGGATCAGTGGTTCTAATAAATAAGCCTTTGAAAAAAGTCTTTAATTCTTTTGAAAATCAGTTTTACCTATTCTGTTCTTTGATGCTGACTGCTTTTTGTATTATGTGCTAGAATATAAATAAGTAACTTGAGTTATATACTTTCTTCAAACCTTCTTTTGAAGAGACCCATGTCAGGTTTAAGCAAAAATACCACAAGCAACTAAGATTTTCTTCAACTGTTAGAGTAAAAAGCCTACAAATACCAGTTCTTTGTATAATGCAAGACCATATATGCTATAGAAAACCTGACATGCTGTTATATATGAAGTCCCAACATGAAAATATGAAGAATGTAGTAAAAATAACTGTATTTTGAAGTTAAACACGCAGTGGAAGTAGATAAGTTTGTTTCAGGAACAAAAAGTTTGTCTTTTTATACAACTCCTTTATTCTTACTCAGATTTAGAGGGTGAAAAAGCTTGTCCATTTAAAGGAAATCTGTGAAGAATGAGGCCTGCCTTTTTGAATGTCTGCAACTTGAAAGAGTTGTAGGTATGTCTCCAAAAACAGGCAAATAAGACTCTTTGCTGCAAAAGCAGTACAAGTTGTGAATTTAAAAAATGTAAATTTAATTTTAAAAAAAAAAGCAAAACTAAAAGAAGTTTTGAGCATCTTTCCATAATAAGTCATGGATTGAAGTATAATTACACTTCATCTAGTATCTCCTTCCAGCATTAACAAACTCTGCCTGTTTAAAGAGAATTTTGTCTTCCTGGTGTGGTTTTGTTTCCTGTAGTTACCACAGGATTTTACCTGGAGCGTGGTGACCACTGCTGTAGCTGCAGCCATCTCTCTTTGGTGTTAGATCCATGACTTGAGAGTTTCTGGCACTCGGAGATCAATATTAAGGTGAATTTGTTCTTCTGTTTCCTCCTTCCTTCCTTCCATATGCACTTGATTGGATAATTGTGTAAGCGGTTGCTGAAGCCAGAAGTTTTAGAAAATGACGGCAATTGCATGAACAGCATCGTTTCAGTAAATGGAATGAGAATGGCAGAGAAGGAATGAATACACTTTGATATCGCAGGGGGTCCGATGCTTGTCAGCACCGGTGTGTGACGACCTTCCTAGAGAGAGCGTCCTGCAAAGAGCAGCTCTTCCAGGGCGATGGCAGGCTTCCCTGGGCAGCAGGGGATTTCAGCAAGTGCAGCAACTTCTCTGCTAAAAGTGATTCCAGCTCTTGTGATTCAGCTCTTTGTGAAATCACCCAAGGCGAGCTCGGGTACAGAGAGACAGGAGCCTCATTTGGTAATTCCTCAGAGGTGGCCTTTATTGTCCAGCAGCCCCTGTGAAGGGAAGGCCAGGGACAAAGGCTCCCTCCCAAGGGGCAGAAACAGGGGCTTTTTATGGGAAAGGCAGGGGGTGGGGTAGAAACCAGTTAGCCAACTGGGTACAGGCTATTGCCGTATAGAAACAAGGCATGCTGGGGGTGGTTCACTTTACCACCATGACCCGAGGAGGGTTGCTTATCTCTGGGAGAGTCTTTTGCCCTCAGGCCTCTCTCCTCCAAGGGAGTGCAGAGGGCTCTTTTGCCAAGGGCTCACAGCCCTCCACACTTTTACACTTACTTTCCAAGTCCTGTGTGCATGTTAGCAGAGGGTATTGCTGGATTGTATTGGCCATGAGCAGGTAGGGAATGTTAGGGATTTGAGCTAGAATGTAACACTTCGCCAAAAATAGTCTGAACCTGGTTGGTCTGCAGCTACGATTTGCGTAGCTGCTGTAAAATGCTTTCTCACCACTGAAAATATGGCACAGATTTAAAACCAGTTCTAACAGTATCAGTGAATCATTGAGGTTGGAAGGCACTTCTGAAGATCATTTAGTTCAGTAAACTGGGGCAGGCTGCCCAGGATGTTGTCCAAGCTGGTTTTGACCACAAGTATGGAGACTCAGCAGCTTTTCTGGCAAATTTTTTTCAGTGTTTGATGATGCTTATAGTAAAATTTGGGGGGGTGGTAGTGGTGATGTTTACACGGGTTTTCCTCTATTTCAGTTTCTGTGCCTCTTCTAATTTCATACTTGGCCTCCAGCTGGACCTTTTCCTGTTGTTCATAACTCCTTCAATTTCCAGTTCAGTTCACTGTCCATTTTTATCTGGCCCCTACTTCATTAGTTTGTCCATAAGAACATAATGGGAGACAGTGTCAAAAGCCTTCCTGATGTCAGAGCAAAAAAACCTGCTGCTCTTCTCTCATCCACCAAGCCAGTCAACTCTTTACAAATAGCCATCAGGCTGATTAAGTACATTTTATTCTTGATAAATCCACCTTCTTGTGCTTTGTATGTTTGGAAGCCGTTCTAGTTACCTTTCATGTCCTGTACCAGATGGAAATCCAAGTGGGTTTTGGCTTTTGCATGGGCTTTGGCATTCCTAACCCCTATCACTGCATGCTCAGACAGGGTCTTTGTTTTTTCTGGATCACCTGGATCATGCCTGTGATCTTGTTACACTCCCTTTTACATTTGAGTTCAGTCAGAATCTTCTTGTTTGTCCATGCAGGCCTCCTGGCACCTTTGTTTGATTCTTTGAACACTGGTAAGGGCCATTCTTGAGCTTGTAGTAGGAGATCCGTGAAAATGAACCAGCTCTCCTGGACCCCTCTTCTCTCCAGGACAGCCTCCTTTTGAAATTCTTCCAAGCTGATCACTGAGCAATTCTGTTCTGTGGAAGTCCAGGGCTGTGATGCTGTTATTTGGCTTTGCTCTCTGCTCTGAGGATCCTGAATCTTGTTCACAGTCACTGTAGCCAAGGGGGCCCCTGAACCTCATGCTCCCAAGAACTCTTCCTTTTCTGTAAATACAAGATTTAGTAGATTGCCTGTTCCTTTTTGGAATCTCAGTCACCTGTGTCAGAAAGTAATTGTTAGCACATTCTGAAAACCTACTAGATTGCTTGTGTTCTGTTGTGATGTTAATAAGATTATTAAAAATAATGTGTATTTTATTGCTTATGTTTTTGTGAATACCTTCTGAATTGGTCTTGTACAAGGCTGTTGGCCAGGAACTTGTGCGGGGGAATTAAATGCAGACAAGAGGAAATTTCATTAGAGGATTAATCTGTTTCGTCATATGACATAATTTGAAAGCCAGGATACAAATTTGATAAGAAAAGCAGTGAAGAGGTTTGGAAAAGGACTGTTAAATAAAACTGAAACAACAGCTTGTGTTCCTGCAGTTAAGTAGTTTTTAGTTATTGTTCGATGTCAGTTTCATTTTTGAAATCTGGTTCAAAGTATTTTGGCAAGTTGTGCTGTCTTCATGTCTTGCTGTGTCTTAGTAGAGTGCAGGTCTCCTATCGTCATTTGACACGTGGTATTTCGTGCAAACACACGCAGGTCATGGAACTCCTGCTGTTTGACCTGAAGTTGCTGTATGGTGACTTAAAAAAAAATAATTTCTCACTTGAAAGACAAGGTTAGGAAATACATTGTCCTTTTACAGACATCGTAAAAAATGAAAGCAAAAGCCTCCAGAAGAGAGCCACTTCCCTAGTACCAAGTATTTTTGCACTGTCCGATTATTGTCACTTATGTAATGAGGAGCTTGGCATGTGTGTAGTAGTTCGTGATTGATGGGCCACAGTGTGTGTACTCACATTTGGGATAAGTCTGGTAAAATACATTCCTAAGATATACTATGAGCTTAATATGATGCTAGGTGAATTTTTTGTTAAGGGTCAAGACCTGCTGCTGGCTGAAATGAGGTTGTGGTGACACAAGGCAGACTTTCTGCTGAAATATAAGCAACTCTGAATTTAATTCATGTGACTTTGTTTGTTATATAGTCAATAGTCAACCTGTAGTTTTCCGCTGATAAACCTCCTGCTTGTTTCTTGGTTTCTGCTAGTGTGTTGCTTTTTCCTCTATTCCACACATTCAGTTATGCTTTTCTTTAATTTCGTTTTGAATGTTGTAGTTTTCTATAACTTGTTTTGTTGGATTTTTTTGGCTGTAATATTAGTACTCCCCTGAGTACTGACAGAAGTCTGATACCTGATATGTTGTGATTGATTTAGGACTTGCTTGTTAAAATTGTATGCTTTTCTTGAAATGGTAATTTCATTAAGTTTCACTGGCACATTAATTTCAGACTTTTAATGTAGTTCTCACAGACTTAAACTTGCTGATGACGTTTTGTGTGGTGTGTTCTTTTACATACAGAAAATGTATTGGTGGGTGAACAGTTTTTCAATCTGTTGGAATATACTGTCTTGGGTGGGTTTATGCACCATATTCTGAGTTTGTGCCCTTGGATTTCTGGCTCAGGTTGTTTGTTTCAGTCTTTAGTTATTAAAAGTTTCTTTGAGATTTTAAGTGCTAGTACATTTATTCCATATTTACTTAGAATCTTCAGAGTGGGAATTTTTGATATTTTTAATTAGTTTTGCACTGTAGCCCTGAACTTTCCAGTTAAAAGAATAAAAAAAGTCTTGGACCCTTTATTCTATCCAGCTTTTTTAGAAAGGGAATCTGTTACTCATTAATGTACCTTGTGTTAGTATTCAATATAGGGGTAAGTTTTTAATGTATGACAGATTATTCACGTTCAGTTAAGCCTTTGTGTGCCTTTGTATGTTGTCGATCACACCTGCCATGTGTCTTAAAAATGAGGACCACTTAATGCCCTCTCTTACCCCTTCTCATCTTCCTACTGAGCTATTACTTCCTCCATTGCTGGGGCTTTCATTCCATTATTTAGAGTGTGGCAAGACTTCCTCCTTTAATGAGTAGAAGACTTAAGAAAGGCCAGGGAATTGCATGCTGATTTTGCAGCTCTGGAGGTCATTGTTCAAGCAATTTGGTGAGGGGAGATGGTGTAATTGCTGCTGCTGTGGTGGTGTAGTGTATCTGGTTGGTCAATGTTCACAACATTTGTACTCCATAATCTCAGAACATGTTGGTGTCATTGCCCATCTGTTCACCGTTGTGTTCCTCCCAGAAGACCATGTCCAGTGTTTGGCCCTTGCTGCAGGACATGGCAAACTGGAGAGAGGGAAGTTGTTCAGGCCTGGAGTGCCTGCCTGGATAGAAGGCCACTGAGACCAGCTGTTGGGGAAGATGAAACAGGAAAGCCTTATAAATATGATTGCCTGACAAAAGATTTTGGGAATATGAAAACTGTAAGCGACATCGAAATGAAAGCCACCTTTGAATTACCAAGTCCTAGTTACTGAACAACTGGAAAACAATGGTATGGCCGACTGAAGGTAATCCCCTCTTGATTGAACAATACCCTCTGCTTGCAGGCAGGTCCAAGGGTCAGAGCAGACCCTACTAGCTCAGCAGAAGGGGTCCAAAGAGTAGTTTTTAGAAGTTAAGATGTAACACTCTATGGTAATATAAGAACTCTTATAGGCTGTATGTAAATGCTATAGGATTTGTATCTTGTATTAGATTGGTTAGTGACAATTAGAATATTCAGTACAGAAGATGATTTATTGTATTGTAACCAGGACTTCAGACACTCTTACTACACTCTCTCTTACTTCTTCTTCACTCTCATTCCTCTCGCTCTCTCTCTCTCTTTACTTACCCGCTTACTCTCTTGCTCTCCTGGGCCTGCTCCGAGCTGAGTCTGGCAGCTCTAAGCAGTGCCCCTATACCCACGCCCTTTGCAATAAACCGCATGTTCCAAGATCTGACTTCAGAGATCTCTCGTCACTGTCTTCGTCTACACCCGGTCCAGACTGAACCCCAAAGCTCCTACAACCAGCTTTGCTCAGCCTGAAGCAGGGAATGCTGTGGAGGCAGCTGAATGGGGCCTTCAGCCTATTGAAAGGGAAGGGGTGAGTGAATGGGTGCAGTAAGGGAAACTCCAGCTGAATACAAGAAAAAATTACTGTTCAGGGTGGTTAAATATTGGAACAGGCTGTGAGAGGTCCTGGAACCTTCCTCTTTGGAGACTTCTGGGACTTTACCACATGAAGACCTCAGCAGCCTTTTAATCAGCAGTCTCCAGTGTCAGCGATAAGAACTGTGTGTTTGTTCCTTTTTCTTGAAAAAACCTTCTGGCCTGCTCCATTTTAAAAAATCTTACTGGCATGTCCTTTATAATAAAAATGAGGTGTTTCTTAATATAGTTATGTGAAGAAAAGGACACCTATCTATGCCTGTAGAGTTCTTTAAAAAATTGGAATTAGATTCAATGCACACTGGTGTGGGGCTTTTTTTTTCTTTTTTTTTTTTTTGTCCCCTGAGTCCCACCTATGAAGATTATGTTTCAGTGTAAAGTAAAGCTGAGTGAAATTGTGCTATTTTGGACTACGTTTTTTAAGAGATAAAGGTGTTTCAGGGATAAGAAAAAAAACCAAAATGGATGATGGATCTGGGTTTTAAGCCTGTCTCAAGAACTTCAGTGAGATGACTGCAGAGGAGGTGGCTTTTCATCATCCAGCATGAGTTTTTACTAGGGTGATTATTTGGTCAAATTTACAGTTCCTCTTTATTGCCTAACTTTGGAGGGTGAAATTTTGGTAAAGAAAATGAGAATCAGGTCATTTTCTTAGGAGTGTTTTGTCTCTGTGTCTCCTGTATTAACAACTTTTTTTCAGGTTCAGTGCTCATGAAAAATGAACATACAAATTTCCTTTCTAGAGTTTTTTTTCTTACTTTATCCTTATGTTGGGGAATTCCAGAGATTGTGTTTTAAACTCAGTTCTTGGAAACCCTTTTTATTTTTTTCCATTGTCCTTTAATTTCTTAGTGTAAACAGTTCTCTCTGTCAAGATCTTGGGAATAAGTAGTACAAAAGATGGATCTGAGATCAGTGTGCTTCTAAGACTGATGATAAATCTGAAGGAAATGGTGGAGTTATGATTTAGGCCATTGTACCACAGCCACCTTGCTAGGCCGTTATTTATTAGTGAGATCAGTGGATGCTATTACTGATTTCCAAATAACCTTACTTATGTGACTCTTCGTGTGAAGGTTGGAGATAGGCTTGTGAGTAGCTCTTAACTTGGTGGGGTGGAACCCTATTGGCCAGAGTTTTGGTGTGGCTCTGCTTATACCTTTTCATTAGTAGTAAACACCCCAAAATATTTGTAAGCTAAAAAATGAGATTTTGCACAGCTTTGTCCTATGAAAACTGACAAAATTATTTGACTGAGATAGAAATTAGGGGAATATATCTCCACTCCCTACTAACTAAAGCAGAGGAAGACCTTATTTCTAGAATTAGCTTCAGATGAGGCTTTTTATTTATTATTTTTCTGTTACGAATTGAGCAAAGATGATACCTCTCAGAAACCAGTTCCTTCTAGTTCATAGGGAGTTTTTCTCCCATCTCCTCTGAGGCCTGGCTGCACTTCCGGTGGCATTCTTAGCAGTCTTTGGCTGAAGTGGTTCACTGAAGGGGCAAGCAGTAAGCTGTTAGGCTGGCCAAGCCCATCACTTCTAGAAATGTCATGTAGGCTTGAGAGATCATTTGGAAAGTGAAACTTACTTATTATTAGTTGGATATTTTGTGCTGATGAATGGTAATGTGCTAATATGAGCAAACTTCTGTTTTTTAAGATCCTTCCTGCATTTGGGGAACATTCTCTTTGTCTTAAGCTTTCAGAGGATGCCCTGACTTTTTTTCCAAGAGTTTTGGAATGATGAATTGTGCCACCAGCATAGTGAGGTTTAAGACCATAATTCTAAGCGACACATCATTACTAAGATCTACTTAGATACTATCCCCGTGGAGCTACATGTGTTGAGTCTGTGGTTTTTTGCAATCAGTGTATTTCCCTTTAGTGGTAAGCACTAAAAATTACCCTGGGTTCACAGTGTAATTGAAATGTTGAGGCCAGAGGGTGAAGCTATTGACTTCCTCTGTAAGTGTAATGGGACAGTGCTTCTAGTTGACGAAAAACAGGTCTTTGCCAGTGCTACAGCAGTGTTTTGCATACTGTTTGTTTTTGTCATAAAAGTTCCTTTTATCCTGTGGTTAAGAAATTAAAAGGTTTTAAATTCCATTGTATGAAAGAATTATTAAGTATCGTGTCAAGTCTTTTTCATGCCACAGGTAATTTTTTCTGTTACATACAGACAGATTGAGACACCTGGCTTCTCTGCACCTTTGATCATTTAGACATGCATTGCAGTAATTTTACATAGTGCTTTTCACATTTCATCTGCAAATACATTCTGTTGTCCAAGCTGTAAAAACAGGTGGGATTTTGGAGTACTCCTTTCTTCAGCATAATGCTGCTTTTAGCATCTGCCTGGTCTGTACTTCGCTGTTTTGAATTTCCTAACTAGATGCTTAGACCTGGGGCTATACCCCGTAAAGAGTAGTGCAACACTATCTTTGCTCTGCCTGTATTTTGTGAATTTGAGCTCTTGCTCCCTGGAAAAACATGATCTTTAGTTCTACAGACATCCAGAAAATGGGGACAATACAGTTTAATCTATTGGAAAATGAATGTCGATCAAAAAAAAAAGTTTATTGTTCTACCTGTACTCATGTAATTTTTTGCCAAGAATATGGCTGACTTCATAATTTTCAGTTACTCTATTTTGTTCCTAAATAATGTATATAAGCATTATGGGACTGAAATGTATTAAAAGCAGTGGCTTATGGTTCTGCAAGTTTCTTCTTTTACTTTTGATGGAAAGATCACAATATCTGCATTTCTGTAGGATAATTGCATGCTGAAGTAGCAGAAGGCAGCACGGGTGAAAATGCAAGGCTCCTTTTCTTCAGACAAAAGATAGTGTAAGAAGCAAGTGATGTAATAGAGTGAAGAAGTAAAAATTCTTGAATCTGATTTCTTTTGTTCATGGCATCAGTCTGCCCATCTGTTAGTTGCTCTGCAGTTGCTCTTGAGATCCCTGGCCAATATTGGTCGAATTTCAAGGCAGGAAGAAGGTCTCAGAGGTAATGAAGTGCCTGGAAATTCAGAGCCACTCAGTAGGTAGATGGAAGAGAAGCCTCGGTTAATGCCTCACACTGAAGGTGATACGGGGGTGCTCTTGGGGCCAGTCAGCACATGCGTGACTGCCAAAAAACATTCTTTCCTTTACAGGGGATCTGACAGGACGAAAGAAGATTGAGGGGGAGTTACAAGATGTATGAGACCGAAGTCAGTTCTACTACTCATGTAGCAACTTGATATGTTTAATTTGTTTCTAAAATAAACCGTAAGCCTTCTTAGCATTCCAAAGCTCCCTGGAAAATATGTTAACTTCTTTAAAAGGATATTTTCTTCCAAGTCAATCTGCCTTTGGATGAATGAAGACTTTAGAGAAGAGGTGGAAATTTGCACAATGGTGGGGAAGAGCTTTGATCAAGTCCACGTATTTTATAAAACAAAAAATAATGGAAGTTATGAAAGTTAGTTTCAGATTGTGTCACATGACTGATCTGGTAACACTGTGCAAAACTGGGCTTGTTCCTAAGAGAAAAAATTATGGAAAAACTGAAGGAAAATCTGAATCTTTGAATCTCTTCCAGTTATGTAAATTGCCTAGAGAGATTAGTAGATATTATAGAGATGAATCTTTGAGGTTTTTTTAAAAAGACTTGAGTTTAAGCCTCTGAAAATGCAGCATATGGAAGCAAGGTTATGGGGTCTAAACTAAAATTTTATTTGTAAACTTGATGTACAGGAAACAGGGGTGTTTGATTTTATTGTTTGTTTGAGGTACCTCATCTTCATTCAAAGGAATGAAAGCTTCATCGAAGTTCTAGATGAGCCTCTGGCACTGTGCAAGTTAACAAAATTTGGGGACAGTCAGAAGAGAAAGCTAGATGTAAGTCACCAGGGTGTATTAGCTGACAAGCTGTTTTTATTTAACTCTTCTTCTCTTGGGAGTGACAAGTGGTGATACTTGTTTCTCTGCAGGGTTCTGTAGCTTGAGTGTGACAGGACTTCTCTGTACTGCATTATGGTGCCTGTAATCAATACAACAAACTGCCTGACAGACTGGAAAACCCAACCCGGAGTAGCTTTATTTGTAGCATATGTTAGCTAATATATTTACACTTTATCCCCCTACAAAAGGAAAGTAGAGGTGCAGGTGTGAAGAGTGTTGCTCATTAGTAATCCAGTATCTTAGTCTATGTCCCCTGCCCACGCATCTGCAGGAAAAAATGTGCTAACAAAGGACTTCAGACTGCAATGAGTAATTCAGTGTAAATAATGTTTCTACATGGCACCTTTCTCTGTAGCATTTGCATGACACTAACAATGTGGGTATTCTACTCAAGCTTTCCATTTATGAGACCACAGGTGGGAACAGGAGAAAGGTATTTGGAAGGGCTCCTGTGAAGAATATTTCAGGATGTCTCTTGGTGTGGAGGTGAAGTGGCTAAGGAGAGTGTTCAGCATACACAGGCCTCGCCAGCTGGAGTGTAACAGCCTTAAGCAAGTTTGCTCTAAGGTCTTAGGGCTCTTGCTGCTATGGGAAACCTATAGGGAGGTATTAAGGAATGTAATGTTCACTTACAAGTTTTTTTCTAGTGTTTTTAGGACATGAGTACAATGACTGATCTTTACTTGAATTTTGGGAGAGCAATTCTAAAAGAAACTCCCATTGTTGTTCTGAAGTCTAACACCTTGAAGAATTACTGCTGAATTTGAAGCTTTTTGACTCCGATAGTGCAGATGGTAAAGTTTAAAATTATAGAGATTGCCAATCTGTAAGGGTAAGTTATCATTTAACAGAAACATATTTTCATTACTCATGGAAAAAACCCTGTACATTAAGAATAACAAAATAAAGATGTTCTGTGAAAATTAAGATCAATAATACTGTGTAATCTGTTTTCCATCATGCCAAAACTTGATTTTCTGGGTTTGTTTTTTGGTTTTCAGTCCAGTCAGTGGTACTAGTTATGTGAAAGAAATGTTAGGAAATTTTGTATTGTGGATGAGATTAGACTTCCGCTTTCTGAAGTTGTAGCTTACCTTTCTGACCAAGAGCTTGGTACAGTCCCTTTCTTGTTCCACTCGTGGGCTGCCTTCCAGCTGAGGGAAAAGGAAGGCAGGGGAAGCAAAGGTGATTATTTTACTAGCTGATAAACTCTAGTTGCTTCACACACTTCCTAGTAATTTTATTTTAATGAAGATTTTATTTTCTTGTTTTAGCTGGCTTCAGGAAGAGCTCAGTTGTTCTGATTACCTGTTAGGTGAGGCTATGTTAACTTCAAAATTTGTACTTGATGTTGAAGGACAGTTATGCTGTTACTCTCCATATATCAGAGTTGTGCTTTGAAGTAGGCCACGTAGTCAAGTACTGACAACCTACTGTTCTAACGGAAGTCGGAGGATTTTATTGAAAAGATCTTATTACTTAATAGTTCTTTTGTTTACCAACGGTAACATTTTTTAATTTTGGTTCTCTTTTTACAGTCTGCAGAGAAAGCAGGAATATGTCTGTGTCCTGGTCAGGCTGGCACCGTGTCTGGAGTGACATGGGTGTTGCTTTCTGGGATTGTCTTTCAGGAAGGCAGTTCTCTGTACACAAACAGTTCAGCCTTCTGAACATCCCGTGGTCTCAATAGGAGGGTACTGGGCTGTAAGTTAAGGTGCTTTGGTGTGGTCACAATTGCTGATTGGCTTTATCCTAGCCTTGTATTTAGAGATTGCTAGATTATTGAGAAGACTTAACTGTATTATATTTGCTATCTAAATAAATGTCCCAGTAAATTGAAAGGATTTTCTGTTTGATCACCAGAGCTAGCACTACATTTTCCTATGTGCTTCTATAGACATTAATGTATGTAAGGATTCTATTTTATTACAATTGAAATATTAGGATTCTGAAGCTCAGTCTTAAGCAGGCAAATAACTTACCTAGTTCTGGCTTTGTGCTGGGATCAGAAAATAGCAGAGCTGATGGCATGGCACTGCAGTGTAACGAAGAATGGGAAGACAACAGGTATGACAGCTGGTGATGGGTCAGTAGCTCTGACCGAGGAAGCTGTGACCGGTCTGGAGAGATGGTCCCAAAAGGAATCGCCTTCCCGAGGCCCGGTGTCTTCCCTCAGCTGCTGCCTAGGAGGGCCCTTGCAGAAGCTGTCAGCTCTTTAGTGATTGTCAGCTCGTGATTTCAGCTCAGCTCTGACGGGGCGCCTCCCAGCCCGACCAAGGAGA
>NW_008239547.1:2422865-2425143 GCF_000691975.1 Corvus brachyrhynchos | reverse complement strand
CAGCTTTGTTGGCCCGTACTCTGGCGAGGGGGAGCCAGGGACAAGCAACTCTCTCTGCCCCCGCAGGGGCAGGGGGCTGGCTTTATAGGGATACAGGGGGTGGGTGCCAGAGGGTAAAGGCCAATGGGCTACAAAGGATCTGTATAGGGTCTCCCAGAGGATTCTGGGTCTGTCTTCTCACCTGAGTAGGTTAGCTGCTTTCCCAGGGAGTCCTGCTGGCCGGTTGTGCAATCTCTTATCTCAGCAGACATCCCTCCAGGGCAGTGGCTGGGCATACCCTACAAACAGGAAGTCCCTGTTAGAATTTTCCCTGTGGTGGTGCTCAAGCCAGTTGTGAACACATGTGTGTTCACATCGGATCACTGTCAGTGAAAAACCTTTCTGTAAAAGAAAATGTGTGTGCTGCTGATACCAAAGCCATTACATTTGATGTGATTTAATTCAGAGGTTTTTACCATCATTCCTGGGGGTAAAAAAAAAAAAGAAGAAAACCTGCCTGCTTTCTAACCTGATAATGGCTGCATCGTTTGCTGGTGTGTACAGTGTCTTCTAGAGATTCAGACATAATCTAGAAACAATTAGTAATGTATCTTACAATTGTTTTCATGAGGACAAGTTAAGTGGTGGTGGGTGGAACATTATGGTAGGAATAAGCATTACAGTATTCTTTTTCCACATTTTGCTCAGACATGAAAAATTACCATGTAAAGAAAGTTCAAATTAAGTCACGTTGCATTTTGTCTTAGACTGGAGATGATGTAAAATAACCAGGTGAATAGTACTAATGTGATTTAAAATGCATTTAACAAATAGACTTTCGTAAAATTTTTTCTAGATTTTGCTGTTTTCATCCTCTGTCAACATAAAAAACTATGGATAGTGAGAGCAAGCGGACACTGAAACAAAACTGATGTAGTTGTGTGGACACTTGGTTAGAAAAACAGAAATTTCCTCTGGAGGAGTACGTTTGCTATCCAGGAGCTTGCAGGTGGAAAGCAAGTGATCTGTTCTTGGGAGACACTGAGCTTGTAGGTAGCGGTGATGATAGCTTGAGTAAACTTACATGTTCTCAGGAGTTTCAGTTCATTAACATGGTAAATGTTACCAAGTGCTTAAGGGTGTGACAGAATTATACTTTGCATAAGAGTACATATGGCTTTTATTTCTTACTCAGTTCCCATTAAATTTGGCTGTGCATTTCTTAAATAGAGCAGTGTTAGAAGCTTGCTTCCAGTTTCTAAAGATTGCCAGCTGCTTTACTATAGAGTTCAGTTTAAGGAATCTGATCCTGTTTTATATCCAGTATATTCATTTTTATGGGATAACATGGAAAATTATACTTTCCTGTAGCTGAAGCTAGTAAAAGGCAGTTATTGTTTAGATGTTGATTGTTGAAACAGAGAGATCTGTGGTGGAATATGTCAGATAAAGAAGAGAAAATGCTAAAAGTTGGTTAGAGAAAGGAAACATAGAGCTAGTCCACTGAAAAGAACTATGGCTAAAATCCAAGGAAGTGAGCAGTACTTGAGCTTAACTGGTGAACTGAACTGATTACTCAAGAGAAAAGGACTTTTCTTTGTTGTGACTCAAACTGACACCTGGGATCAATCCTGCTATCGCATGTCCTTCTTGGAAGCAAATATGATGGTAAAGTTGTCTTGAGAGGGGATGCAGGGGAATTTTTGAAGAATTAGGCAGCCAAAGTGATGAGTACCTCACTGCATGAGTTTTTAAAACAATTAGTAGAACAGTTCTTTTTATATGATTTAGATACTGTGAATTTGTTTGCGGGGTGGTGGAATGATGTGTTTACAAAATGCATCACAAAATACATTGTTGGGCTCATCTGATGAGCTTATGCATTGATGAAATACAAGTTGCATTTATGCAGAAGAAAAATGACAGTTATGCTAATCTCAGTTACCTTCTTTTGCCCTTAGTTTCTGAAGGAAGGGTGATGTCTCTTGTGTACTCCCTTAGTTTCTCGGTTCTTGGACTAAAATACCAGTATAATTGTAGCAGACAGGTATGCATGTGTTAAACAGCTTGAAATGGTACAGTGCTAGCCATTGTACCCTGCATTTTTGCCCCCCAAGGATCTGTTGTAATTCTAATTCTATGAACTGTGTTGCATCTTTAAAAGGAGTTGATATAGAGGGAAGGAGACACTCCAGTTTTTTTTTTTCCCCCCCACTATGGAGAGAGATGGTTTTTGTATTTACTGTTTCTTCCTTTTTTCTTAATGTTCATAGGTTTTTGTAGCAATTTCAATTATAGG
>NW_008239547.1:2408326-2422842 GCF_000691975.1 Corvus brachyrhynchos | reverse complement strand
AATCATATTTCAACCTCTTCCTGCTGTTGACTTGGTTTGTAGGAACTTTTTTCCTTGTCAGTCTTTGTGACCTGAGCAATGAAAACACTTTTTCTTCAGACACGTTTTTCCTTTTTTGTTCTTGTGCACTTCTCAATTTCATTTGCTAAAAACCCCCCAGATTTCCACCAGAGCTTCACCATCATCATCATCAGTCTACACTTTGCTGGTAAAGGATTTACCCTTTCAAAGAATTGTGTCGCAAGTTCTGGACAGCATCTTTCTGGTACGCGCTGCGCTGTGTGCTGCCAATGTGCTGACCCTTGTGTATGGCTTGCATATTTGCTCACGTACAAAAAGTATCCGGCGTTACAGAGAAGTGGAAGCCCTTCCTTTCTCTGAGCATGAGCTGTTTCAGAAAACTCACTGCAGTTTTTAGAAAGAAGTCTAGATGCTTGAAGGGCACAATTTTAGGGAAATTGTGCCTCTTTTCTACTGTTCCTTTTTAACCCTCTAGAATCTGCATACAAAGATGGAGAGTTCTGAAAGGGTTGAGGAAGTTGTTTCTGACCTGTTTTTAGCTTAGTTACCTCAAAATATTGAGATCTTAATCCTGGTTTTTGACACCAGGAGAAAACACTGGACATGGTGACAGATGTGAGAGGACATTGGATAAGCTTTTGATTTTTTATTTAATAAATTGCATAATTGAAGTTCAACTTCATTGTGTTCTCGGAATTCTAAGTGGTCCCTTCATTATTTTAAGGGGAGGAAAGCTGACCGGCAGTAGAACATCAAAAACTGAGGTGTCATCATCATCTGTTTTTCAGTCAAGCTCAGTGTGTGATAAGGAGGTCTCTGGGCAATTGAGTCCTGGACTCAAATTTTCTCTGGACAGTGAGTCCTTTGGTGCCTGCTAATGTTGATGTATGTCATCTGTCATTCTCTGGTTATACCGTGGGTACATCTTTAAATGCTCTGTTGACCTCCAAATTGGAAATTCAGTGTGTAAACTTTGCTTTTAAATTTTGAGCAAAACTTTTAAAAAGTTTAATGTTTACAACAAAAGTTATTTCAGTTTGGCTTCTGAATTAAACTTTTTGAAGGAAGGCATTGGTAAATTGAATGTTGAAGGCAAAAAGGGAAGCCCTCTCATTATCATATGCCTGCTTTAAGGAAGTTTCATATGTAGTAACCATGCTTAGGAGAAATAAAAACAGTCTCCCAAAAAACATGTTAATAATAAAGAAAATAAGGTTAGAACAGGGGAGTGCTGAACTAGTGGAATTTGGTCATGCCAGGAAGGGGATTTGTCTCTTGTAAATGAGGGCAATTGTCAAGCTGGCTGATGATGATCAGGAACAGTTTTCAGTAACAGCAGATTCAAATTTACAAGTATAAAGACTGACTTGGAGAAAAGCTTTGAGACAGCCCATTTTAAGCAGTAACTGTAATTTACTGTTCAAGGTGCTGTTCTTGCAGCAGTTTGTGAACTCCTTTTATCTGAGGCACTTCAATAAAGACTCTAGCTTGCAAGAACTTCGGTCCTCACCTCATTCTTGTGCCTAGTGGAATTTACAAGCATTTCAATACTAACTTTTGGCAGCAGCTGACAGGCCAAGACTGACTGTTTCTTGAAATGTTCTCCTACTGCTCTGTATTGCTATTTATGTTTTTATCTGCACTATTTAGACACTTTTGCATAAATTGCACTGGTGTATAAGCACTGTCCACATTGTAGGAGATAAAAAATGGGTTCAGGATTTCCTTGAAACAGATTTGAAAATGAATGGAAAGTAATGGGTAAATAATGGCTGCTGACTTAATGGAAAGAATTACACAAGTTTGACTGAGTTGTAACTGCTGTTTTTTTAGTAATAACATACTGTACAGTAGGAGATTTTTAATATAATATGTTGAATACTTTATTAGGAGTTTGAGTGCTTCATAGGAAATAAGTATGGAGTCACATTTTATGAATCTACAAGTAGAAAATTGATAGTAAAACTAATCACTGCAGAACTGTACTGAAGTACTGTTTAAGAATAACTTGGTTGATGTTGATTTTGGTATAGAAGAGCAGTCTTCTCTTAATTTTCCAGATCTACTTTCCCTCTTCTCTCTGCCTTATTTAGTTGATGACAGCATTTTTCCACAGTCTTAACAAATGTGCAGCTGGCTGCTTTTCCAGCCATGTGTAGGCTGCCCCACATGCTCTGCCAGCATCCCTGCTGCCAGTCCTGCAGGGTGCCGAGTCCTTCCTCGTTCCAGCATTGCTGTCCTGGAGACTTCACTGCCTTAGTCTGCTCTGGCATCTCTGCAGTAACCCCCTGCTCTGTAAAGCCTTCCCAGACATCCTCTCCAAGATTTCTCAGGCTTGGATAGTTATGGTGTCTCTTGTGAGGAAGTGTATCTGTTCCACCTAGTAATAGTTGCTAAGCAGAATGATTCTTATAGCCGCATGTCATGTCAGCACAGACCATCTAACTTGTTTGAGATGTAATTGTTCTATTTTTTTTTTTCACCTGAGAACACATTCATTTCATGCTGGGTTCCACTGATACTGCTGTTCTCCCTTTTGCACAATTAGGTGTTTTAAAGATAATCGAGAGTCTCCTGTCATATATATCTTAAAATGAACCAGAATAGATTTTTTTGTACACAAAAGAGTCTTGGAAGTTTTCAGACTCTTCACATTGGCAAGAAGGGAAGAGGTTGGCTTGGACTCTGGTATTAATTTCCCGGGTCCTTCGGATGAGAAATTGGAACAAGATTTTTTTGTTTAGTTTGGTTGAAACAAATGAGGCCTTATTTGTATAACTGTCTCAAAGTTAGAGCTGCTCTTTGGCCACACCATTTGTTTGACCCTCATGTACAAGTTTGTTGTATTTCCAGACTACTTTTATAGCATACATTTTCTTTGACATTTGAAGTACTTTTCGGTCCTTTGGCCATTACTGAGCCAAAGGGTGAACTGACCACTTGTTCCTGTAGCTGTTCCTCCATCTTTTCCCAAGACAGTTTTCTGTCTCTTGCATCTCACTGATGTTGTTAGGTAATTGTATCATTTAAACTGCAGGTTATTCTAAGCTGGTTCTGTGACTAGTCTAATAGTTTGTGTAGTCACCAGATAAAATGTGTATGTTTCTGCAGAGACACATTTCCTGTGTTTCTGAATCTCACTTTGGAATGGGAATACTAGGTAAGCAGTCCAGATACAGTAAGTGAGGTTCATGCTAAAATAGGATTGTTGTTTGCAGATTGCAGAAAAGGAATACATGAAGGAAGGAGGAAACTTTTCTTCAGTTTCTCAGGATCCCTCTGGTGTTGCAGCCCTGACCAGTAGGGTTGTCGCCTTTCATTACAGAAGGCAGCCAGCATTTCTGTGCAATGCTAACGGTACTTTTACAGGTTTAAAGAGAAGTCTGCTGTTTTAAGAGTGCAAAGTAGATAATCCCATATAATTTTTATGAACACTGTGATGTTCTTCTAACTTTGAAAAGTTGTTTGTATTGTGCTGTTTTAAAAGAGGCAACCATAGCTTTTGAATCTCATGTACCGTATGGGGAACCATCATCACAACTGTGCCTAAGGAAGTTTTAAGATTCATATGATATGAATTATGGCACTAAGTTGCTGAAGGGGGTAGGGGAAAGAACAAGCGCAGTTTGAAAGTGCCTTTCTGTTTGCTTTAGTGTGGTTTCTTAGGATGTTCTTGTTTCCCATATATTCCCAAGAATGCATAATTTGTCAGCTTCGGAAGTATTATTTTGAAGAATGTTACACAGTTCTGTTAATTTATCTTGACACATAGTTGGGGTGGGAAAGGAGACTGAACAGGAAGGAAAGTCCTTGTTCCTGCATGTCATTACTGCATAGCTCTCATATCCTCGAGGATCACCCGGACAAAAGCTGAGTCAGAGCACAGCAGTACTCTGCACTACAGCAAGACATGGCCCAGTTCAGGATTTTGGACTGCATGATCAATCACAACTGGAGTTTCATATGTAACCTGTACTGTGCATGGAGCGATCAGGTTTGTTGTTTGCTTGTCCTTACATAAAAGGTGATTATATAATTTAGTATAAGGGGAAAACAAAAGGCTCGGGTTGATCTCTTGTCCCCACCCCCAGTCTTACTGAAGATGAGCTATTGGAAATACTGCTATTTACTAAGGAATATTCTAGAGTCAATAAGCATACAAAGCATGGTTTGACTATATAATTGCTTTTTTTACCACTTTGAGTGCTTTAGTTTGTTCTCTTTAGAGTCTTATGCTTTGAGGGGTTTTGTTAAAGGAATTGCACAGAAGGGTAAATATCACGTATAGGAAGGGGGAGATATGCCAAGATAAACTAAGTTGTTAATAAATATAAAGCTGATATGTTTTCCTGCTTTAAAAAGACTGAGCATCTTGGCTAGTTCAAAATACTTGATCATGAATAGGATTAAAAAATGTGTGATGGGGAGGTTTTTACCTTTTTGGTTTTTTTTTTTTAATATATAGGATTAAATAAATCACAGGATGCTATTCAGTTCTTAATATGGACAGATTTAATTCTAATTCACTACCTTGCTGTAGAACTGGAGGGAAAAAAACCCAAACAAAGTTGCCTGGATTCTGAATGAAAATGTTTCAAAATAGAATCCTCTTGCTAAAGGTTTTTAAATAGTGCATGCAGTTGTAATACTACTGTGAAGTTACTCTAGATGTAACCTGTATTTCTCATATAACGTTCAGCCAGTCACTGAAGAAAATTTATTTAATTTTTATTTGGTGTAAGGGGGAGGTAAGCACTTCTTATAAAGTTGCAGTTTCAGTACAGTAACTAGAGCAGATGTTTCAGAATGTTTTTCCACCATACATAGAGGTCCTTTGAAATAATCTGCCATTTAAAAATGCCTGCAATCCCAGTATGTCACATCTGTACTGAAGCTTCTGAATCAGGAAAGTACGCACTGTTAGATGATGGTTGTGTGCTTTGGTTTTGGTTTTTGTTTGTTTTGGGTATTGTTGTAGTTCTTTTGTTAATGGTGCAAATCCTGATTGGTGGTGTCTGGGTGTTTCAAGTAGTCTAGGTAATATTCCAGGTAACAAGTATCTTCTGTTGAATTTAAAAAAACAGAGAAAACATGATGCATTTTCTTAAACTTTAAATTTTTACAGATGCCCAGCTGTTTGATCTAGTTTGCTTACATATATGTAAGAATTCACCTGTCCAGTCAAATGCAATATGGCAATTCCTTACCATACTTCACAGAAATCAAGAAGAAATAGGGCTTATGATGTAGGCAGTCCTGCAAAGTTTTAAGGTGCATTTGATATAGCTAGAGGGAAGGGAAAAGAGAATTGGTTTTTGAGCATATTGCAGTGGAAGGTTTTAAAAAAAAGAAACAAAACCCCAAACACCACACCAAATTCAAACAAAAAAAAAAAACCCCAAGCAAAAAACGCCAAGAACCCCTCAACCCAATGCAGAATGGGGTTCACATAATCTAAAAACTGTTTCTTACCAATCTGGAAAGAAGAAACAAGCTTTAGATCAGTATACCCTGAATAAATTGCATGCTTGAGTTAGAAATGTTGCTGAACTGTTTGATCTTGCTAGATTTTGTTAAATAGACGATGCAGTTGTGTGTGTTTGGGGTTGTTTTGTTTACTTTAACTGAAGTCCAGTCTCTGTAAACTATACAATTTAATGAACTGCTGCTGATACTTTTCTTTGAGATGACGTTGGAAGTTCATTTATGGGATGTTACAGTGCAGCTACTCTGTTCCTGCTGCATTGAAATGCCATGGCAGGAGTGGAAGCTGCCAGGCTTGGGGAGAAGTGCACACTGTTCCACACAGCAGTGCTGCTCTTCACCCTTCCCACCTCACAGTGCCCAAGCAGGCTGCTGGTGAGAAAGCAGATGGGTGACTTCTGAAGTTTGTGTCACTAATAATATCTCAAATTAGTTTGCTGTCATTCTAAGGATTTCTTTTGGTTTTATTGTTCACCACCCACTCCCTTGGCTCTGCAGCATGTATTTCCCCAAGCTTATTTTTTAAAACAGGAAGTGAGCAAGCATGAAATAGCAGGGATATTTTCTTCTGTCTACCACGGTGGTTTAAATTTTAGAAAAAGTATTTTCATAGTGTGACATAAAAGTTAGTATGGTTGGGCACAGTTGCCCTTTGCACTCTGATACGGCAAGCTGTTAAGTATATTAGAATGTTTTCAAAGGATATGCAGTGTTTCATACTAAAACAAAAACCCTTAAAATAAAATTATTTTATGATGTAGATCAGTGAAGTTCTGTTGGCATCAGTGAAATACAGTTTTTAGTCCAAACATTGAATGGGATTGATGGCTATCACATGGTGATCCATAAATAATTACTCAGAAGCCTTCAGTGACAATAAACTTGATTGCTTGCAGTTTTTCATCTTTCACTTTTTGTTCATGGGAGAACTGTATTACCTGTCTTAAAAATATTTATTCAAATTAGTTATTGCAAAGTACCAAAGTGTCTTGCTTATGTTGTCCGTGACAGTTGTGTTGTGGGACATGGGGTAGATTCAAGTGTGACAGTCTTACTGGCAATTCAGAACTTCAACATGATTGCAAATGTAGAATTAGTGAAGCAGAGTAGTAGGTAAAAGATTGGTATCCTGTGGGGGACCTTGGTAAATACTGCTTTATGTGCAAATTTGTGTTGTACTTATCCAGACTGCCCTGACAGTATCATAAATGATTGATCCTATTTTTAATATAGTTTGGTCTTAGTAAACAAGGAATTTTTAGTGTTGTTTCCTAAAGAAGAAAAATGAGAGAGTGAGAGTGCCTTAAAAAGTTAAGGCAATTTTTTTTTTTCATATGATAGTCTAGTGTTTATGGAGTTGTAGTCTTGGAATCATAACTTAGCATGCTAGCTGTGGTCCAAGAGGAGTTCCTCAATGAATGTGTGGAAGAGCTAGGTAATATTTTTCCTCAGTAACATACGAGCTAGCCTCATTCTCAGTAAGATGCAGTAGGAGCTACTTCCTCTGTCCTTGTAAGGATGTCCTTTATGAGCCTCCAGCATGTGAGCAGACTCTGGAGATGCCTGGTATGTCAGTTGACCTTGTGGCCATGGTGAGATACAGTAGAGCAGGTATGCCTAAAACAATAAATACCACTGCTTCAGATGGTTGGAAGAAGTACTGGTAGGTAATATAAAGTAGGTGATACAGTGGTTTTGGTTTTTTTCCGTCCTTTTATCACAAATGCCTTTCTTTCATGTGTTAGATAGGAAACGGTAGACCACAAATTGAATGTAGGTTGTCTTCTTACCAGCCCAGAGCATAGGTCAGCACTATGCTCTGAGCAGACTTCTATTAGTTTGAGGAGAGAGAGCTGATCTTCTCATGTGCTGTTCTCATTGGTTCTTTGATGAACTGCATCAGGCTTCTTTTTTTTTATCTTATTGCTGCAGCCTAGCCGCTAAAAATAACGATAATGCTCTTTCAGCCATGTAAATACTCAAATCTTGGGTTTTTCAGCCAGGGCTAAGTATTTTGCAGGTTCTTGAAGTTGGTCAAATTCCAGTGCACAGGGTGGGCTTCATCATTGCAGTTGTTGGGCTTGGAGAAACCTTCTCATCAAAGATTATTTTGATGTACATGAAGGTTTGTTAGTATGTGGTGGCGTAGCAGCCAAGGTGTCTGATTCCTGTTCCTGTAGCTGGAGTTCATTGTTGCAGGCAGCGTGTGAGAATGCGACGTTGCGGTACGAGCCCGGCTCTTGCATCACCTTCGTTCAAGCCCCAGAACGCAGCAGCACTGCAGCAGCTGCTGCACTGCAGCTATTTCCCTTCCTCCGGAGAATCTCCAATAACATTAAAAATGCTTTTCAGTCTTCCAAATGTGTCACTCGGAGGATGAAATAACAAAGGTGTCTGCATTCCTTCTGAGATATTTGCAGCTGATAATGGTTCTGAAATGCGATATTTATGTTATCTTACTGTGCTCTTACTTCTGTTCATCTGCTGCCTCTGAAAGGGAGGGAGGCAATATGATAAAAATCTGTTGTGGTAGCAGTGCAGGGTTTTCAGCTTCAGCAAAAAGTGTAAAATCATTGCATGAAATAGCTGGTGACTTAACTCATTGTGGGAATTCACATTGCTGAAGAAACATTTTTGTAATGTCCGAAGTACAGGGAAATAACTTGGCAACAGTGAGCAATTCAAGCCACAATAAAAGGCAAGTAGTTCTTAAATAAGCAAACAGATTTGTGTTAAAATAGATTTCTTCTCTCTCCGCACTCCAACCTCCAGACAGAGAAACAAATGTAGATTTAGTTACCTATATCAACCATTCTTACTGACATACACAGTGCAAACTGTGAGGAAATATGCAGGTCACTTATGATCACGTAAGTCATGGTTCAGAAGCTTTTGGATTTGCAGTTAAACTGAAAAACCTTTGGACAACTTTCTCCTCTTTATCCTCTTAGTGACATCTCTGGGCATAAAGATTTAAGATATTTTTTCAGGTTAATGACTTCACAGTCCTTTATTAAGCATTTTCCTGTGCATTGTATCTTTGTAAAAGAAGTTATTCACTAAAAAGGCTGCTTTTCTTCCTCTGTTATATATGCACAATAGATTACAAATTTAGAGGTTGAACATAATTTAATTTGGGTGTTTGGATATGTGGCTTTGCATCTGTGTATCCTAATTTTATTTTATTTTGCTTTACAATGGACAAGCCTTTTCACTTCTGGGTTTAGGGCTTTGAAACATAAGAGTGTGTTGATTTGCACATTATGTAGTATGTTGAAATTAAATGTCTAGAAACACAGGACCAAGATTGTTTTTAAGTGTTGAGTTTGCAGGAGTTTATTAATAGGTCACTGTATTAGAAGGCTTCAACACTGAGTATCTCAAGCTGTATGTAGATTTATTTAGAGGTTATTTTTGAGGAGAGAGGCTGTGTATATGGGGAGGTAAAGAATCTTGACACACTGGTCTTCTTTGTGGTGTTTTGAGCCATGTTCTCTTTTAAAATTCCTATGATGTTTTTTAGTCTTGATCCACACAGTTGTTGTTAAATGGGTTGTTCTTAAAACTTCCCCCATATGACTAGGTAAATCTTCTGCAAACGGAAGAGTCAAACTCTAGAATAACAACCCACTTGCAATAACCATGTTTTTAAGGTTACTATTCAGGTTTTGACACTGAAGGATCAAATCCTTGATCTTCCAAAGGCTTGTGCTTGGCTCTGGGCGGGTCAGAGACTTTTCTGATGTACATGAAATAAAATCTCAAGTAGAGCTGCAATACTGCAGAATTAAAGAGCTTAAGCATTAACAGCTTGAATTACCAGCAGGTATGATGATGTATTTATGAAGATGAAGTGATGTGTCTAGTCTATAAATGACCTAATTTTCTTGTTTTTAGAACAGGAAGGAGCATATTTTTTAATGTTGAAAAGTTCAGTAGTCGCCCCAAGACAAGTAGTTTCAGTAAGAGAAGGTCAGCCTAATGCAGCTAATACATTCAATAGAGAGCAGGTGTAAGATGTACCACTGTCCCACTGCTCAGCCCAAAAGCAAAGCTCTTACTCAGTATTGTAGCTGCATCCTGGAGTAGCCTAGTCCAAACACAGAGGTTTGCCCTAGGGACAGAGAAGCTGTGGAAAAATGGGTGGTTTGGTCAACTTTAACTGTGTCCCTTGCGGGGTTAATAGTTGTTTGATTCAAGACAGTCTCTGGCTACAGTGGAGAGAAACACTGTGAAGCAAAGGAAATCTGTTGGTAGTTTCAGGGCTGGTAATAGTTTCAATGCACCTGTGGTCCATCATGTTATTGAAATGGAGTCTGTGCAGGTGATTTTGGTGATTTTACATTGTGCAGTGGTTTTGGTTTTCTTGAAGGCTTCTGCAAAGCTATTTCACGTGTAAATAGGTTTGTGGTAATACTGTGGTGAAAGTCTAGTGGAAGCTATGTGGTATCTTGTGTGTTTGGTAAAGCCTGTGTTATTCTAGAAAGCAAAAAGAGTACAAACTTCACTGAAACTCATTCCTGTTTTTGCAGTAGTGTACTTAGCTGGGGACATAGGTGGTGTTTCTTATTGCCCTCTCCCTGTCTGCAGGAAGCAGAGTGGGTCATGGGGCAGCTCATAGTCTTGGATCTGGAAAACTCCTATAGGTTGAAAGGAGCAGTCTAAGGCAGCTCTTGACAGGTGGAGACTCTGCGAGGCGCTCTTACCACTTCTGTCAGACTGCTGAGAAGATTCTTTTATCTTGCATGGGGTAACCTCAAACATTTCTTCAATGCTGAGGAGCAGAAGCATGCTTTCTTTGTCTCCTGTCTCTGATATTTCCAGAGTACACTGTAAGGTGAGGACAAAGAATTTCCTATTCTTAACAAGCAATGACAGAACAAGCAGAGAAGGAAAATTTTCAAGTTAGCTAAATTAAGATCACATGATATTTTGCTGTTGTGCTAGCTACCAGCCCTGCAGATGTTTCCTTTCTTTCCAGTTTAAGGATGTAGCTGTTAAGAGGGGAGGCTTTTGCTAATGGGTCTATAAGAAAACAAGGAAGCTCTCAATTTCTCTTTGTTGTTAATGTTTTTCTGACTAAATATAATATTATGAACTCCATGTTTGTTGTGAATAACAAAATTCAAGATACAATCAAAACACATCATAGAAATAGTTTGCATAAAAAACTGTGAAGTATATACTTCTTACTCTGTTTCTTGGTGCTGTTGCTTGAAATGGGCTTTTACTCTGTGGCAGTATAAATTATTATCTGAAGTGCACTTAATTAGCTTTGCAAAGAATTCCAGTCAATTAGTACACTTTTTGGATGTGTACAAGCTACTACAAATATATGTATATATGTACACACACAACACAGTATACTTTTCTCTGTGTATATATGTGTATAAAAATAAAATAGACGTATGGTAGATTAATTAATTGAAATATGCTAAATTTGGTAGTATGTAGTGTTTAAAGGGAGATCTGAGAAGGTAGTTTATGTCTATTTGTGGATAATTCAGGGGTTTGGGGCTAAGTGTGGAGAAATCCTGTTTAAGAAGTAGTGGAGTACTAGTCATACCAGACATGATCTTGGTTTTGGTGAAGTTAAGAGCATTGTACAAAAGGTCCAGCTATCAGAACTACAGTATGAGAAAACCAGAGCTTGTGCTGTGTGAAAAAAGAAAAAAGTTACTTTAAGTCTAGGCAGTCTTATTAGGTTGGGATTTTTCCCTACTTTGAAGTAGAAGAGCTCTTTCCGAATCTCACCTGGCCTGGGAAGCTGAATGCTGCTTTCATTCGAGCAAGCATGTCTAGCTAGCCTCAGTTTGTAGATCCACTTGGGGTGTCACTGTTTTTAATCCAGAGCCAGGTAAACTGAAAACTTTTCAGTTGAACAGACACATGGAGGGAACATTTTTGAGATCATCCTTGCTGTAGATAGCCTTCAGCTTTGTATTTTAGGTCTCGTGGAGTACTGATGAAACTGACATGAGCACCAGCTGCTTTACAGAGCTGCCTTTCATGAACAGTAGAGTGCAGTAAGGCAAGTTTGAGCTGTGTAGTAACATGCACACATGGAGGTTTTTACTGTTTGTTTTCTGTGTATGCCTTGACCTTTGTGAGAACTGAAATCCTTTATCTTGAAAATACTGTTTCTCCTTTGAATTACTGTATTTACTACAACAGTAGTACTACAGAAGTAGGCAGAAAGTACACAGAAACACACATCCCTCTGTCCTCCTTCCAAGCCCAAGCCAGCTCTGTAAGCCTGCATGGTGCTTGACAGAATTGCATGTTTCCTTCCCTGTGCCTCCCAGCCATCTGCCATGCTGGCATGGGTATGCTTTGGTTTTGAAAGGTCGCAGATTTCCCACTTACTTCATACACTGGGAGTAGTCATGTATTGCCATCTCAGTTGCCCTTCTCCTTACCTGTTCTTGGTTTGAGGATATGATTTATGTATTTTATTGAATTAGAGTATTCAGTCCTGAGATGCACCTCAAAATTTGACATTCTCACTGAGCTCTGCTGCAGGCAGGCAGCCGCTGCCTTTGTTATTGAACTGTACTGGCTTGTATTCCATCTGGGTGAGATTCACAGTCATAAAAGACAGGCAGGTTTGCTCTCAGGATTATGTCCTAACACATGCCTGAATTAAGTTTGGTTAGTCCACCAAAAAGGACCCAGGCTTAGTGCCATAGTGGTGCATTAGAGTGATAAGAAGTGAGCTCCAGTGAGGGACACCCCTGGACCTGTGGTCACTCCATCAAGTGATGCTGACATTTTTATTGCCTTCCCTTGCTCTGAATTGTCTCATTAGGGGTCTCAGCAAGACCCATGAGGGGGCTGAGAGAGGGAGAGCTGCTCATGGAGACCACCTCACTGCTGCTGGTGGCTGCTTGGGTCCCACCTCACCAACCCAGGTGAGCGGCAAACAGGAGGAATGGCATTGCCAATCTTCCCCTTAGTCTTACGGTGATCACTAATAATCTGTTTCTCTTTTCCTGTTGTTTGATATTGAACCATTAATTGTAGTAAAAGTCTCCACTTGTAGTCATAAAGGATTTGGATCTTGTTCTAGTGGTAGTTGAGTTCTTCAGTTTGTTTGCCTCTATTACCCTTTCCAGTTAGTGCATCCCACTCAGCTGCAATACAAGAGAAATGTTACTGTTGGGGTGTCTCAGGAAATATCCTGCACTTCATGCATGCATAACCCCTGCTCGGTAAGAGATGAGTGGGAACCCTGGTGACTCTGAGTGCTGATGCTTTCTTAGAGTTTGGGAGTTGAAATCTTTCTCTGGAAACTCTTATTTTTTCTTCCCTCTCCACACCTCCCCTAGCCTCCCCTTCAGGAAGAACTGTAGCATGGAAGAGGAGCTGTGCCCCCAGTTCCAAAACCAGACAGCAGTGACCCCAGAGTGAGGGCCCTGACTAGATCAGCTTTATCTGTCTCTGTTAATGCTATCTGCTGATGGTTTTATGTATGTGGACTCAGGCTGTGTTTATCTCCACATCTCGTCTTGTGGTGAGTGTGGTTCTGTAGCTGTTTGATCTTTAGAGCTTTGAGGGGTTTTTTTACATCTCCATTTCCAGTTTCAGGTGCTTCATGACAAGGCAGCCTCCTCTTGGTAACTACTGAAAACAGGCTCAGCAGTTACAAGCACTGAGCAACCAAGTCCTTCTTGCAGCTTTGTTAAATGAATAGCACTGAAGCGGACAGGATGGAGACAGATACCGTCTGTCTTGTGCTCTGAGGGTTTTGTTACCAGTCAGAGATCTGTTGAGAGGGATCCATTTCCCTGTGGCCCATTCTGCAAAGAGGAATCCTTAGAGATGTCCTGGGGTAGGAAGCACTTTCCTCTTCTGTGCTTCAGTACATCTCTGTCTCAAACTGCCTAATTTTTCTGTGGGGAACACTCTTTTTTTTTTTTTGAAGATAAAGGCTTTCTCAGTGGAGTGAACTAATTTCAGTACTGTGTGTCAGCACATAGTGAATGTCAGCAATCATGTAAATATGTGGTCAATACTGTTAGGTTAAGTATATTGTGCTGTGAATCTGTATTGCGTTTTAGTTGTATGTTGAGAGTTCAGCTCATTATTGGATAGAGGGAAACTTTTATATTTAACTCACAGTGATTTATTTCTACTTGGCAAAGTTCACTTTGACAGGAGTTGATTACACTCAGCCATGCCCAAGTAATGCTTGTATTTCTAAAAGGTAGACAAGAAGAAGGATGTACTTTTGCATTGAAGTAGGTAGAGCATGTAGGTAGGAGCAGTTAATTAATGTTATTATATATCTGCCATCAGCTTAAATCTATACATAAATTAAATGTTATTAATAATTAATAATTTAATAATTATTAAATAATTTTTTAACCTTGTTGCTTGTTTAATGTGAAGGGTGACATTCATGCAAAAACGAATGCTCCAGTTTGACAATCAAAATACTGAAACATTTGGGGTATTTGTTAATTAACTGTGCATGCTAATTTTGATGTTAGTAAGGAAGGGACAGCTTTGGTATTATGCATGCGCTGCCGCATGCGTCTTTGGAATTCAGCTTAGAGTGTTTTAACAAGTCTAGCATGTACAGCTGTTAAATATTCAGTTGGTGTTTTTCTCCTTTTTTTTTTTTTTTTTTTTTTTTTGCCTCTCTTGCTTTCTGCAAATTCTAGATGCCTTTTTTTATGGTGTCAGTTGCCATCCACAGTCTTACAGTCTTACATCTAGGATTTTTATAGATTTCCTCGTATCTCACCAATTTGGCAGACTGGTTTCTGACCATCCTTGTGGGTTTGGAGAATATTGTTGGTTACACTGTCTAGCCATCTTTCAAGGACATAAAATGATGAAACACTTCTTTGAGGGAAGGACACTGCCAGTATATTTACTGAGAGGTTATCTTTCCTGCCTGAATTCTGTCTCTGTCAACATCCTACCTATTCAGGGCAAGGTTACAAATTTTGGTAAACATAAAAGTCAGTCAGAAGTTTGGACAAGTGGATATTTGACACAGAGGC
>NW_008239547.1:2393063-2408274 GCF_000691975.1 Corvus brachyrhynchos | reverse complement strand
ATCTCTTTGCAGTCATTTTTTTCAGTAAGAAATTAATATATTTCCTAAGGCTAAAAGTGATGGAATTAATTTGTTTTTAGAAGAAGGCTGTGCACTGGATACCTGGAAGATGGATTTACTTAAAATGTTACCTTTGTGTCAGTAATTACTTTTCTTCAACTGGGAATAACTTCTGTACAAGATGCTGTTTGTGCATTGCAGTTTGATTTAAAGACACATTAGAAGTTATCTCACTGCATCTTTAGACTGTTTCAGTACATGATCAAGGTATTTGGCTTTATAAATGTGACCCATTTCCCTTGAAATTTTGGTTTATTAGCTTGAGAACTGAAAGAAAAAGACTCAATTTACACCTTGTGTGAATGATCCCACTTCTCAGATGCTACTAAGATAAAATACTGTCTGTAGGCTGGGTATACCTTCCTATACTGCAAATGAGGATGGAGATAATGTATCTCAGAAAAAAGTTGTATAATCTTTTATGTGGCTGTCTCATAGGCAGGTTTTTTCCTACACATTCTGTAGTCTTAGCCAGAAAAGACCTTTTTATTTCTTCTTTGTTAGCTTTTTAAAGAACCTATTTCATTGTCACATTAAAATAAGGCCAGACTGTTCTAGAAAAGCCTTTTTCTCTGCAATAGCAGATATTTAACAGGACGGTTAGTTAAGTGATAGCAACTGGGTGCAAAAACTGGAGAAAGTAAATGACCCAATACAAGAAATATTCCTGTTTTCAAGTGAGCTGAGCATTTATTAGAGCATTTGGAATATCCTGTCAGTGTCTCAGGAAGATTTTAGGGATTAATAACTATATTTTTTTGCTCTGGCTTATGTCAGTAGTTAATAAAAAGCCCTAAAAATCATACGATCGCTGTTGAATCAGTAAAATTGGGTAACATCAGCCCATTTTCTATTCTGCATAGATCTGTCTAGCTGAACTGCTGTATCAGGTATCTCTTTTCTTGGTAGACTAGCTAAAAGCTGAACATTTGCTAAGTGCAGCTGAAGTAGGTGCTGCTTAGCACAGGCTGTGTCCATGCTGTTACTGGGGTACTCATAGGTAAGTCCCCTGGATGGTCTGGTGTTGGGGGAGGTTGGTTGGTTGGTTTGGGAGTTGTTTTTTTTTTGTTGTTTTTTTCTGTTCTGTTTGTTTGTTTTTAGTTTGTTTTTTAAATACAGATTTAGGCTTCAAAAAAATGCAGTGTGGGAAATCCTTACATCCACAATGAGACTTTTATTTACATAACTTATTTGTGAAGCATTCTGTATTGTAAAAAACCACATAAAACAGTTTAAAAAGGGAGCAAATCTGGATGTCAGTCCCATGCCCCATTTCTTTAGAAATAATTTTGAGTTTGGATACCAAACACAAAATAAAGATAGAAATTGGTTGCTCATACCAACTTAAAAAGGGCTTGAATGATTTTTCCAGAATCGATAGTGGAATATATCAATTATTTCTAGTGTTCACCATTTTTCACCTATGAAGACGGTGTTTGGAACTTGGACCATACCTATTTGTTTAGGTAGTCAAGACAACTGTTCTTTATTGATAACTTTGATTGCAGTTGCCTATGACTGTCACTTAGGGATTTTTAGCTTGTCCAGTACAGGTCTGTAAATTGATCAGAAGATTAGAAATTAGAGGGGCTTTAGAGAGCATGCAGGTTGGGTGTATTAGCTTTTTTAGTTGTTACTTCAGACTGATATAATGGGAAACTATTGCTTTGAGACTTATTTTTAATTGGAAATAATATTTACAAACGTTAATGCTACTTAGCGATTTTACATAATTCTGTTACTGCATGTTAAGCTGCCAGTGATTCATGTAGTTTTTTTATGATGCTAGCTGATTTTTCATGGATGCTTTCATTGCTTAGAAAGAAGGGTTAAATACAATATTAAAAACAAGGTATGCATTTTACAATGCACTTAAGCATCTGTTGTATGTCCTTGCAATTGCATAGAACAGGAAATAATGCGTTGAGATACTTTGTTCAGAAACCTTGCATGAAAAATTCCCAAGGGAAATGATGTTTGAATCATTTTTAGTAGCCTGGGATTCTTCAGTCCTTGAACTCGATTGTATGCATTCTGACTTCGATTTTGAGGACTGAGTCTATAGAGAAATAAACATACAGATCTTCGGTAAGGAATATGCCTCAATAACCTTTGGTTTGTTAGATCTTACATGAAAATGAAGCATGCATTTTTCATCTCTTGTAATGCAAATGACTCTACCCAAAATACAGATTCCCTTATGGATAGGAGATACTTATGTGTTTGTAACTTAATATTTGATTTGCAAGGAAAACTGTGTAGGGACTTTGCCTTCAGTAGTGTGTAGTTGCCTGGGCTAAACATCATCTGTTTCTTGCTTGCTGTCTTGCATCCTTGTTTTGTTTATGTTTTTGAGAAATCTTCTTGTTCCTTTTTAAAGCTTTTTCTGGCAAGGGATATTCTGGTGCGTGTTCTGTGGTTGGAAGTGTCACAGGGTTACTCAACAGATGTTGACTCTCTTTATAAATCAGATTCTTGCTTGTTTGTAGTGGTGGCTGAAAGTTGCTATTACTGAACATATCTCACATTTATTACTGATACTGGCTTTTTCTGTTACCCTGTTGTCAGACCTTGCAGGGGGGTCCAAGGTCGGCATGAAGTTCACCTTTCCCTTTTGGTGTGCTCTTTCAAGAAGTAATTATTTGACTGTGGGTTTATGAATAACTTATAGTTCAGTAACTTCTGTGAATGCAAAAAGTTTGCATGAAATTACGAGGAAATTAGAGGTTCTCTTGCTGCACTGAAATGCTGCAACTCCTGTTTCTAAAAGCTAGTGAAGTTCTCTGTATGGCTCTATTTTGAACTGAGGTTACAGTATTTCTATATGTAACTTACAGTGATCAGTTGTTACACATACTAAAATTACCTTTTGGCTAATTAAGGAGGTTTTTGTTAGAAAAAAGATGGAAGTATATTGAAGACTTGGATTTTTCAGTGCTACATTTAAGCTTGCTGTTTACCTATTTCTAACAATGGGTATTTGCTTATGGACATTTTTCAATATCTGTGGTTGTTGGATCATTTGAAACTTTGCATCATGCATTGCCTGCTCTCCTGAGAGGAGAAACAAAAGATTGCAAGGGAATATTAAATAGATGGGTTGCTGTGAGTCACTTGATGGAGGAAATCACTGTCATTTTTTAGAGGCCAGTGATATTTTTTTTACTAGGAGCTATTTCTTTTGCCAGTTTACTAGGATCAAAATGTTCTTGCTGGCTCCAGTTTCTGCTTGTGTCCTGAGATTGAAAGCCTGAAAAGTGACACTTATATGTGCAGAACTGATAAAACGCTGTTGTGTTCAGAAGCTGAACAGAGTGGTTGGGAACACCTCAGTAACAAACTCCATCCTTAGGCTAAAGGATTATGTAAATTTTGCCCTAATCTTTTCATTGTTTGAACTTCAAACTCAAGCCACTCATTCTTGGCAGTTCTGCAGTGCTCACTAATTTTTTGTTCATTAGTCATCTAATTGCATAGTCTTCTCAGTTTCACACTAACACTTTAAAACATGAATGAAGATGATAGATGAGGACAGACTAGGCTGAGACTGAGTCCTTGATATTTATAACTGTTCTTTCCAAAATCTGCTGTTAATTCTTCCAGGCTGTTTGGAAGAGCAGAATCCTGTCAGGCTGCTCTGGATTCTCCATATTTTCTTGTTTCTGAAGCAGCTCCATTTCTTGGCTTGGCTGTAGTGTTAAGACCCTTCTTGATTTGTATGTTTTTTTTCTTGCTGAAAACAGGGTTTTTGGAGGTAGGGAGGCTGGTCTTTGGAGCATTGGCTAGTACTTGCTGGTTCTCCCTGTTGGACATAGCAAGATGGGGGTTTCTGAGGGCAAACTGTATCTTCTGTGGACAAATGCGTTGTGTTTTACGTACCTGAATGCAAAATGTTGTTCTGGTGGATTAGCTCTTACCAAGGAGCTGCACTATTTTTCTTGTAGTAACACGTGTTACTCTCATTGTGGTTAGAGTGGGCATGCTCTGTCTTCTCTGTAGATTTTGGTTGGAGTTGTTTGAGCCCACCTTGCCAGCAAGCGCTGCAGTTTGAGGTTCCAGCTCTAAGACTGAAGCAAAAGAGATTATTTTGGAGTAGGACAGGGAGAAAACCAAGCAGTAAATTCTTACACACATCAGCCAGTTGCTGAGCCACAGGAGCAGAGCTACTGGAGGACAAGAAGACTATTATTTCTGTTTGAATACCCTTTGAATAGGCTATAGGCTCTGGTATCTAAATTTGTTTCACGCATCATTGAACTAGAATCTTTTAGAGGAGGGTCATAGGATTTTGCATGCTTTCTCTGTGTCTCCTGCCTTTGAGTGCTGGTGTGGCACTCACTTTGAAAGTTGAAATGGAAGATTTTATATAAGGCTGAGAAGATAAATATTTTAATATGTTTCTTGAGTCATAGGTATATATAATTAGCCATAAGAAAAAACCCACCCAAGATTGCTTATTTCTGCATGAGAGGAAGGATTGCAGTAGGATTGTAAAAGGAAAGGAGACTTTTTTACATTTGTGTTTAGAATTTGCGTAGTGAAATGTTCAGAGAAAATAGCTAAGGGTGGAAAAAGCAAAGGTGAGGTCATAGATATGACTAGAGGAAAATGTCTTGCTGAGGAAGCCTAACCAATTGCATGTTCTGTTTTATTTACATTAAGTGAGGAGATATTAGTCAAGAAAATCATGCCTGTATTGTGAGGGAAGGAGAAGTTTGTTTTGTACATGTGTGTGTGAGATAAGCACAGCCAGAAATGGGGTCCCAGAAGTCACGTCTCTAATAGTCTGTAAATAGAAGGCAAATAAAACATGCAAGCTGTACGCATTTCTTGTGGTTCATTCAAGTCTTTCATTGTTGAATGTTGACTTTTAAAAGATCTAACCTCATTTAAAATTTAAGTGTTATTCTGTGTGCAAGATGACCAGAGGTGCAGTGGTGTAAGGGGTGCTGCTTTGGAGTACGCATTTGAAAATACTAGTGATCATCAAGTTATTTTGGTTACGGGGGAGAAATTCTATTTTCAAGTGTACAGGAATGTTTAGGAACTCTTAATCTTGTTTTCTTTTTATTTTTCAATGATCCAAATTAAAACTTCTGTGCATATCTTTTTCTATTTTAGACATCAAAAAATAAAGATGGAAAAGAGCAGAGTGAAGCTATATCACCATCGGAGGAGGAAGAAACTTTCTCTTGGCCTGGTCCTAAAACTGTCGTGCTAAGGAGGACATCTCAGGGCTTTGGCTTCACCTTAAGACATTTCATAGTTTACCCTCCAGAATCTGCGGTTCAGTTTTCTTTTAAAGTAAGTGGAATTAATAATAAAGCACTTTTTATAAAGCCTTGTACCTTTTAGGGTCAAAAATCCAGCTTACTTGAAAGATCCCTTGTAAGGTGGGTGGGTTCATGGCATTGTTTGCTGACCTGTTCCAATAAAATGGAATTGACTATGTCAGTCAGTTAAAAATATTTGTATCATGGGTAAGAGCAGTGGTCATTGCAGAACAGGAAAGTATTTCTCTGTACAGATTTTTCTTTTACCCAAAGCCAGTGTCATTAATTAGTCTGTACCTCTTCTAAAGTGTAGATTTAATTTTCAAGGGTTTGATGTTTGGGTTTCTTTGTTGTTGTTTTTCCCCTCCCCCCCCCAAACTGAAGTTTGTCACACCATCACACTAAGAGATGAAGAAGAATTAGTTTGCCTTAGTTTCTAACTGAGTATCCTAAAATCAATGTACATTAGAAAGTCAGATTGTGTTTCTATGTTACATTCTTTCTGCTGTAAAGAGCAGCTCTCCATTAGTCAAAAGACAAATATATATACAAGCTATATATAGGCCTACATTAAAAGACAACTTTCTTAAAGTATTTTACATTTTTGTTATTTAAAACAAGAAGATCTAAATGTTAAGTAGCTAACTGGTGTTCCTTGCTCAAAGAGTGTACATGTTCTCTTATGTGTCTGAAGCTTTTGAAAGCTGCTGTAGTATGTGGTGTTGAGAAAAAGTCCATTTAATAATGAGAGGAATTTGAAAATCGAGAGAGGGTGTTTCCTAGAGAGTTCAAATAACACTTGCTCATTTTAAAGGCATCAACTGTAATGGTATTCATGAGCCCTGCTACCCCTCAGTTTTGCTTTTGCTTTTCCAGTTAGGCAGAAGAACAAATTCTTACCAAGCTGGGGAATGGGTATTGAAGCTTTTGGGAAGGAGCATGAAGTTAATTGATTCATGTGTCTCTGCAGGTGTCTTCCAATAAAGTTGTCTGTCTTTGCCTGTCCTTGGTAGCTGTGAGATTTCTTTCGAAGTAGAAAAAGATTTGCAGAAGAAAGTTGGCACAATTTTCCAGTTAACTTCAGCTATTCAGCCTCCACTTGAGTGCCCAAATTTTTTCCTTGACAGGAGTGACTGAAGTTATATGGAAGTGAAGCTATTAGCAGTATCAGGTGATCCTAACATTTCTGTCCTTGAGAACAGGTAATAGCAGTCTCTGGTTGAATTTAGTGTGAAACAGAGGAAGAAGGGTGGGGAATCCTTAGCCTTGAGCAGAACAAATTACATGCACTTGTTAGCATCTCTCAACAAGAGCCCCTCTTGGTGCTGAGGGTGAAAATAAACAGCATGAGCAAGGTTAACCTCCTTAACTAAGAAGTGACTGGATATGTTCTGGAAAAAAGCCATCGCTAGATGTCTCTGAGGGAGTCAATGTGTTTCTCACATGCGAAGGGAGACAGGCACAAAGGAAGGACATTGTAAAAAAGAAATTCTTCTCTCTTCCTCTCTCATTCATATCTGATGGTTTCTGAGAGACCCAAGCAGTTCGTAGTGAGCCTAACACCTGTAAATCTCGAGACTTCTCTTGAAGCTCTAACTCCCTCTTTTTCTGCAAGAGAGATCTTCATGCCTTCTTAATTTTTTTCTCTGTTTCTTCTTGGACATGTTAGAATCTGGTTAATTCATTCCTATTTCTGTCTGTTTTTGAAAAGGAAATGATGGGATAATTGGATAATGTAACACCATTATTCATGGATTCAGTTACATGTAAAGATGGTAAGGTTCATTTGGACAGAGCCCTAGTCTGCACTTCTCTAAACTAAACTGAACAGTTATATTCTCTTTTCTTCTTTTAAATGTCCATGAGGTGAAGCAAAAAAAAAGAACAGATCTTCCAAATTACTACTTAAAAGTCTTCATAATGTGGCTTTTGTGGAAATCTATGTACCTAAGTTACGGTACGAAAGAATGAAATTCACCTATTGTCAGCCTGATCCTAATATGAGGAAATCTGATTTCTCAGCTGTTCAATTAGGATCTTTGATCAGATAAGGTTACCAGCAAATTACAGTCTCTGTCATCGACTGTAAGCTCAAGTATCATTCCTCTCGCTTTCCTCATTGATCAAAATTGTAAGTGCCTCAGAAGTCACAGATGTTTTGTTTTGCACCCCTCAGAGACAGTATAACAATGGTGAATATGATTCGGTTTTTTGACTGTTTTGAATCTTGTAGTAGCCTTGTCCCTCCTTCACACTTGAGAATGCAGCCACTGCTGATGTGAGACACAGATTACAACTGGATGTTGAAGATGCCCTTGACATAACAGCTGGAGTCACTCAATCCTTGACCTGTTTCTCAGAGCCACAGCCCTTTTGTTATCACAAGTGTCAATGTGATGCTGGTGCTGCCCCTCTAGATCAATGCAGAAGTCTCTACTGTTTACCCCAGGGTGTAAAGCATTTCTAGCTCCTTTAATTTTGTTGGATTTAATTCCTCCCCTCCCCCAAGGTAAGCCTGCCCTATGATCTCTTAAATTTTACAAATCAACATAAACTAGTAGAGGTAGTGAAGAGAAAGAAAATTGTCTAAAAGTACTTTCCTTCAAACAATCTTTCCACATTCTTTGTGGATGTATATGGTTTTGATTTTTTTTAATACCTACTGTAGGTTCCAATTCAGAAATACTAGTGAAAATATTTCCATTCAAAGTTCTGTTCCCGTTGCTTGTGGTTTCTGTGTTTGAAAAAGCTGTTAATGGGTCAGGTGGAATCCTCTGGGAAGAGGAGGACAAGACTCTTCACAAGGGGAGAACAGTGGCATCTCTAGGACATAGAGCGTAATGTTCTTAGCCTGCAGGGTGTGGTAAAGATCACACCACAGCTGCATATTCCATGGGAATTGAAAGGTAAGCTCTTTACATGCTGGAGGATGCTGCTGCTTGGAAAGCCACTGAGGTGAATTTTCTTGGAAGCAAAGAACTGCACGCCAGAGGATGTATTGAGTGGAGGAGAGTGGGCATTACTTTATAAAATGTGTAGTCTGTTTTCTGTCTAGGTGTGTTGGTGGTGTTGAGCCGTTTAATTTTGAGAAATTCAGTGTTCTAGTTGTTAAAAAATAAAACTTCTGTTCAGTTGGAAAGCCTTTTCATTTATTGTCCCAAAGATCTCGCTGCAAGGAAGGAGATCTAGGCAGATCTGCCTCCAAGACCTGGGTGACTACTCTGAGCCCCAAAACACACTTATCTTGATACATGAACACCTAATAGTACTTCAGGTGATATTTTTTTCTTTTTTCTTTTGTGACACCCTTTCCCCATGTGAAAATGATTGGTTATGATCAATTCAGGGAAGTGTCTCTGCATATTTTAAAATGGAGTGCTAGTATGTTGTATTTAAATTCTTTATATTTTTGTTATATATATGTATAATAAAAAAATATCTAATTCTTTTAGCATTCCTTATGTATGTAGTACTTCAGTCTAGGTCAAATTCGGGATATTTTGCTAAGTTCTGCTATCTTTTCATGGTTCCTGCATAAAACAGCTATTTAAGTAAAAATCAAGGGTCTCTTTCTCATTGTAATTGGCCTTAATTAACTAACTTATAAACACTGTGACAGGTTATGGAAAAAACTGTTGTCTGGTAGGTCTCTTGGGAGGGACAGCCCTGTGTGAAGGACAGTGTGAAAGATGACCTTGGAAATGGAGGCTGTGGTTTAACACATTTCGTTTTGGCAAAAGTACTTGACTGTGCTTCTGTGGGAACACACACCAAACAGGGAATAGCTGCACATTCAGGAATAACCCATTTATATATTGTCCTTGCTTCCCATGCCTCCTTTCCCTTAAGAAAGTGAATTTGGAGTGTGTGGAAGATTTCTTAAGCTAGCATTGCAAAAAGCAAGTGTTACATAATGCCTTTAACATCAGGTGTTTATTGGAATTTGTTAGAAACACGTTTTTGCATGTGAAGTTTGTTCTCCCAAGTTCATTTGTCTGAGAAGCAAGTAAGTTGTAAAAGAAAACCTTTTCTACGGGTCTGGATGCAGCATATGCTGACATCTTGCCACGTGTAACGGGTGAATGTAGGAGGGAAAGCTGGTTTCAAAACATTTGTGTTATAAAGCATTCATTCCATTTTTCAAGGCCTGATCTCATTGGCTTGATACCATGAAAAACGAATGTTTTGCAGCTGTCTTTGATAACAGAACTTTGCATGGCCAGTGACAAACTGAAAAACCCACTGCAGTGTTTCATAAATTATGGCATTTCTACTCTGGCTAAATCTTCTCTTCAGAATTGTTTGTTATATAGCATCAAATATATATATAGCATCAAATAGCCTCCCATACATGTAACCCAGATTTTTCAGACTATGAGTTCTAATATTTAAAGTCCTAAAGATGTTTTTTCACTTGACAGATTGAGCCACAACTCAAAACATGCAGAAGTTCCATGTCTAATTCTTGGCTGCTGATTGTAGTTCAGAACCAACTGACTGTTACAGGGCTTCAAGAGTAAGCAGTCAATGGTACTTGCCTTCTAGTGTGCCATTTTTACCAAAGTGTAGAGCAGGACTGTCCAACTTAGAGATACGCTGTTTGGGTGGGAATGATATATCATGTCTTTTAAAAAGTAGAATATGTGCTAGATTTTTATAACTTAGTGTTTCAGGTTTGAGGGAGTCCTTTTATTCTTTATTTCTTTGTTCCTTAAAGTTATCTTTCTGTAATGTCTTACAAAGTTCCAGCAGAACTTTTGTATGTCTTGTAAGAAATTTATTGCACCTTGGACAGACTTGCCTCTTCCTCATCAATATATAATGATCTTATCTGGGTCTTACTTCCTCTCTTTCTTCAAGTCTTTCTCTCTTGAATGGATTGCTCAGGGCAGTTTGTAGTTGCTTTGAGCTTATTTAATTTGAAAAACATAGTGATTTTTCTTTAAAGGCAAAATACCTAGAAGTTTGGAATTAGTCCATGTAAAAGTAGGAAGAAATATCCAGGTGACAATTATTTCCATGGTCATTTCTTTGCTCCTTCTTTCCTTCAGGACAAAGCTGTTCTAATTAGCTGAGGTGAATAGTTAGAAATATTTTTCAAATGCTACCTATTAGTCTCAGAAATTGTATTTGATTGAATATTTATTACTCTATGAAGGCTACAGTTTAGAAAGCAAGCAGGTATTTTCCTAATTAGATAATTTTGCTTCTTAAAGGGTAGAATTTTGTAGAGAAGGTTAACCATGCTCTTCATACCAAAATATTGACAAGAATGTAACTTAGGTAATATTTTTTTTTTTTAGTTTAAGCATGCCATTTTCCCCCAGTACTTTCCAGTTGTGTGATTTTTGGGATCAGTGTGCAGAAGGAGACTCTTCAAGATTGTCGCTAAATAGTGTTTGGGGTACATACTTTTCCTTAGTAGTATTGAAGGCAAAACAAACTTGATATTTCAAATTTCAGGAAGCATATTCAGATACTGCTTACAAAATATTTTGTATCTCTTGCATATGTAGCTCTGAATCCTGAGATGATTTTAGTGGAACCTTTCCTGCCTGGCTTTCGGTTGAAACATGCTTCCAACAACATGCAGTGCAGTATGAGGCTTCATGGCAGTGTTTCATGGGGTTTGGTACATTTGTTTCTACATAATGATGTTCATGTTGTTTCTGTGGGGATGTTTCATAGGATTGTGCTTAGTTGTTGTTTTTAAAAGAGCTATAATTCTACATTATCAGAACAAAAGCTTTAATTCTTTAAGTTGAATAGTTGTGGAGAAAGTAGGAGGTACCAAAATACAGTTTTAACCTTACCAGTTCACTTCAAGTCTTTGTATCTTAGAGATGCCTATGCATTTTTTTCCATTTATTGAATTTTTAATATGCACTCTTTCTTCCTCTTTAGGATGAAGAGAATGGGAACAGACAAGGTATGTCTTGTTTTTACTCTCTTACAGATCCAATATATTGAATGCTTCAGCTGTGTAATAGACTTGAATTGCTACCTAAGAGCTTGAAATTTAAAATCACTTCAGTGTGAGCATCAAGCTCATTGATTAGTCACTTAATTCTAGATTATGCCAGTCAGTTCCCCTCCATTTTCATAGCTTTCTCCCTCTCACATTGCCTATGTTTGCTTTCTTTCTTAATTCACACATGAACTTATTTTTTATAAATTTATGCTCTATCTCCATCCCAGTTAATTTAAATTTGTCTTTGGTATTTAGCTATTTTCTCATCCATGCTTCTATTTTGCTGATATCTTACTGTTTCCTTAAAAGGGTGAAAAACATATTGATTCAAGGAAGTTGGGTTTTCAGACTGGGAACCCAGTCCCACTTTCTGTTTTCCCAGTGTGTCATGATGGCGAGGTACAGGGGGCAGTGGGATGATTATCTGCACTGTGTGGGGTTCCCCTGGTGCTCTGCCTGACAGGGGCAGTGCAGCTCACTGCTGATGGGGCTGCCCAGAGCTGGGGACAGTGTGGGCTGAGTGCTGCTTCTGCTGGTGGGTTATGATTGCAGCAAAGCATGGTACCTGCTTTCAGTGTACCTTAAATGCCTCCTTCAGTTGGAAGACGAAGGTATGTCTGAACTCCTGTTTCCATTTTCTTTGTGTAGCTGTGATGTATTAGAAGCATTCTGGGAAACATGAATATTTGAACTTTCTTACTTTTTTCTTTTGGAAGCAGATGGATACATCCATTTCATCCTCCTAGTTTTACTCAGCTGTCATCACCTGCATGTTAAACAGTGAGAAGTTAATTTCTTCTTACTTCTTATCGCTCCCCAAACTTGAAACATCCTTTATCTGTTTTGACATACAAAAGGAAAAAAGGCAGATTCTTTCAGGAAGGGAAGGGGAGTTGATCTTCTGTGCCAAACCAGTATGGAAGACACCACTTGTGATCTAGAGAAGTTCTGTGGTATTCTCGTTCTCACAGGGAGAACTCAGGCAGCTAAAGATGTAATGTAGGTCAGTTTATCTAAAATGTTATCTGAAAGCTATTTTTCAGTAGAGGAACAGCAGTGAAGAAATATTTATTTGGTTCGCTATGAGACCTGTGAAGGTGGAAAAAAGATTACTTCGTGAAAATTTTTTGTGTAGCTTCTAAACCTATGAATCACAGCTCAACTGTTGCTTATTTATAGCGCCATAGTATGTTGTATACATTGAAATACAGATCAGAGTGCACAAATTCTTTGGAAGTTAACAGCATTCTCATGAAGGAGAGGAGGTTGGACTTGTCCCCCTGAAAAGAGGAGAAATGGCTGTGAGGTGTCAGTAGAACTTAACCCGCCATTTTTGTATATTAAACCTTTAAAAATAGCAAAATGGGACAAAGTCTGTTAGACACTTTTCTCCAGCATTTGACATGATCTTTGGGGGCATACAGGGGATGAAACTGTTTCGTTTACATTGCTGCAGGTTGTTCCTGTTCCCAAATAAGTGCAGTAGGCAGCTTGTGAGGAGAAAATCATGAAAAGCGCACATCTCATTTTGCATGTTCGCAAAAGTGGTGTTTATTCAGCAGCAGCAGGTAGGCCAGAAGTTCTATGCAGGATTATCTCAGGGTTCTTGGAGCACCTCGCACTGGAGCGCGGGATGGAGCCGATCCGGTGGGAACTGCGCCTTTGGGGCCGGGCGCCGGAGCCACCTGGTGGCGGGTTCCTGCATTGCAGCGAAATTGGGAAAACCGGCCTCTGCGAAGCCCTGCCGGGATTATCTGAAAACACCCTATTGAAAAACACTTTCCTTTGAAGTTTGTACATGAAAATTCACTTAATTCCCTTGAGCTTTCCTCTCTGAAAGACTAAGCTAAGGGGATCCAAGCATTTCGTTTTTGTGAAGCAGTGTGTGCCAGTGCAGAAGTATCTTTTTTTTTGTATCAGTTTTCAGTGAAAATTTATAGTTACCTGCCCTTTATGCTTTGCTCTTGTCATGGGTTTAGCTTACCTGTTAAAGATGAGGGGTTTTTATCAAATTCAGCATTTATATATTTGACTAGGCGAGTGTGGAGAAAAGCATCTTTGTTGCTATTACCTTTCATTGAGAGCACTTGAATATTTTTCCAAAGGATCAAAACACCTAATTAAGTCTAGAGGGCAGAAGATAAAAGCAGGTACCCTGTTTGACGTGTTCTAATAGTGAAAGCAGTATTTTTGTATGATTTTAGGTTCTGGTATAGAATTTTAGTATATGGTTAGATCAAGCTCCTGGCTTGCATTAACCTTCCTTTTGGTAAGCAGTAAAGTTTCAAAGCATTTGTAGTGAAGGGTAATGCAAATTTGTCCAGGCAAGCTCTAAACTGGGAATGACACAGGAGGAAGATGATGGCCCAAAAGCAAGATTGGGTTGTCAGGCAAAAGAGATAGGATGCTGTGAGGAGGAGACATCTTATGGTCAACAGCTGGGACAGAAGGGGACGTCCTTAACTGTATGCACATGAAAAAGAGAGAGCCTACAGAACAACATCATGGAGCTCTCATGCCTTTTTCAGGAGCTCTCTGAAGCCCCTGCACACTCACACATCACAGAGGGTTGGTGGGATATCTCACAGGAGAGGACCAGGATGCTGCAGTGGATAAGAAGAGGTACTTTGGGAAGAACAGGATGGGAGGCCATGGAGATCAAGTTGCCTCCGTGGCCCAGTTGTGAGACAACAGCAGGGATGCAAGGAGCCCTGGCTTGGGATGGATGGGGAGCTGGCTTAGAGCCTGTGGTCAGGATTTGTGGGCAGTGTTTTGGTGGGTGTCTGCTACTGCCCTCTAATGGAAGAAGTAGCCAAGGCTTTCTTTGGACAAGCGGTGTAGGCTTCACATATGCATGTAGTGCTCCTTGTGGGAGACTTTAGCACCCCGTTATGTGGTAGAAGGGCAACTCAACAGATTTACCATAGATATTTTGTAGTGATTATTTAAAATTTTTCAGTTATTTTCATACTTTCACTGCTCCAGTTTGTTGATCTTAAGCCAAGTCATTGAAATGCTTCTCTAGCAGGTGTGTTTTATCAGAAGGTACAGATTTTCCACAGTGGATTCTTTGGTCACTGGTTGGAAACTTTTATCAGCTTCTACTGCTTTCCAGAGAGTCTCTGTTATACTGACCAGCCTGTATTATGTATTTCTTGGAGTTATTACTCCAGTAAATAACTTGGAGTATTTGTTTTGTGTGTTTTGAGGACAGCTTGCCATGAGTTTGGCATTCTTCCTATTATTTGGAGTTGCCCTATTTCAATACTCATTTATTTAAGTGGAATCTCACAGGTAGAAGTCTTCCAGGAGAGCATATTAGGAATATTTGGAGCCAAAGTGAAAAATACCCATACCTATTAAAAACCTAGCATTCTTATTAGAAACTTGCACTGTCAACACGTGATGAGTGGTGCTGGAGAAAAACTTCATGCCATTTGATTGTGCACTTAGTATGATTCTGTATCTTCTTGTCCTTCAAACATTACTTAAAACTGTGGATGCCAAAATACAAGTTTTGTACATATGAAGGTAGTTCTTTGTATATTGTCCTAAAACATGCTTTCCTTTAAAAAATTTGGCTTGTGTCATAGGTTAGCAAGCATAGTCCCGGAAGGGACGTCCTTGCTAAGGGGTGCTTACAGTTTCCTCTGGGACCTGATAGAACCTATCAGCTGGCCAGTTTGAATATGGACAATTCTCTAAGCCACTTAAAGTTGTGATCACCTCTGTGATCCACATTTAAGAATAGGCAAACTCCCCCCCAAAGCTCTCTCTCGTTTCCGGCGCTGGGACAGGTGGCTGCGGGGCCCGTGTGGGGGCCAGCGGGCCCGGCCAGGCCCTGCTTGGGCCAGGCCGGGCCGGGCCATGGCCATCCTGAAGCCATGGACCCGTTCCAGCCGTGGCA
>NW_008239547.1:2388499-2392689 GCF_000691975.1 Corvus brachyrhynchos | reverse complement strand
AAAAAACTTCAAGAGTGGACCCTCGAAAGCAGTTGCAGGAAAAGCTGCAAGTCGGGGGAAAGGACTCACACGCAGGCAGAGAGACTCCTCTTCCTAAATGAACTGAACAATATTTGGAAGTGGGTGGCTGTCTCGTTGTGATAATGTTTTCATAGCATGAGCAAGAAGAGACTTCTCTTTCTAAATGGACTGAACAAGGTTATTATGGCAGTGGTAAACAGACTGAACATCTTAAGGGTTGTCTTTTTACATTGTCAGTGGGAGAAGGGAGGAAGGTGGGGGAAGGAGGAGAGTTCTGAAGGTGGTATAATTTTTTTTTCTTTCCTCTTTTAGGTCTGTTAATAAACTTCTTTATATTCTTTCAAGTTTGGTGCCTGCTTTGCATTTCTCCTAATTCTTATCTCACAGCAGATAAACAGTAATGAGTATTTTGGACCAAACCACTACAGCTTGGTGATCATGATTAAAGTGAACAGTGGATAAGCATAAAGAAACAGACTGAAAGAAATTTTATCTTTCAATAGAACTAAGATATTTTCTGTCTAACACAGTATCTGGGAATCTAGTATCATTATAATCCAGTGTCTTTTGTTTTTTAGTATTATGTTCTTGCTTTTTTGTACTTTTGTCTCTATTTCTATGTAGAAGTAGCTATAGCAACTAGGAGCTCCTTTTTCCATAAAAATGAAAGGCAACTTAAATATATTACTCAGTGTCCTTTTCTGTAGAGACCCAGTGTGCACTTGTTAATGAGACTTCAGACATTTCATTGGGATTTCTACAACATTAAAATTTGATCACCAGGCTTATTATTTTTTAATGTGCCTAAGTATGTACTGAAGTTTCTACCCTTCAGTTGTCTACACTAAATAGTTGCAATTTATTACCTGGCTTTCTTCAGCTCTGTGCAAGTCTGCTTTGAACAGGGTAGAGCCTTTGAGGGAAGGGTGGAATAAATGCAGGAAAAGTTTCTTTTTCCTTACTGCTGCTTACATAAGGCCTGGAGTTTTTAATGTTTCATTTCTTTTAACAGACTGTTGATTTCTGTAATGTAGTTTGTGTTCTTCCAGGATTTAATTTAATCCCATGTTTTTTAACATCATGGTCTGTTGGCTCGATCTGTTATGAAATAAACATATTGTGCCTGTGATGATGGGAACAAGGTAGGTAAGGAACAAGAGAATGAATATGAAAGCAAACATTTGGAAAGGTCATAGATGGCTGGGATGATACAGTCCAAGGTAGAATTAGGAGTAAGAGGCAAGAGGTATGTAACAGTAATACTTTAGGATAGTGCGACAGTAAATGGCCCTCTTCTGTGGATTTTTTTATCCAAGTTAATTTTTTAACACCTAAATGTTGGGAATGCTAAAAGAGGGCTCACTTAGTTTTCTACTGAGACCAGAGCCTGTGCATTCCTTGTTCTCTTATAGTACATCTGGAATGTCTACTGGATTCATCTTCCAGCTTGTCACATGTGTGTTTTTTCACTGATTTCTATTGAGTTCAAATCATCTTTGACTTCTAATAAAAACATGAAGTGTGATTTCAGAGGATTTCAGGGAGAGTCCGTAGGTTCATTACAACAGATAAAAATTGTATTGCTCTATGCTTATCTAAGGACTACAGTAAATCCTCTAGACTAATAATAGATTAAATTTTAAACTTGAAAAGGTTTTATTTGAGATTTGAGAGAATTGAATAAAGTCATAGTAATGGCAAATAATGCAATGAGAAAACACAGTTTTGGAGAGTTTGTAACTAAGTTGAAACTGTGTTATAATTTTCCGAATTATAATATTGCCAAATTATTTTCTCTTCTTCTCCCCTACCTTGGCATGAAGATCAGGTTGAGTCAAGTGGTTTAACAGAAAAGTAAGCAAAATAAGAAATACCATCTTGGAGTTGCCTAATCAAAATGCCAGAGGTGCTTTGAGAAATAAGAGTGTATTCTTCCTGTGTTAAGAGAGTTGAATGCCAGGTGCTTCTCTGCTAAATGACTCGAGAGCACTAATTTACTTATCATCCTCTTTCAGAGGCTCATCCCTGGCACTGTATTTCAGCTAGTGTTTTTCAGTTGAGTTGCTTTGTGCTTGACAGTAGGTGAAATAAGCTCTGTTGGGGTTGGGCTGGGACCTTTGGGCTCCTTATGAAATTCAGTTTGCAGATTATAATATGCAGAATTATCTTTAGTTGGACTCCCTCAGTCAGATCTAATCTTGACAGGTTTGTGATTTATATTTAATTATATGAAATCTCAGTTAATAAATGTAAGTTTTGCTGTACTTTTAGCACTCTCTTTTTGAGTAGTTTGGGAAATGATTAACAGGTTTTTGACTGAGTAATCGATTTGAAGCATTTGCCCTGCTGTATCTGTTCCCCCTCCCTTTGCCTGAAAGACATCCCAAGAATCAGTGCCACTCAGCATTGTTGAAGCAGTGGAGGTCAAATGCTTTGGATACCCAAAAGCATACTTGCAGATCTTCATGCTCAAGAGGAATGTTCCTCCTCCTTAAGTCAGAGAAAGATGTACATAAGAGCCTGTCTTAATTGACTGATTTGAGGTGTTTCATGGGGCTGGTTTCTTAAATGGAAAAGTGAAAGTCATCCTTTTGCTGTCTGCTGAGCATAGGGCTAGGAGCAAAAATGTTCTACAAAAGGTTATTTTACAAACCTCAATAGACTTTATTGAATCCCTGTGTTACAAGGACTTCTAAGTGCAGTTCAGCTGTCCTGAGCAGAAGATTTTTTTTTTCCCCCTCTTGAGGAAGAGGATAAATGGCATATTTTTAAGCAGTGGCTAGTTTGGAGAGACTTTGTAAGAAAGTATGTATTATACTGTGTCCCAACACTTGCGGCTTTGTGCTCTTCTGGTCAAAAAGAAAGGAAGAGCTCTGCTAGCAGTCGCACTTTAGCGTGAGATTTTTTTTTTTCCTTTTTTCCTTTCCTATTCCAAATGTAAAGGTTGTCCTTTTTGTAGTCTTCATGACTCAGATGTTTTAGTCTGTGTTTTATATCAAAAGGTTAATGACTTCAGAGAAGTGAAGTGCTTGTTGCTAGGTTGTAATGTGTTGGTAGATTTGATAGCATAACTTCTGCCGTGTCATTTTGTTTTCCAGGTGAATCATAAAGCAGTACAGTAATACTGTCTGGTCTGTAAGGAGTAGTGTAAAAACTGAGTCATGGTTACTGCATTTGATATAATACTAGTTATGTTCCTTGTAACAGCTGTATTTCAAACTATGTTTTTAGGGGATTAAGATAGAATTGGCACCTAGATAAAATTAATTTGTGTCAAGTTTGGGGGAGTCAGGAGAAGGTTTGCTGAATATCAGCCCCCAGATGTAAGTCAGTTTTAAATATTAACTAGTCTTGATTTTACTGTTCTGTTTAAAAGCAGTAGTATTTTTTTTTTTTTAATATGCCCTTTTATTAGGGAGAGCATGTTTGAATTCTATTGTTTTGTAAATGTGAGAGTTGCTAGTGCAACATATGCCCCTCTGCCACCCACTTCTGGCCTCTTAAACATTTGTCAGGAAAACTTCCTTGTAACTTAGCAATGGGAGACTTGCTTTCTCCTGTCAGACTGTGAAGGCATTATTGACTTGAAGTCTCAGCTTGTAGATCCAGGTAGTATAAAGGTTAGATTTTAAATGATTTAATGATATGTGTTATAAATAGTCTTTATTTTGCAGTCATTTGAACAAAAGTTAAAACAAGACACTAATTGTATTTTGTAGATTTCACTGTGATCTCACTGGTTATTGAAGGTGGCATGTAGTTTATGATTAATTAGAAGATTTGCATAGAATTACGAAAACTATATTGGCTTGGAAAAATGTTGCAATAAACTGATACTTGTCTTACATTTGATTTACAGGTGTTTGTGCTTCTTCAGACTACTTTTCTTAACGTTGGTTATCTAGACTAAGGACTTTAGTATTAAGACTCTCCTGTGTTGCAGTGGGGATCCTGCAACATGCATATATCAAACCAGGAGTCCAGTAGAAAGGAAATATATATGGACAGACAGATTCTTGCTTGCTGTTTCAGAGAGATGTTTATTTCTCCAGCCGCATGGCCGGAGCTCTGCCAAGGAACTGTTCCAGTCACGGGCCCAAGGGTCCTTCTGCCCGCGCAGGGAACACAAACCAACCCATGGGAACGAGGCTGAGCAGGGGCAGGGAAGC
>NW_008239547.1:2353949-2386713 GCF_000691975.1 Corvus brachyrhynchos | reverse complement strand
CTCCAGCCGCATGGCCGGAGCTCTGCCGAGGAACTGTTCCAGTCACGGGCCCAAGGGTCCTTCTGCCCACGCAGGGAACACAAACCAACCCATGGGAACGAGGCTTAGCAGGGGCAGGGAAGCCCCGTGTCTGTGCCCTCAGGGCCCCTCTGCCAGGGCTACACGGCGGGGGGAGGAGACCCCAACACTGCTGATTCCGTACTATCCTTGTTTAAGCCAATTAATTTTTGTCTTGAGCCTTCTATATACAGGGATTTATTTTTATTTCCTTGTTTCTAATGATGCTGAATCTCCGAATTAGAAGTTCAGACACCTGTTTGCTTACTCGGAAGTTCTGTTTTCATTTGGATAACATCATTGAAGGGAGTTATTGCACTGCAAGGAGTATTTTAGTTGTTCTGTTAGCAAAACTACACTAGTGACTGGATGAAAACTTGCCTTTCAGTTTATCCTGACTGGTGACCATTTACTCATGCTGGAAATTTTTGTGTGCTTACAAAACTGATACAGGAAAGAACAACTTGATGGACTTTCCAGTTTCTGATCAGCTGAGTTGTGTACTTACCAACTTTGCTTTTTTCTTTTTATTGTCCTTATGTAAGACTATATCTCTTTATAGCTACATTTATGGGGGAATAAATTACAAATTAAGTTATTTTTACAGAAGTTGTGCTTTTCATCTGTGCTGTTTCCTTGCACATGTGAATGTGTTACTGGCAACTCACACTTTGTCTATTCTTTGTGTGTGCATGATGTCTTACTTTTCGCTTGCAGTTGAAGATTTGGGAGAAAAATTGTTGTATTTGCTGATAGCCTGCAATGTAATGCTCAGTTACAAAGTTGTTTTCAAAAGTATGGAGAAGGGGGAAGGAGGCAAAATCATACGCAGTAATGAGCACTGGAAAAGCACAAATAAGGCTTATGTGTCTTACAAATGAGAGGTCTGACGTGCTTTTACTGTTCTTAGTTGTATCACCTTGTCAGGAATTTCTGGCATGCTCCAAAACATTGATCTTTTCAATGTTAGAAACAAAAATCATGAATCCTGACAGTATGTAGTGCAGAGCTGGAGAACTTAGTGTAAAACTTGGGCTATTACAGTCTCTTCTAGATTGTGGCATTTAGGAGGGAAGTTTAAGCTCTCATTTCTAGACAGCATCTTGCTTTTGCCTGGTGAGTGGATGCAGACAGGACCACATGAAGATTTAGGCACAATTAAATTGGAGTGTAGTGAGCGTTAAATTTTGAGACACGAGGTGAGTTATTAGGTAATCCATTTTACTTGAGATTTATTTCTGTGATGATTGAGTGCACATCTACAAGATTTATTCCTTCTCAGCTGATCTGAAGAAAGTACTGTTAGCTTCTACTGTCAAAAAATACTGCTTAGCTTTGCTTGAGTTTCAAACTCAAAAGTATAAATGTACATTTTGAGGTTGTGTATTCAAGGAAGTTCATTTATATGTTACTGATTAAAAAAAGATTTGGTTTGTATCCAAGTATGTAAAAGATCAAGGAGAAATGAAGAACATATATTCATCTACCAGAGCTTGAGAGTTCTAAGATTTCTTCTTGTTTCTACTTGTATTTGGATATTACTGATATTACTAATATTATGAACTTGCAAATGTAATCAATATTTTGAACTTTTTATTCTGATTTTTTGCCCCTAAATTGATTTTTTAGTGTGGTGGCTGACCTTTTCTAGGAAGTAAGAATGACTGTGTAACGTAGCCTCCTTCTGTAAGTAGGTCAAAGAACCAAGTTTAATGTGCAATTAGCTTTCTGAATTGATTCATAAAATAGCTGTGGAAATGTGAAGTGAGTGCCCATAATGTCTGGGTGTAGCTGACAGGCAGGTCAGATGTCAGGGAAGCCTGCAGTCTCTGGTCTCCATAAATCGTTGCAAGTTTTCCCTCTTACTCAGAAGTGGGAAGTGTACTAAAGGAGTTCTGTCTTGCATGCTGAATGGGAGTAACCTTATCTGCCTGACCTCTTGGTTTGCATGTTCAGGTGTGGACAAGGCATAAAGCAGCACTTGAGTATTAAGCAAACCAGCAGTAACATTTTTTTGAAGAGTATTTTATAAAGGAAGCTGAAATGTGATAAATTAAATGTGCCATGGGAGCTGTATTATTTTTATTTTACTTGCCACTTTTGGAAATGCATGTGCCTTCAGTAAAAGATAAATGGCAGCACTGGGAAGGGTGTCTGGTGGTCCTATAAAAGGTCATATTTTAACTTCATTCTTGTAAGCGGTTGAAGCAACCTTTTCTCATGTTATCTGGGTAGATTAATCTTGAAGCTTCTCTAAACTTGCTGAAATGTTGCTGGCTTTTTAAAAGACAAGACCCATCATATGTTCAGTGTCTATTTAAATCTGCAGATTAAAAATGACAGATATTAACTTTGGCTCACAAAGAGCATTTTGTATGTCTTGTAGCTGTATCCCGCTAATCAAATTTTAAGTATTTGGGGACTGAGCTGCCAGCTGGAGTTTCTTGATTTGTAATTCAGTTGCTTTATATATAGAATTTATCTGATTCTATCAAATAAACTTTTTGATTATTTGCTCCCAATCTCGAACTATTTTGAGAAGGCCATTTGGAGCCACATGAGTAAGCCATTTTGTTGAACTGTTTTATGGTGAAATGGCAGGACACTGGGGGTCTGCACAATAAAGGCATTAGGCTAAAACTAGTATCTGAAAAATGTGAATCAGGGGGTGATCTGGCTTTTTGCAGTTTATTAAAGTTTTTCAAATGAGCTTTGCCCACATGGAAACTGAACTTAAAAAAGAGGTAAAGGGGGACCTTATATTCAATAAATACTACTGTGGTTTATTAAACATTTTAGTTGGGACATTTAAAGCTATAGGGAAAGTACTTCCAAAAGCAGGGCCATTTGTGCCTACGTCAAAGGTCAGTCATTTCAGAAATGGTTAGAACCTAGTAGCTCCAGTTTTAAGGAGTTGTTTCTTTATCAGCAATGCCAGTTTAAAGCAATTCCTTTATTCTCTCCTCCTGTGCCTTCTTTTCCTGCAGTTTAAACCTCTCTCTCTTCACTTTGGCAGGGTTTCCTGCTAAACTGGAACAGACTCAGCTTATTTTCGTGCTGTGTCAGTTCCTTGGGCTGGCTCATCATGTAGCCTCCAAAAGTGGCATTTCCCTAGCTGAGAGTGTGCACCAGAAATACTGGAGCCAGGAGTCAGGAGGGACCAAGGCTATCAAAGCCAGCCCTGGCACTGTAAGACTGTGTTTATCTGGCTGTAGCCTTTCAGGTTCTGCCACTGGTTCTGTCAGCACTGAACCATGTAGGGCTATTATTCTTTTATTTATTTATTTTTCATTATTGGTGGGTGGTTTTCTTTGGGGGGTGTTGAATGTTTGGGTTTTTGGGGGGGTTTGGTTTGTTTCTGTTTTTTTAACTTCGCTGGCATAATGATTGCATGAGTGAAGCTGTGTAGATGCTGTAAAATGGCTTACTCCATCTGCGTGCAAACATAGGACAGCAACACTGTATTTTAGCCTGCAGTATAACTGTGGAGTTTTTTGTTGGTGTTTTTGTTTGTTTTACTGTACACACACCCACCCTCCTATCTTGATTTTCAGAAGCTGTGGCTACTTAACAAAGAATTACTTAACTTTGGTGACAGGCTTGTAAAAGCAAAAAGTACATGTGTTTCTGGAAGTATAGAAATTAAGAGTGTATTGAGAAAGCAAGAAAATACAGCTGTATGTGGTTTCTAACTGCTGTAGATTAACTTGAAGTTGTGTATGTACAGATATGTACAGCATGTGCAGACATATGATGTGCATATAATTTGAATTATAAATTTCGTTTTGAACCTTGGTAAATCTTCAGGAAAACTTTAGACCTCATCTTGGAGTTTCTGAAATGCACTTGGAAAATCAGTTTTGTGGTCCATGAGAACTGTAACTCAATGTTATGTTTTTTCCTTCAAAGGGCAGATTTTAAAATATTATTTTTCAGTTTCCATTACATTACTATTTCTTTCTCTATATGTCTCTGTGAATGCAGCAGGATTACATCACAAAATATTTTTAAAGTAAAAACACTGTAATGCAGTATAATGAAATGCTGTTAAGAGATACTCTTTCTTTCTCAGGAAAACAAAGAAACAGACTGGAGCCAATGGATACCATATTCGTTAAACAAGTTAAAGAGGGTGGACCTGCTTTTGAAGCTGGGCTGTGCACAGGTACTGTTCAATAGCATATTTGTGTGCATGATATAAAATACTTATGGTTTAAGTTGCTATTACATAGTTCTATGTTCCATTTAAACCTTGTTCTTTCCTTTAGAAACTTTTATGTTGTCCTCCAGTATTTTCACCTTGGAAACACTGTTTTGCTTATTAAGGCATTAAAGTCTTTGTATTTTTGATTTATTATCTTGAAAAGAGTAATAAAATACGTGAAGAAGAGGCAAAAAAAGGAAAATAATGTCTGTAAGCTCCCATTTCTTTTGGTTTGGGACAAATTGATAACCTGGAACCATTCAGGTCTTTGTACATTAAATAAAATTTTTCTACTCTACGTCCTTTAAATCAAATAGGAACAGTCCAAGTCTCTCTATTCTTACAAAATTCTGTTCAGTTGTTCATTTAATCAAACTGGAGAACAGAAAATGTGGGATTTTTTTGTGAACTGTATCGTATCTTCACTTAAGTGCTGAAGGAAGAAAAAAGCTGTATTAGAATAGAAAATGTTACAGGTGATAAAATTACATACATAGATGGATACCACTATGAACCCAGGTTTCTTAAAAATATGGCAGAACTTGTATTCTATAAAAGGCTTGTGCCTTTACAGGATGTAGATATATTTTTTCAAGAATTCTTTACATCCATTTGACTGGAATAGAATAAGTTTTATAAATGTTCTTCCTAAAGAAAGAAAAAGTTTCTAGGTTGATCAGTTTAAAAACAGTTCTAGATCCTACTTGTACACCATAAGGGTTTTGGGATTTTTTTTTAACTCCTCCTTAAATAGTTATTTAGAGAAGGGCTACTTTGGCAAAATTTGATTGCTATTATATAAAGAAATGTTTTAGCTTGATAAAACACAGCATATGTTGAACTTGTACAGAGGAACCATGTTAATTTCTGCTCTGTTCAGTGTCTGCCAAATTGAGAGAGATGAAATCTGTAGAGAATATTTTATTTTTAGTTACAGAAGAGATTTTTAGGAACCCAGAATGAAGAGCAGAAAACAAATGAGAGAAGACATTTTTAATAACTAGAATATTCTTCTTAAACACACTGCTTATAGCCGTTGTATCTAATTAGGTCATGCCAGTATTTCTTGTTTATGAATTTTAGGTCGAAATATAATATCAAGACAGAGATACAGTAATATAAAACACTCAGGGAAAAATCAGTCAGGTTGATGGCTTAACCTCTGATACAGACACTGTATATACATTTCTTATTTTGTAGAATCAACTGTATTTTTTTTTCCTAATGTAACTTCGCTCTGTTTCATGGTTACACAAATGAAAATACTTGAAGATTGAGTTTGAGTTTAGAAGTTATGTTTGTCCTTTGTAATACTGAAAGTCTCACTGTAAGTTTCATCACCCGTGATAAATGAGCTCCATTTCAGGAGCTTACTTGGCTGCTACTCACCAGAAAGCTTGAAATATTCTTGCAAATCTGAGCAGTAAGGAAAAATATCTTAAATATAAGACAGTCCATTCTGAAGAATTCTTGGATGCTCCTGTAAAATCATTTTTGTTAGAGTTACAAAGGTAATACTTCCCCCATATTTAACCTCTGAGGCATTTCATTAAAAATAACATATGTGGGAGTTCATAAATTTTAGAAATATTGAAATACAAACAGCCAAAACAGATCTACATTCCCCGTGTCTTGATCTTTGTGCTGTCATTTATCTGTATGCAAGAATATAAAGAACTAAAACGTGTGTGGAAGAGGCATTCTGATTAATTTCTACTGTGATCAAAATATGTAGCAGGCCACCAGACTGATGGAGAGCTGTTAGAAAAAGCCTTCATGTGTCTGTATCCTTTTTTGCACTACAGGCACTGACTTCCCCTTTCTATGTACCTGAAATAGAACAAAGTTTTACTTGCAGAGTTGTCTGTGCTCATGTCATTTATGTAACCAGTTCTGCAGTGTGTCCCCATCAGATCTTTTGGCAGATCCATTGGATGCATATTTCAAGTAGACTTGTGTCACTGTTGTGTGTAATCTAGTCTGCTTCTGTGAAAAATAAAAGCTGCACAAGTATAGATAAAATTTTATGACCTACTCTAAAGATACTCCTAATTATAGTTTTTAGTGGGAATACTGAGTAAAGATCTACATCTGTGGCAATGTAGCCCACATTACAGGCTGTTCTTAAACAGCCTGGAAAAGAGCCAGCTGAAGTCCCAGAGAAAGATCTGGTGTGTTCTGCGGAAGTTTTGCAATATGACTGAGCCAGGACCGGGTTCAGAGCTTGTTGCTATCAAGCTTTCTTTCATTGCTTAGGAAGCATTAGACAAGACCTGAAGAGTTCTTTCAGGCAGTAAAAAATTAAGCAGTAACCAGTGGATGAAGGGGAATAGGTATACTTTTATAAAGTTGAAAACATCACACCAGTTTGTTTGCATGATGTTCACATTATGTGTGCAGACCAAATTAAAAAGTCAGCTCTGTGTAGGTTGTTAATCCTTGGGGTCTGTACGGGGAACCTCCACAGAGTACGAGCATTTAAAGCGTTATTGTCCCCAAGTCAGGCCGAGCATTCAGAGTGAACAGCATTTTCCTTGCTTTGATTTGATCATGCCAGAAGCACAGAAAGGGCTTTCAGTTTCTAAAGCAGTGTTGAAAAAGCCATTCCCTTTGCCTCACTTTGCACAGGTCCTTTCTTACAGCTCTTCTTCCTCCGGTAGCTTTTCGAAGCTTCCTCCCTATAATCCTTCAGACCATTTTCTCCTCGTTAAGAAATTCAAGATTCTTTTCTGCTCTTCTGATCAGAGATGTCTTAAATACCATTTGGTCAAAAGAACAGGGTAGGTTTGTCACCACAAGCTAAAAATAGCTCTATAGCTCTACACAATATATTTGACAATTAATTTATGAGAAGTATATGAAGCTCTTGAGGAAGGTGCAACTACTGGGAGAAATCTTATAAAAGTGATATTAGATCTAAAGATTGGTGGGTATTAATAAGGAATAGCCATTTACCATTGTCCAAGATGCATTGAACAGATAGTAATGTCTTGGAAACAGCCCAGATTATTCTGAGAAGGGAGGAAATTGGAGCCTTTCAAAATGTTTGTTCCTTATTTGTAATAAGGGAGAAGCACAGAATTGCAGTATTTGCTGCTATGAAAGGAGAGTTAAAGTTTGGTTTTATTTTAAGTGCTGGAATGAAATCACAGAATATTCAGAGTTGGAAGGGATCCGCAAGGATCATCGAATCCAACTCTTAAGTGAATGGCCCATAGGGGGTTGAACCAGTGGCGTTGGTATTTTTAGCACCCTGCTCTGACCAGCTGGGCTAATCCCAGGGAATTATATCTGCTTATAATTTATTTAGGAATAGGGCAGAGCTGTTAGTGTGTGTTGCCATACATTGATAGCTTTATTGTGAAGATGGGATACATAAGTGAGCCTCTGGTGTATCTTACAGCTGCTTGTAGTTTTCTTTCTATGACTACCCGGGTTATTAATTTGAAAGTTTAGAGTAAGATAAATGTCTGAAAATGTTCAGGGAAAAGAGGAGAAATTTGGCATCCTGTGTATGGTTACGTGTAGTTGTATTGTGCATCTTCTGGTGGGTTTTTTTTTTTTTTTTTTATTTCTAAGGAAGACTTAACCTTGAATTTAACATATTGGTATTCTTGATTATTGTGAAGTACAGAAGTACAAAGTAAAAACTGTTTAAAAAACATCTAGACAAACTAATTTCAGTTACAACTTTTCCCTCTACAGGTGACAGAATTATAAAAGTCAATGGAGAAAGTGTTATTGGGAAGACATATTCTCAAGTCATTGCTCTAATACAGAACAGGTAAGATAATAGTATTTCATTATGTGCCACACTTCTGGTATACTAAGCATGAAATGACCACTTATGGAAGTTTTGAAAAGTCATCATATTATTGAATTTTCACTTATACACACTCCATTTTATTATTTCTTTTCTTCATGTATTTGCTGAATGCTGAGAAAAGGTTGAGAATATGGGTGCTGCATTGTACCACAGTCCTTTTATTGTCAGTACTTGTCCCTTGTTAGCAAGTAACACCACGTGATATAGAGGAGATCTGAACTTAAAATAGACAGATTAGGTATACATACATGTATACAATCAATTGGAAAATAAGATTATAAATTCTACCTTGCTTATGATATCTGAGAACTAGAAATCAGTGTATCTGGTGAAGGAAAAAAATTATGCTAGTGCATACCTGCAGAATATCTGCAGTAAGTCTTTGCTTTCCTCTGTTTTGCAGCAAATTATGAACTTTGCACAGAGTTAAGAAAACACTAATATTTACTGCTCCTGTACCTCACAAGCACTTGTGAAATCATGTCTATGCATGAGTCTAGATTCTCCATTTCATGTCTCATGTCTGCCTCCATTTTTACAGTTTTCTTGGTGTGAATTTCTGTTCTACAGCAACAAGTTTTCAATGTAATGTTGAGTGATGTGGCAAAAAGTTGTATTATGATCAGTATGAAAGAATACATCTCAAATGTCATATTTTTAGTGGCTTTTCATGTGTTAAGATTTAGATGTTCTTACTGTTTGAAATAGGAAAAATAAGATTATGATCTTTCTATTTCAGTGATGTCTTTATTGAAGATTTTGTTGCAAATGTGTACATCTCACATGTATTGAGTGGTTTGTATCTTTGTGGTTTTGTTTTGGGTTTCTTTTGTTGTTTTGGGGTTTTTTATAAACAACAAAACTGTTCAGAGATGTGATGGGCAAGGTAGACTGAAACATGTCTTGTGTCATTAATGCTGTCTATACAAGGGCTAGACAGATGGGCTTTTTTATTTCCTTCACTGCACATAACACTAGCCGTAAATAATTTCTTTGTTTTGTATTTTTACAAGCACCACTATTGTACGGTAGTGTATACCCAAGACATTACGTGTCCAACCATGTAGATCAGTCAGTTAACTTTCTTAATCCAAGAAAGAGAGAGACCAGTCATGTCTTTGAGTGGCCTCTGTGATCAGGGATTCTTAACTCTAGGCGTGCCTGTGAATGGAGTTTATTTTCAGTGAGGGTAGGTAGTGAACCATTCAGTAGAACTGAACCCCTGCTGAGTGTGGAAAAACTGGGGACACCTGAACAAGGCCTTGTCAGTGATTATCTGGTGCAACCGGGAATGGTGTAGCACACTGCTGCATCTGTCCCCCTGATTTCCATGAGTGCAGGGAGGATGAAGGGATGCTATTGTTTGTTAGCAGAGAACAGTTTGTTTTCTCGAGCCAGATGTGTACATCACAGGCAATTGTAACAAAAAGTCATGTGTATCCTTGAGCATTTCATACAGCAGATGCAACCATCAGGAAGTCTACAGCTGAACCTCTTAGGATAAACAGATAAATATTAATTTTGATCCATGAAGAGAACTCGGACTCCAGCTCAGGTGTATCTTGTAGCTTACAGGCAGTACTTCTCATGTGACTGAAGAATCAGCTGTCTCTCATTCTTTGCTTGAAAACAGTATTTTTGAACTCAGAGCAGTTGTTCTGAACATAATTTTTTTACTTCTTATGCTGCCATTTCATGGCAAGTAAAATTGCATTATGGTGCATGCTGCTCTTGCATTAGCATTGCCACCTGGGTCAGACTGATGGTCTGTTATGTCATTATCCTCTGTGATAATATCAAAAAAGATTTCTTTGAAGTCCGTGAAAACACTGGAACTGTAGAGTGATTGAGTGGTCAGATAATACCAGCCCACTTTATGTAAATCTTGGTTCAGGAACTTGCTAAACCACAGGTTTTACCTTCGTTGCTTGATTTAATAATTCATGATGGGTTGGTCTTGCACAAATTCACTGTTGAATGTACTTAAACTCTTCACATTCAAAACACCCAGTGACACAGTTTTTGCTGTTTTGTGTCTTAGCTGATCTTTCATCCAGCATGCCTTGGCTTCTTTAGTTGGCCATGTGCAAGCAACTTGCTGAAAGGCCCTTTGAAAGGCTGAGTTGTCAGCTGAAATCTTTTTTATGAATGAAGACAGTTCTCTTCATAGTCTTAGTATGTTGTGTGTTGGCTTTCTAGACATTTTAGTTGCTGTACTTTTGTAATTTTTAATTACTCGTTCAAACATATTGATGAGTGTAAATGCTTATTCTTTTGTCATTTTACTCATCTTCAGAGTAGTTTTTAAGGTTACAACACATTTTTTCATCTTTTCTGTCTAAAGAGAGGGCTTCCGCATCACTCACTGTTCAGCTGTTTACAATAAAACTCAGTGCAGGCTGGCAGATTTTTTTTTTTTAGATTATTCCTGTGGCTCCATTGTCATAGCTGCTTATTATTTTTCTAAAAAGTTGTTCAATTTTAGCTGCTTGTCTTCATTATATAATGCTGCAGACATCAGAACTTAGTTGCCTTAGATGAAATGATATCCGTATCTTCCAGTGGGACTTAAGGATGAGATATAATTCAGCCGTGCTTTGTACTGTTCCCAGAAAAATTTCAAGCTGTGTCTAGAATGTTTTCTATTTTCCTTTGCTTGGAGATAGTAAAACTAAACTTGCACTAATTATTTCCTCTGGGGGATGAAAGGCACACCTCAAAAGAGTTGCTAGAATTACAGTCCTGTAAAATTAATCATGATTACTCTTTTAACTCTAGGTTTCCTACTCTTTGCCAGTAGTTGCTGGTTTGGTCCATTAAAAATTTATTCTTACCTGTTTACATACATAATCAACTTGGAGATATGTTGATTGCTAACATAAACTCTGTACATTATTTATGGTTCTAAATAAAAGAGGAAACAGATTCTGATTTGCTTCTTCTCTTCCCCCCCCCCCCCTTTTTTTTCTTAAACTGGGGAATTTGAATGATTGTCTATTCCAGTTGTTTCTCTTTGCAAATTCTTCCTGAAAGTGTTGGGATTACTCAGGAATGTACAGAGTTCTGCTACTGAATCTGTTTCATTAATACAAAGTAATGCATCAGAAGATAGTCTTCATGATTAGTGCTTTAGTTTGATGACTTGGAATCAATACATTTAAATTTAACACTCTGAATGCGTGATGCAAGTAATGAGAATGATAAATATCTCGAGAGTTCTGAGTACTGTGTCTGGAGTTCCAGTGTAGACTATCACTTTCTGTGTGGTGGTTCTTACTAGCACTTTCTAGTTCATAATTTGCATTTACATTATGTAGTACAAAAAACCAGGTGTCTTCCTTAATACTTTTTGTTTCTGATACAAGAATTAAAAAACATCCTCAGAGCATGTCACGAAATATAAAGTAGGAAGATCCAAATTGTCGCCAAAAGATTCTTCAGGCAAACAGGAATAGAATTGTTAAGTAGTTATTTGAATTATGTTTAAAACAGTGTTCCTGAATGGAACCCTTTAGTCTTCTGAATGTTTACTAAAACAATGTAAATTGGGTAAATGGATTTAATCACTTTCTTAGAAGAGGGGGAGGAAACATGCAAAATACTTGAATTAGTATGGTTTGTTCTGTGTCAAATTTTATTTCTTTATATAAGAAGTACTTCAAGAGGAGCAATGCTATCATATTTTTGACATCCAAAGTCTTCATCCTGCAAGTAAGCAGTTGTCTGATATGATTTATATGTACATGCTATGCATGTGTAGAACTGAAATCTGAACGCTTTGTTAAAAATTCCTCAAGCTGTTTATGCATTCAGTCAATATGGGAAATGCTATTTTAAGTGCACATAAAATCAATACTCCCTTGTTTCTTATAATTCAGTATTTAAAAAAAAAAATCTTTGCAAGGCTTTTGAAGACTTATTTTTTCCTAGATGTATGTAGATTTAAAAACTTAAATCACTGCTGATCTTCAATTTTAAGACTAAAGTAAGTTTTCTGCTACTTGGAGAACACTCTTTTCCAAAATGAATAATGGTTTAAAAAGATTGTGAAACCAAATACCCTTACTCTTCTATTTTGGAAATCAGCCTTATGTCTGTGGTCGCTAAAAAATGGAAAAGGAACCACAAATTAGAAACATTTTTCATATAAGAAAGCATAATAAATCACACACTACGTTTTGAGATGATGGGTTTCTTTTCTGCAGAAATAATCTGAGGTCCTTCTCAGTAGGCTGATCGGTGTGCCCTGTAATTGGGCCAGTGTTTGTGCTGGTTTTGTCTTTCCTCACCTAATGCGTTGTACTGACCAGTACAGATGAGCCAGTTTCTGACATACCAAATTAGGTTGTATGCCTTTTTTTCTAATGCTGATACTGGTCAGGTTTTTTGAAATATCCTTTTTTAATTTTGACGTGAGATTTCCAAATAATGTTCGTAGTATCTTCATTTTGGTTCTTACCCCTCGTTATAATAGACTGTATGTTAGCCTTTTGTAGCCCTTCTCTGTACCTGTTCCACTTCACATTTAATGAATGTGAACAGCTTATTCCATTATCTCAAATGAGATAATAAATTCATCTCTTCTGTGTCCAGTGTTACAAGCATATGCTTCTCTCTTGCTTGTGAAAATACCTTATTTCTGGTGAAAACCAACCGTGGATTTCACTGTTTGTAAAATAATTGGCTGGGTAACTGGTACACTGTTCATTTGATGTCCTGGTTTTGCTTGTGTTTGAGTCACACTGATTGAACTATTCAGATTCCTGGATCTTTATGCTGCTGCTGTTTTTGGTTTCACCAGCTCAGACTGATGAATGCAGCATTTACAAATAGCAAGTGTTTTTCATCCATATTTCAGATGTCATCTGAATGACTGTTTAAGTTGATTCTGCTAGGAGGTGATTGGAGTGGAAAGGTGTAAGTCAGTACTTGCCTTGGTATTGCTCCTCTTTTCACATGGTGTGATGATTAAGACATCACCACAGCAATTTTAAAGAGTGCTAAGAGACTTTATTTTTGAATTGAAGAAAGTGGGAAGTTTTAGCTTTATTCGCAGATTTGCCACATTGTTTTGTTTGAGAAGCTCCAAACAAGTAGTGTACCTTAGGACTTGAGGGAGAAAATAAAAGGAAATAAAACTGCCCAAACCAGTGTGTTGGCTCAATAAACTGGCTCAGTCAGATTTCTCTTCTACTCTTACTTCCCAAGATTCTAGTGGAAATCAGTGTTTATTTTTGTTGAGTTGCATATTTGTCGTAATAGCTGAGTTGGAGTTTTTGAATAGTTTTCATCTATGGAAGTAAATGGATTATCTTTATAACAAGAATTGAAAGTCTCCAGAAGTTCATCTGTGATGTATTTTTTTTTCCTGTTTCTTTCAGTGACAGCGTATTGGAACTTAGTGTTATGCCAAAAGATGAGGACATCCTTCAACTGGTATGTTTATGAAGCTCCTGTTCAGAGACTATATTGACTAGACAAAAATGTTCTGTTGTTGCTTACAAAGTCTTTGAAGTGTACTATCAGCAAATAATTAAGAGTTTATCTCTTTGTCACTCCTTAAATATTTTCCTACCTTCTTGCCATGCCTGAAATCTCAGGGGAATCCGAATATAGGGAGTAGTGTCTTCACATGATATTTCTAGCATGTTAAAAAATACATCTTGTTTATATTTTTACTGTAATTTGGATTAATTTCCTTATGTTAGAATTTATGAATGGGATTGCTTCCTTTAGCTAGGTTGTCCAGTTCTAAAGAATTTGAATTCAAAAATTAACACATGAAGCCTTTGTTAATAATTCACTAATTGTGAGTGGACTAAGAAATGTGATGAATGAGCCAAAGTTTATTACCAAATTTTTTAATTTTGACTCCTGTAAATGTTTTGTTGCACTAGTGCCTATTTGTTCTTGATTTGAACTGAGGTCCTGCATATGTAGTGAGATAATTCATATCCCATTTATTGTCTCTAAGTCCGAAAGAGCCTTGAATAATACGCAATATGTAAGTGCATATTGGGAAGAATCAGAAAAACACCTAATATATTGATATGCTCTAGTTTATTTTTAATTGGAAGCAGAGGAAAGGAGAAGATGACAAGCAGGGTAGATTTTCTTGTTAGTAGCTGGAAAAGTGTATTTTCTAATGCACACAGAAGTAGTAAGGTGACTTTGAGTTAAGAAAAACCTATGGGTTTCAGCAGCTGTTTTCCATTATTACAGATCAAATTAATGGGTAAAGAAAAAAAACCAAAAAACTTTGTTTTGAGTTAAAGTGGAGGTAGAAGCTAGTACAGGAGCTCTCCAGCTAGGACAACAAGCCAAGATTATTAGAATAGAAGTGATATTTTGAGAACATTTGATGAAGAAGTATTTCAGTAATCCAACACAGAAAATGTTGGGGGTAGGGTGTGAGTTTCAATTGCATGAATAAGTGGGAGAGAAAAGCTGTTGGGGTGTTTTTGGTGGTTGGTATTTTTGGTTTGGTGGTTTGTTTTTTTTTTTTTTTTTAACTGGAACTGTGAATATGTATAAATGCAGGAATAATGCTAACATTTAAATTTCCTGAATGCCATATGCATCTAATGCAGTCTTGTAGCCGTAACAGTGTAAGAATCTGGGCAAGGCAGGATTTGTAGTTTTAAAGTTAAACATTTGTATTTGTCTGGGTGAAAAGGTCTTAGGCACATCATCTCTCTGCTGGTGAAACACCAAGTGCAACCTTCAGGTGAAGTAGAGATGAAAAATAATTGGTTGGATATAACTTGTTGTACCGACACGTGAGATGGGGTCAGAGGGAAAAAAAAAAAGATGATTATTGTCATTGGGTAAGGAAAGGATATTAACAAAAAGAAAATAAGGTAATTATCCTTGAGGAGATTGAGGGGTAAAGAAAAGAGAAAAAATACCTGCCTGTGGAAGTTCTAGAAAAAGATTGGATATATGAAACATCTTCAGGTGTCAGTGTAAGTGCCGAGTGAACAGTCAGTGGTAAGGTACATGGCCCTTATTAATAGAGGAAAAACTTAAACCTGAAGTTGTGTTATGTAAGCTTATTATAGAATGTTAAATAACATAGTTGTTTTCTGTGACATCTGTCATATGTTTCACTGTAAGTGTCTTCAGATAGTGTCACTCATTGTAAACTCATGCTAAATACTGGTATGCTGCAAAAACAGAAAAGCTCCAAGCACTACTGGATATTGTGGTATGAGCTCATGAATGGTGTATCTAGGATGGAATAGTTTCATTATATTCAGGAATGATGCTGGTTGTGCTAAGTTTTATAGTACTTGGCAGTCTATTCCATGTGCTCATGACTACTAACATAGTCTATTCCATGGCTAGAAACACTGTTACTTGTTTCTATCTTTAGTTCACTAATTTTAAACCTTGAGTTTAGTCTTCAGAAACATCCATATATGTCTGTGAACCTCTTGGTATATTGAATTTCCTGAAAACAGGGATTCAAATCCATTCATCAATAGTAACAATGAAGTGCTCCAATCCACAGGCCATTGCCCTCTGTGGCATGTGAACAGTGCTTACTTGGAAGGGAATTACGTGTGAAATCCTGCCATTAGTGAAACCAGTGTCAGTTGTGTTTGTTCACTGGTGTTGAAAATGTCACTTTGTGGATGGGGAAAAGGATATTTAAAACATCTCTATCTATGACAAAAACTTGAACTCTTGACAACTGTGTATGTGTTGGCTTTCTCGTGCTCCTCCTCAGATTTGTGATTAATTTACTTAAATTTATCAAAAGACCTTATTTTGAAACATTTCTAGGTATTGTGACCATTTTTAAACTAGGAAGAGGAGGATTGTTTTTATGTCATGCTATCCTTGGTGTTTCAAATTTGATGTATCTATATGCAAATTCTGTAGCATTGTCAACCTTTTTTGACAGAATTTTGGCATCTTGTAGGTTTTAGTGCCACTGACTTCATGCAAATGGGAAGACACATTTAGGTCAACTACAAATAGTTCATTTTTCTCAAGTGTATTCAATGAAATTGTTGCTGTTTTGTAGCCTTGGGATAACAAGTTTAATACTAAAATACTGTTCAAATTTTGACAACTTTCCAGTTGTTCAAAAATTTTTGTGCTATGTGGAAAATACTGAAATACTGAAGGTGCTCCATAGAGTAAATTGGGTTTTCTAAGCCTATTTACAGGTGAGCATTATTATGACTTTTGTCAGTAGGCTTTGTTGTGTCTAACACATATATGTTAGCCTGTCCTCAGTATGCAGGATTTTTGGGAATGTTCACATTGGAATTTACTTACTTGCTAGTTGTTCCTTATATATATAAAAAAGAATACAGCCTACAAGTCACTGAATTTCTAAGTACCAGGCACTTGAAAATACCACTCTTTGAAAAATGGTATCTTTAATATGATCTGCATTGGAGCCATTTATTTGGAATTTTGTTTGTAATGTAACATATTAATCATTATATATAGTACTTATTATAGGTAAATAGATGTAGATATTATTTTGTTGATGTATATAACTATGTTGTATATACGTACTATAGGTAAGGTGTCCTTTTTTTTCCACCTTTCATTTTCTAGCACTTTTCTCACTGCCCACTCATTCAAAAGTTTGTCTTACCTAACTTTTAGCCTACCTCCAACAGTTTAATTTCTAAAAAACCATTTTCTTAGAGGAATTGCCCCAAACAGTAAGAGGTTACTTTTGGTCTTAGGTGTTGTCACCATTAAATTTTATAAATGTACAAATCTGTTGAAACATGCCTTAGCCTTCTGGAAAGAACTTTGCAGTTTCATTTACAGAAAGATTTTATTGAGCATTCCATGAGTAATGGTAAATATGGAAATAAAAGGGGGCTGTTTACTATTATGTTTTTGGTAAGTTTAGTTAAGTCTTAATCTTTCCTTAGAATTACAGATCAATGAAGCTGCATATCAGTAACTGAAAGTTGACTGCATTTGGACAGAAATGTTTCTCTTGTCATAGACAGTAGGGGAACCAAAAATCCTAGATGGAATGACCAGGAAAGTGAATAAAAGTGAATTGAAGCATAGATTTTCTTTTTTGTTTTCCCTTCTTTCTAGTCAGGTGATATGGAAGTTTTCAGTGTATTGGGAGATCTGTGCAAAGAGAAGAGTTTGCTGCATTATAATTTCTGAACTTAAGAGATTTTGAGGAATTTGGTGATTCTCAAGGCCTTGTAGTAGCCTGAAATTGCCAGTGGTGCACCTATAAAAAAAAAAAAAAAAAAAAAAAAAGGAAGGAAAGAAACCCACAACAAAAAGAAAAATAACTTAAATGAGGAAATGTATCCTAGAGTTTTACATGACCCAGTAACCTTGTGTCTGACTGCAGGTCTGCCCGCAGTTTCAATGTTAAAGACTCCTTTTTTTTTCCCCCCTTCCTGAGACCATCCAGTTGCATCAGACCTAGTGCAGCAACATGGCAAACTGTGAACTATTTTCATTTGTCTTTTAATAAAGATAGATACGTTTTTCTAAGTAGTTGTATTTAGTCCAGAGACTTGGAGCACTTTTTTGCTTCCAGATTTTGTGCTGACAGTTACTGATGTGCACAGAGGTTAATATTAAAGCTCTGGCAGCAAGTACAGTGAAAGGCAGCGTGTGCTGTGAAGACGCAGTGACCTAGAAGAAGAGACTTAAACTTTGTTGAACACTGCATATGTTAGAAAATACCATTTTCATCAACCCTCCTAACCACAATTTAGACTTTACAAGAAAGTCTGTTACACACCTTGTATTTGGAAATAAAATTTATTGGGCCTAAGGCATTAAATTTTGAATACTAAAATTGCACTGCCTTTAGGAAGAAAGGGTGTGTGTTTTTTGGGTTTTTTTCCAAATAACATTATCTGACTGTAGTGTTTAGGTGTCTCAGAGTAAAATGAAAGCAGTTGAGCTGTATTTACTAACATTCTTGCCAGAAAAAACTGTAACTAGAAAGTGTTTCCTTTTAAGAGAGCTGTAAACTTTTCTGGTGTGCAGTTCCCATACTCATGATGACTGTGAGAATAAGTTAGCTCCAGGGAAGAGAACAATTTAGTAGTAAAGGATCTGAAGCCAAACTAGTTGGAGAAGGAAAGAAGAATGCCCCAAGCTCAGTCTTGCAAGGAGTTGGGCACATTAGCGTCTGATTTATCAAAATGCTTATCACCAATTTTGTGAATAGTTCTGTTGAAATCAGTGTTGTTACTCATCCTGTAGTGAAGTGTAGTGAAGCACACCCATCCTCAGTGAAACATAGGGCTGCATGTTTTCATGGATTTGGGCTAAGGGGTCAGTTTGAGCTATTGAAAGTACAGGGTTTCACCATGATTCTTTCCCAGAGGAATCCTCATGCATTTGGCTGTTACTGTTCTAGCATCTAATGGCATAAAATCAAGGTGATAAAAATGGGACCAAAACCCTTCAGCTGAATTTTAAGTGGTTAATGAGATACCTTGTAAAATGCTTTATTTGCATAAAATGTATTTTGCCTATCATATGGCATGAATTACCTTAGGAGTTAAACCCTTTATGGTTCTACAAATTCACAGTAAGAAATTAATCCTTTACCATAGGAGTTTGCAAACTTCGTGCAAACAAAACCAGATTGCAAGGTGGGAAGAAATGGTACCCAATAACTGGAAACATGCTGAGTTCCTACTGTAAGAGCAGCAATTTTCTTCTAGTAATTGTTGCAGAGCTGTTATCCATCAGAGCGGTTAATGTCACTCTAAATTGCTGCATTTGTATGGTAGTCTTTTAAAACTGCCGTTGTTTTGAGAAGGTGGAAAAGAGCTCATAAAACATCTAGACTAATTTTTCGATCATGTTGAGACTTCTGAATAACTGCTGAGTAACTAGTTCTTTAGAAATTGAAATAGGCTGGCTGGTGTCTGAATCAGGAGCATCACTAATCTGGATATTAAAAGAAAATTTTTGTTTTCTAAGTTGCAAGCCTTTTTTTGTTTGGTTGATTTGGCTTTTGGTTTTTTATAAACACTTAAAATTCAGCCATACCCTAATGACATTTTTATGAATGTATCCTGTTGCAATCACTTAGAGATTAAGGTAGCATTTTCACATGACTTATTGTCAGAGAAACTAAAGAGAGTAATAATCAAACTGTGTTTTATGTGGTTGCAAAATATGTTAAATGTCAAAGCAATGTATGAAGTAATAAATATATTGGTGTATTTCACATTTCTTAGTCTCTAAACCTTTTCTAAAAATCTCATCACTTTGTGCTTAAAGCAGTTAAAACATTTTGTAGTAAAAAGGCTGATAATGCATCCTTCAGCGTGACATTATTTAGGACAGATCCATCTGTTTCTATGTTGCATTATTTCCTGTAGGCCCTTAATCAGAGTTATGGAACAAAGATATCAAATATTCTTTGTGGAACTATCACAGTCCTATCTGTAAATTTTCTCTCTCTTGGAAGTATGTTCCGCTTTGTTTCAGTGATTTGGGTGAAGTGAGGTTGAAAAGAGAAACACACTTCCCAGTAACTGTCTAACAGACCTGGCAGTCCGTCTGTCTGGATATACCTGCAATCATGGAAACATACTTTTTTTTGGGAGGAGAAAACCTAGCTGATATCATTTTGGACCCTGTCTTCTGAAGGTGATATTTTAATACCTGTGATAAATTTTGTCAAGAGCTGAGAACTTAATTTTATACTCATCTGTTGTCTTCAGCTACAATCAGATCACATCAGCTTTGGAATTTAGCCTTTGTGCTGTCAAAGTCAATGAAGCATTGTTTGTCAGGGGAATGCTTTACAAAAATGTAGATGGGGTGTATTTTCTGTTGGTGTGATGTGTGCATATCCCAGAGAAGTTGGAATATAAGCTGTTTTATCAGCTGTATAAATTGATAATTATTTTCTAATTAAGGGGCAGTATGTAATGGTTTTTGTTTGTCCTGCATGCCAGAAGGATCTCGCTCAATCTGTTTCAGGGTCTTCAGCATCTTTTCCAAATTTTATTTAATTCTTGTAGTCCATCAAGATCTTAAATAGCCATTTATTTAAAGGTTTAGAAATACTTACCTTTTTACGCTCCTTCCCCTCATTAAATGTGTCAGTGGGAAGCCTGTCCTGATTTTTACTATGAGTGAAGGAAAAAAATTACAAATCACATGAGGAGAGTGTTTCTGCAGCATCATTCCTCTAATTTCAGATGTACGGCGTGAAAGCAGCTGCAGTCAGCTGACAGTTCGTGGTCATGTTTGGATATATGTGAGGAAGGGGCGTGCTGTTTTAAATGCATAATAAAGCCGTTGTTTCGTCACCAGGAAGCAGGGATGGATGGTAGCAGCCCAGGGAAATGAGAGACAGTAATATTGCTGTAGTGGAAGGGAAATCTCATTGCACAGAGCCAGAGCTCTCTGCAGGCAGCTGTAGGGATGCACCAAGGCAAAATGGCACAAACATATTTTGCTTTCTGTAAAGGTACAGGATAAATGTAAGGACCAAATATAAGCCTGAGATGGACATGCTCACAAGGAGGGTGAAGTTATTTTTTATGCTCTACTGCCCTTTATGTCTGTTGGTACCTTCCAGTGAAATCAGTGTAGCTGTATTTTTAGCTTGCTGTAGTCAACATCAATATGACAAGATAATTCTGTCTTTACATCTGTAAGCAGTTTTTACTGTGTTTTCCTGTTTTCTGCCAGCTGCAGTTTACAAAGGATGTCACAGCACTGGTAAGAAACGTACAGTAGCCATTTCTCTGATGGTTTTATAAGGCATGTTTTTCTTAATGATTTGTGAGAAGCAAGAATATGAAACAGCAAGTTTGGAAATGAGCTAGATAGTCTGAGCTGAATTTTCTTCATAATGCTGATCTCTTGGTTTGTGGTTTGTGCCTGTGTTATTTGGTCTGTTTTCTCTCAATGTGCTTTAATATTTTGCACTTTGCTAATGCTCGGTATAACATTGCAGCAGTAAATGCCTCGCCCTCCTCTGTACTTTGCTCTGTATTAATTTTATGGCTGCACTTGGGCTTTTATAACTGTCTACTATTAAGACAGAGCACACTGATACACTGGAATTGAGCATGTTACGATTTGAACAAGAAATGTTGTGATATGATAGCACGCCTAAGTGTGTAAAAGCCCTGAGAAATTATTTTAATCTTCTGTTACATTGGCAGGCTCTGCATTGGCTCTTTATTTCATTATGGTCAAACTGAACAAAGTCATGCTAAAGTTTTTCAATAATAGAATATTGTTTAAGTATGCTGTGTGCTTCTCATTGATTTATTATTTTGAATGTTCTGTTAATTTCACACTGACAAATTCTGCTTTTCAGAAATGCTGCGGAAACATACTAAGTGTAGTATAACCATTTCTTTCTTAGGAGTCAGGTTCTTATGCATGAAGATGCAAAGTGCACTAAGGAAATTAGAGATTTCAGTTTGGGTTTCCATAGTGCATGGGCAGTGGTGGCTATGTATGAATTTTCATAGTATTTGTACCTCAAAGTTAAAAATGCTGAATATCATTAATGTTTTCTGCAGTAAAATTTGCGTACCACGTACTTGCTGTCTCCTGTAAAATATAAGGTGACTTACAGGGTGTTGGCTCACAACAATATGTTACTGCTTCAATTTATTCATTATATGTTTAGGAACAGTGGCTTTTATGTAGAAGACATCTTAGAGGAGTATGTGTATGTATATTTATATGTCTGTACTTTTCATATGTACTGCATTAAGTGAACAGTTGTTTTACACCCTAAGTGAATAGAGAATTTTCTAGTGCTAGCTGAATTTATTATGCAGCGTTTTAACCTATTGATTGATGTGAAATTCCAGTTTCCAGCAATGGGAGGCTTAAACAAGAAGAATGTGTGAAGTATCATGTTAGAAAGCAAAATTAAGGGAGAGAAAAATACTGTGTTGTGTGCTCATGGATTTTGAAAAACCTGCCTCAGTGCCCTACTTGCAGTATTTCCTGGAACTGGTCATCAGTTCAGGTTTTTAATTGTTGAGGGAGGGAATGTATGTCATGATTTTGCTTGTTGTGTTTCTGCTCACTAAGGCAATGGAATGCTGTTTTTGTCTTCTTAACTAACATTTTGCCTAAGATTAGAGGGAGTGTGAATTTAGAACCTGTGTTCCCCTCCCTTGAAGCTTGTTCATGCAAATACGAGATGGTGAACTTTTCCATCTCCCTCACTGCTGAATACTCACTTACTCTTCTCTCCACAGGCATATTCCCAAGATGCCTACCTGAAAGGCAACGAAGCCTACAGTGGTAATGCCCACAACATACCTGAACCACCACCAATATGTTATCCACGCCTGACATCCACAGCCTCTGTTAAGGCACAAACTGGAGACAAGCTACCTTCTGACTTCTCGCTGGGGAAAAAGCAAGTCAGTAGACCAGTCCGGGCATTGACACAGCCAGAGAGGGCCTACAGAATGGAAATACAAGTGCCTCCATCACCAACAGACATTGCAAAATCAAATACAGCCGTGTGTGTTTGCAATGAAACTGTAAGGACTGTTATTGTGCCTTCTGAGAAGGCTGTAGATTTGCCATCTTGCAGAAATAACCATGCTGGTCCATCTCACAGGACAGAGGAAGTAAGATATGGCTTGAAAGATCAAACCAGTCTAAAAGCACGGACCACATCACCACCATCTTTAGTGTCCACTGCCATTGTACTTCCCCAGACTCCAATAACAAGACCAGTTGATACAACTGGAACAGTAAGTAAAGCTTCAAATTATGTAGTATGTCCAGAAGGCATCCCAAGCACTAGACCTTCTACTCAAGCCACAGACTCACCCTCAGTCTCTACTAATCACTACAGTTCTCCAACCTCCCACCAGCATATAGACTGGAAGACCTACAAAACTTACAAGGAGTACATTGATAATAGGCGCATGCACATGTATGGCTCCAGAACAATACAGGAGAGGTTAGATAGCTTAAGGGCAGCTTCTCAGAACACAACTGAGTATAATCAGGTGGTGCCAAATCGCACTGCTTCTCAGGTACGGCGCAGGAGCACCTCTCACGACAGGGTTCCACAGTCTGTCCAGATCCGTCAGAGAAGTGTATCCCAGGAAAGGCTTGAAGATCCTGTGTTGAAAGAATGGCCACGAAGTGCTTCACAAGATACTTTAACTTCGCCTTCAGTCAATGCTAGAAATCACAGGGCTCGGTCGTGGGATTATCTCAGCAAACAGGGTGAAGTGCTAGAAAATTTTCATTCTGAGAATATGATTGCAGATGCAAATGGAGATAGGAGAAAGACTTACAAATGGACAGGGTTTACCGAACAAGACGATCGGCGAGGTATTTATGACAGATCTAGACAACATGCATTTCATATGTCCCTTCGAGGCCAAAATTTTCCTATTGCTCCGAGTGCTTGTATTTCAGACAGCAGGAGAACAGGTAGTAGAGCTTCTCTGCCTGGTTCTCACTTTCAGAAAGTTTCACCAGATATTAAAATGTTACAGCCTTCTCGTGATTTGCAAACTCCTGGGGGAGTTTCAAAATCTGCAGGTGTTTCACAAGAGAGGTTGTCTCTCACACCAGCCAGAAATTCTAAAAATAGCTCTCTGAAGAACTCAGCTCCCTATGCAGCAAAACCATCAATTCCCCTTAACCAGGGCCTGGATGCTATTGCCAGCAAAGACCAAAGAACAGTAAATCACTTGCATCAAAGCAGTCTGTTAAACCAACAGTCAAGGATCCGAGCCGAAGGTGCCCCAGATCACAAAACAGAAACTGGTAAAACCATCCAACCTTCCTGTCTGGCTCCAGCTTCTGCCAAACTTGTTCAGCCAACAAGTGAGTGTTCAACTACCTCTGACAATGTAGATGGTTCCATCAGAAAAAAGATTCATGGTTTTGAAAGGGAAGATGTTCGTGAGTCTGAAAGTCTGCAAATGGATGTTCAGGGAAATGACAAAGACGCAGTGGTCATGCGGGACAAATCACCTTCTGGCCACCAAACTCCCCAGCCTTTGAGGCATCAGTCCTACATTCTTGCTGTAAATGATCAAGAGGCAGCCTCAGACACTACCTGTTGGTTACCTAATGATGCTCGGAGAGAAGTCCACATAAAAAGAATAGAGGAAAGGAAAGCATCAAGTTCCAGCCCACCTGGTGACTCTTTGGCTTCAATTCCTTTTATTGGTGAGTTAAATTATTTCAGTGTACGTCAAATGCTTTTCTCTCCTAAAGGTGATAAAAACCACCATGTCAGGTAGGTGACTGCTATTACTGTAAACTCTGAGGCTGAGAGGCATGGGAGATTTTTCTCATGTAGAATAACTTTAGGTTAGTAATGTAAAAATATTTTTCAGTGGAGAAAAAAAAAATGTTCTGTTTTGTTTGGGAGTCCTGGAGAATGAGTGTAAAAAAGCCTACAGTGATGTAGTATTTTTCTAGAGTTTTCCTTAACCCTCTGGAGAAGTCTGTGTTACATAACTCCATCTGGTTATCACTCCACATAATGTTGTGATATTATGTATATGGACAACTAGCATTTGCAACACTTTTCAAATACTTTTACTTCTCTAGTATAAAACATATTTGGAATCCAGTAAAGACAGAATATGGATGTAAATCCATGTAAGAGTGATATGTGGGGAAAAAATAAGTTTTTCAGCTGAGTAGGTATGGCGAAAGCTTTCTGAGACAGATGGGGAATAGATGAAAGCTCTTTCAGGTGAAAGGATAGCAATAAAAAGAAATGGATTTGCAAGTAAAGATGCTTGTGTGGATATGAATGAAAGGGTTTGTGGAAGCAGAATCTGAGAAGGCAGAAAGATTTGTCTGTGTGCTGCAACACAAACAGGGTTGGAATTACAGGGAGCTTATGGGAAGGGGGCTGAAGAGGAAAAGAACTAAAAGAATGATTGGAAATAGTAGAAAAAAAAAGAATTTTGGACATGTGATGAATTAGTGTCTTTTGATGAAGAGAGGGTTACAGTGGCAGAGCATTTCTGTTCTGTTCAAGTAGTCAGTGCATCTGTTGTTTTTGTCCTGTTGTTGGGCTGGTTTTTCTTTTGTTGTGGCTGATTTAATCTTTTGTAGTCTGGATGTCTGTGGATCATTTTCCACAGGGGTTGATTAATACCTGACTCTGTGCTCTTGAATTTAGTGTAAGAAGTACTTAGAAAATACTGAATACTGAATTTTGATTCTCGAACTCATCTGTGTGAAAAACAACTCTTCTAAATGATCCATTTTTTTTTTACACATTAGGTTAAGGGAATTACAGATACAATGTCTTAGCATAATTGTCTTCTGTTGTGAATCTGAAGCAGTGATTTTTTTTCCCCCAGCATTATCGATATTATCTGTTACTAGTTGAGAATGAATAACCAAAAAACAGTGAAGAATCTTTGTGTTCATCAGAAAGTGGAAATCATACAAAAGATACAATAATTCTGTTCTTTTGACAGAATACTGGTAAGACATTAAAAAGTGCTTTCTTAGCTAGCAGATGCTGCTTATGTTGGGTTTTCCATTTTGAATGGAAGTTGTATAGATTTTTTTCTTTCTTGTTATTACTGGATGCATCAGTACCCAGTGTAATTTTAGATTCTTCTTTAGAACCAGCCAATCTATCTTTAAGGATTAGCACAAGTTTGTAAGGCATGTAGCTGATCTTTGTGCAAGATTTTTCAATACTCTGCCTAAAATCAGTGTTGGGCTCTTGATTTAGTTATGTACCATGTTTGCTGGAAGTATTGTAATCCCATACAGTTTAAATGTCATGTTAAAGTCAGATCAAGATTGGTAAAGCCAAGCCCAACCTTTTCTACACCATCTCCTGTCTTGGTTTTGACAAAGATTTCCCATGAACTTTTATTTATGTGACTTGCTTCCATATTTTAGAGAAATGTGTTGATGAAAGTTCAAAGAAGCCTTAAACATATCAGCTGTACTATATTTGGTAGCAGCTAAGCAGTTCAGAAGGAACAAAATTGTAACTCTCCGTTGCAGCCTCTTGGCATAACACCACATGGGACTGAATTCTTATAAGCCTCTTGGAATGGAACCTCCTGAATGTTCCAGAAATGCTGAAAACTGGTGCTTCTAGAGCCTGGGCACTATCTGAGCCAGCATGGTCCTTGTGGCTGTCTTCCTAGCCAAAAATTCTTTTGCCAGTACAGGTGCTGTGGAAAATTTCCACACCAGCTCCAGCACCTTGAGAAGGAATTAACCCTCTCTGAATAGGAAGAACATGAAATGTTATGAAAGTGGACCACTTCTTAAGTTAGAATTTATATGCATATTCTAACTTTGCTTGTTCTGCTATCATTATGCCTAATTACAACTTCACTTGTTAAAAGCTGTACTTAATCAGGTGGATAAAACCCTGGATCTACTTTGAAATTCAGTTAAAGGCTTTTTAACTCTTCAGATGGAAAATCACTGGGAGTTTTGTGTTTTGGTTTAGGGTTTTCTTTTGGTTTTGTTTATTTTTTTTCTTCTCTTTGATGATGGAGAAGGATCTTTGAATGAAAACATACCTTGAAGTTGGCAATTGCTTTACTTCCCTTATGTTTATATCCATGCAATTGGGTTTTTTGCATTCTTAGGTTTTATTGGATAGAGCTAATTTAATAAATACACTTACTGAAGTAATTTGTACAGTAGATACTTGGAGTAGTGTAAAAATGTAAATTGGGAGGAGGGTACCAAACATCTTCCAAGGTTACATATTGTTGCCATTTAAAATAGGTGCAGTGTTTAAAATATTTGTGGTGTGTCTATATTTATCACCACTTTCTGCTTATTAAAAGTAGTAGATATGGCCAGGACTTTATTTTGGTAGAAATTCAGCCAGGAACAGTTGCCTTTTGCAGCAGTATTTTGTGACTAACCTGCTTCTGAGAATAGCACATCAGGATGATTTTACCTCTTGGTAAGTAGCACAGTGCCCTGCACCACCAGCAAAAATCCAAGCAGAGTTTCCATCGAGCTTCCTTACAGCAGATTGTTGCAGGGATCATGGTGGGTTACTGACTTTTGACTGCCTTTTGACACTAGTCTTTTCAGAAAGGCAGTTCAGAAGCAGGGAGATTTAAATTTTGGGTTTAATTTACTAATAGAAATTAGAGATCTGACCAGACCAAGCCTAGTAGGTAGCTGGAGTACCTTTTATGGGAGAGATGGATTTATTTGAAAAAATTAGGCAAGATACTGTGTGTTCAAACTCTTCTTCAGGTAAGCACATGGTCTTGGAGGATGATGAAAGCTGGCAGCTTTACAGATAAACATGCTGTGGTATTCCAGGCTTCACTACTTTCCATGTGCTACTAAATGCAGGATATTGTTGTTCTCAGAAAACTGCTATTTCTATTTCAGGTCCAAAGAAAAGCTGTATTCTTAAAATGCTCTTTATTGTTTCAAACTATACAAGTTAGTCTAGTGACAGCCTACTCTATTTACCCTGAAATGGTCTCACCTGTTCTCTACACTAATAATAATTTTCTCTATCAGTGACTATATTAGCAATTGTGGTGCTTAATATGCATTTTTCGGACTTGTAATTTTTCCATGATTTCTGTGCTAAAGAACAGCAAGTGATAGTTTTCTGACCTTCTGGGTAATTTTTGGATGAGTTAATGTTCACTGGAATGGAAATTAGAATGCTGATAAACATCCTGATAGAAATGGATGAGAAGTGGTGTCTCTCAGGGGTCCTTGCTGGGACCAGTGTTATTAAATATCTTCATTAATGACATGAACAGTGGAGTTGAGTGCACCTTGGCAGATTTGCAGATTACACCAAGCTTGAGAGGTGCTGTTGCCACACCTGAAGGATGGGATGTCATCTGGAGGGACCTGGACCACTTGAGAAGTGGGCACATGGGAATCTCACGTGGTTTAACAAGACCAAGTGCAAGATGCTCAGAGTCAAGGCACCCCCCGGTATCAACACAGGCTGGGGATGGACAGAGCAAGAGCAGCCCTGCCCAGAAGGGCTTGAGGGTGCTGATGGATGAGAAGCTGGACATGACCCAGCCATGTGCACTCCCAGCCCAGAAAGCCAAACATGTCCTGGGCTGCACTAAAAGCAGCGTGGGCAGCTGGTCAAGGGGGGGATTCTGTCCCTGCTCTGCTGAGACCCCACCTGCAGTGCTGCATCCAGCTCTGGGGTCCTCAGCAGGGAGGACATTGACCTGTAGGAGGAAGTCCAGAGGAGAAGCCACCAAGTTTATCAGAGGGATGGAGCACCTCTCCCATGAGGAAAGGCTAGGAAAATGAGAGGGATGGAGCACCTCTCCCATGAGGAAAGGGTAGGAAAATGAGGATTGTTCAGCCTGGAGGAGAGAAGGCTTTGGGGTGACTTAATTGTGTCCTTCCACCTGAAAGGAGCCTACAAGAAAGATGGAGAGAAACTTTTTGCAAGAATGTGTAGGGACAGGACAAGGGACAATGGATTTAAACTGAAGTTTAGATCCGATATTAGGAGGAAGTGCTCTACTGTGAGGGTGGTGAAGCACTGGAACAGGTTGCCCAGAGAATTTGTGGGTGCCCTATTCCTGGAAGTATTTAAGGCCAGGTTGGGTGGGTCTCTGAGCAACCTGGTCTAGTGGAAGGTGTCCCTGCCCACAGCAGGGGGCTTGGGTCCCTTCCAACCCAAAGCATTTTACGTGTTTTGTAACTGTTGAGAAAATGTTCATTCAGAATATTGTTATTTTAATACATTTCGTAGACATAAATGTCTAGTATGCATGTCTGAGATTTGCAGCAAGGTTGAAAATATTTTTTTGCTTCTTACACTATTTACTATAGAGGTTAATCCAGCTCCCATACTGAGCTGAATGAGCTACCCACAGGAGTGAAATGGGGGCACTGCTTCAACACTTAACCTGATTGCAGCATGTCTAGCTGTCAGGCCAGCTAAGTGCTTTGGCCATCACTACTGGGTGAATGTTCTTTCCAACTTTGCAGTGGCCTGTCACATGAAAATTAGTTTTAAACGGATATGTTTTTAAAAAACTTAGCTTAAATATCATCTTGAAGTTCAAAATGATTTTAAAATTAAATCAAGTTCATAGCCATCCTGTTGTAGAGCTTTTTTCTTAGGCATGGAGTGGCATCACGTAAGTACAAAGATTTTTCCTCAAAGGTGTGATCCCCTTTAGAAAATACTCAGTACATCCTTACCCTCGAAAAATTTTAGGTCACTTCATTCCACTAATAATTTGTGAACAACTGAGAGAAAATTAGACAGATAAAAATATCTGACCAGACTTTGATAACACCAGAATATTGTAAAAATTAGATGAGGGTTCTTCCTCTGACTGAAACTCATACCTTAGGAAAGGTATAAGAGCAGGACAAGGATATGTGATACTTAATGTTGGTACTTCCTATCCTCCGAACTATTTGCACTTTACAACATCTGTAAGCCAAATGGGATTTTAAGTGCACCATAAATTTCTCTATTCTCTTTCGTATTACAGTAAAATTTTGTCCAATACTCTGTATTGATTTAAATGAAGATTTGCCAGGAGTTTCACAGCTTAAACTGCATGGTATTTATTCCCTTAGTGTGTTTCTGTGTTTTTCTAAAACATGTCTCCTGCTAACTAAATTCACGGTGTGGGTTGAAAGGGTCCCTAAAGATGCTCCAGTTCCAACCCCCTGCCATCAGTGGGAACACCTTCCTCTAGGTTGCTCAGAGCCCCATTCAAACTGGCCTTGAACACTTCCAGGGATGGGGCATCCCCAGCTTCTCTGGGGAATCTGATGCAGTGCCTCACCACCTGTACAATAAATCTCTCTTCTGTTTCTACCCTTAGTGCAGGCAAACCACCACAGCAATTTCTGTGCTAGTAATCAGGCACACTTGACTGTTTACCTGGAGCTAAAAGCTGATCTTCATGCTAATTTTCAAAAATTTTTTTGGTATTACCTATTTTTCTGCAAATATGTCATAAATAAAAGTACTTGGGTATTTGTTGGTTAGCAGGTAGGGTAAATGTACCTACCTGGCTTCCAGTGAGTTCTGCTCAATCCTATTTTTAATTTTTATATTTTGTTACTATATATTGTTTTTAAAGTACATTAAGGAATCAGGAGTTGAAAGTTTGTAAACCACCTAGTAGTATTAAACTTTTCAGGTGACTTTATTATACATGTGATTGCATTCATATTCTCTAGTGCTGGAAGTAGGGGTGAATAGGGTTTACCTTATCAATCCCTACCTTTAAATCCTAGGTTATGTATGTAACTCCAAGTACTTTTTGGAAAGTCGAAAGACTTTACTGTCTTGTCTTAGGGGAGTATGTGCCGTACTTTCCCTATCCTCCCCCTACACCTTAGTGCCTCTCTGCGCAGGCTGCCGAGGCTCGGAAGATGACAGTGTGGATACACACATATTGAATGCAATTGAAACAAGAAAATAAATTGATACGCTTGCACAACACACTATGAAAAAGGTTACGATGATAGGAATAGACAAAGTTAGGGGAAAGAAGCAGAAATATTCTCATGCACAAAGGAAACATTTGAAAGAATGTACTCATTCTATTTTCTGCTTATGAGGAGAGAGAAGCATCAGGCAGAGAGAAATTCAAAACCTCAGACTTCTCCAGCAGAGACTGTGGTTCATCAACCCAAAACGTATGGATATCTTCAGGGCAAATGGTGCCTGAATACTGATGGTTGATATGATGTGTTTTAAGGAAAAACTGCTAGCAGTCAAGATGAAAATGAAAATTTTCAGCTATTGTGATAATTTTCTTTTCTACAAGTTACTGCCTAGCTATTCCACACTACGAAAATACAAATGTAATTGCAGTAGAGATTAGGGCTGACAGATGTTCATTTTTGAGGACTGTTTCTTCCATTATTATAGTGATAGCATTGGAACAGCTTTTAACATGTCATCAGTGTTTCTAAGATAAGCATCAGCCTTGTATTTTTTTTTCAGGGTTTTACAGTGTGGCCTGCCAAATCACTGTTGCTCCAGGCTGAACATTTCAGTGTTTCTTATCCAACAAACAATTTTTAAATCATTGTGGTATTCTGAAGTATAGCGGCCAAAATGCAAAATTACAAATTAGTGTTTTAAGTACAATTTAAATGCGTCAGTAACTCAAAAGTATTTTTTTAATTAAAACTTAAAATTGGGAGCAATGATTCATAGCATCTAGAAGAGTTTTAATTCAGTAGAAGCATCAGATTTGTTTGATAATGAGTAATATTTTCAAAGCATAAATCATCCTTAGTGTATCATTATAACTTCAAATAACAATTTCAGGTAATAAGGGAATGCTGTTGGGGTTCTTGGTAAAAAAATAGTATACTGAGAATTGTACATTTTTGTGTGATGGGTAATATGGCAAGCAGGAACCTTTAGAATTGCTTTGTGTAGAAAGATAGTTAAACTTTTGTTTGACACTGAAATAAACAATAGACTTTCATAGATACAGTTTTCACAATAGTTTCACATGAAGGATAACCTTGGGAAACCTTTTCTGTTTGTGTGTAACTCAGTCAGTATAACAAACATATTATTTACATGAGTGCATTAGCAGAGGACTGGATTTGATGATTCAGGGAACTTTGTTCCAGTCCTGTGTTTCTGGGGCTTAGAGCAATCAATGTGTTCAGCGTGCAGACATGTTTCCGTTCTATTCTTTTGGCCACGTGAGGATAATTGCGTAAAGTAGATACATGAAGAAGTTCTTTGTAAAGACAGTTAGTGCTGCCAGTGCTGGAAGTACTTAAAAACTAGCAAAAAAATAGATTTTTAAAGATTCTTGTTTGAAGAAATGAGGTAACAGGTCATGAGGAATCCAGGCAATAGTGTTATCTTTTTTCCAAATCACGTGTTTTAGCCTTGGAGGTCTATACATAAGGGAGCTTTTACCCTTGCAGGCTGAAGTATAAGATGCAGCAGCTTGTACTGCAAGATTTAAAACAAGAAGTCATTGCTGTGGGGCATTTATTAGTCCTTTGTGCTATCTTGTATGATAACAGGGTTAGTTCCATATAGTTTACTTTTGATTCAACAATTCATTTTTGTTTATTGGTTATTTCTGACCTTCTCACTACTGGCGAAATCATATACAGGGTATTTTTATTTGATTGTCTTCCTGACAGGCTTTTGAGAAAAATGGCCTACATTAGTGTGTCTGTGTTTACCTTAATGGCAGCTTCTTCTGGGGTTTCATGGACATAGACTTTTTTTTTTTCCTTCCTTGCCTGTATGTGGATGAGGATCCTTTTCCTAACCTGTGTTATCTTGTCCATTGTAGCGGGTTGAGTTCGAAACCGGGCAGAAACACCAATTAAATGTAGTGGTTTTGGTTCAAAATATTCATTACTTACTTATTTTACTTCTGTGAGATAAGAATTAGGAGAAAAAGCAAAGCAGGCACAAACCTTAAACAGTTGCAGTACAATGAAAAGAGTTTTATTACTAATAGAATTAAAAGTAAAGAGAAAATAACAAAACAAAATTAAAGCAAATCCCCCCCCCAGCACTTCTCTCCTTTTACCCAGCTCACACAAGGGATAACAGAACATGGGATGTTAGTCAGTGTTCCAGTTCTTGAAAAGTCTCTCTCTTATGCTTAAGGAAAAAAGGGTTTTCCTTCAGTTGCACGTGGTTCCCAAACTGCCACCAACAGCAGATCCGCCCGGAAACAAACAATCTGCTGTGTGTAGAACAT
>NW_008239547.1:2349460-2353491 GCF_000691975.1 Corvus brachyrhynchos | reverse complement strand
CCCGGGGGCCGTGCCGCAGTGTTGGGAAAGGGGGGAAGGGGCAGTGGCCCCGGCCTGGCCCGGCGGGGCCGGGAGGCTTGGAGCCCCCCCCCACCTTCCAGCCGGCGAGCTCCGACCAAAGGGGAAGTCCCACCTTTCTGTGCGGTTTAAATATGTAAATTGTGAGAAGCGTAATTGGTCTTAAAGACTGTCCACCAACTCAGGGTCAACCCAATACATCCATGCTCTCTCCTTCTTTTCTGCAGTCTTCTCACTGGTGCCACTTCCCTGCTGTGCTCTGCCTTGTTCCCTTGTGCCTCAGCAGCCTTTTCTCGACCCTTTGTGTCCCGCCTGCTGCTGAGTTCAAGGAAGGGACATCCGGTCCATGTGGCTGTACTTTAAGAGAAGTGCTTCCTATAGCAAGCTGGAGCAAATCTAACCTGAGAGGCACAGAGGGTGTATTAGACATAGGGCAAGATTTTAAAGGAAGAATACTTCAGAGCAAGGCATTGTTGTACATCATGACAGTGCAGAGCCTGTTGTGGTGTCGTGTACTGTGGACTACTTGGACAGGCCAAGGATGTGGAGTGCAAAACAGTTGTTGGCAAAGGGCTGAAATCAGTAAGGCAGTGCCTCTAAAGCCAGTGCTGCAGGGTCACTGGCACATCCTGTCAGTCCTTTCATAAAGAGAGGATTACGGCTTTTTTAATTCTACTAATGAGTACTTGATAGTTTGTTCTTTCTTTTCTTACATAAGCAAATTAATTTGACATGTAAGATTCATTCTTAAATTGCATCCCAAAGGCATAGCCTGTTGTTTGAGCTATTGAAGAAATAGAGAGGCAATTGTTAAAATACTTACTGTAATGGCTGTCAGGTAGATGCCATCTGAGTCTGTAAGGAACCTTGACATCTGTGCCTCAGTTGAATGAAAATAATGTTTGTAATGACTCATTTAGCCCTGTGCTTTACAGACAGCAGCATAAGCTACCTCTCTGTAGCCTTCTGCAGAAGGCTGGCCTTTTTACAATCGATCGCTGTTACATTTACACAAGATCTGCATAACCAAAATTGCATTAAATACTACAGGAGCATCTATAAACAAATACCTAATCCAAGAGTTTGGTATGGTTGTCAGAAAGCCAATAACATTAAAATACGGTTATCTCCTTCAATGTGTGCAGTTTGGGAAATTGTATGTCGGACAACTTTTTTGTTCCTGGGTGTGCATCCTGTCTCAGCATTCTTCATGTGAAATGTAAAGCTGTTTTTAAGTGTCTATTACTACACAGCTGTTACATTTTATGATCTGAATCTTTATTTGATAAAATACATACTTGTTGAATTAAGCTTTGTGGCCACATATTCATGTTGTTTGTTTAACCTAAGATGCCCAATTAGTGTTACAAATGGTAATGTGGTCTGCAATACATTTACTAAATAACACAGTTCCTTCTTACAGTCTTTTGAGGTGTTGAAACATTGCTTGCATGATTGCCGTGCCTGAAGAATAAATGTGAAGGATGACTTTAGCCTTGGGAAGCTAGTTTTTTCCAGTAATTTTTTATTACCAGTGAAGAAAAGCTTTGGCAAACTGAATCCGTATGGATTGGAGGAGAAATCACCTTTCTCTGTTAATAATCCCTATTAAAGCATCCCTGATGGTGTCTGTGCGAAAGTCTGTCTGTGAAATTTTTTCCCATGTGTGTATGATTCAGTTAACTACACAATTTCCTTAAATACCTCTCTCCCTTGCTTCCCCACCACCCCCCAAAAAAAAGAAACCACAGAACAGCCAAAACTCAACAACAAACACAAGGAAACAAAACCCACAATCATTACCAATTTGGATAAAGAAGGTATTCTTAAGACAGCTCCAGTACAGCTCAGCCCATACCTGTCCATGCAACCCAGGGAAATGCATGTGAAGGTGCTGACAGAGTTGGCTGGTGTCATTGCAGAGATACTATCTTTGAAGGATTATGAGGACTGGAAGAGGTCCCTGTTAACTGGAAAAAAGCAAATGGTACACCCAAATTGAAAAATGATGAGAAGGACAATTCAGGGAAGACAGTCAATTGACCTTATCTCAGTCCTTAGGAAAATCATGGAGTTGGTCCTCTTGGAACTAGTTTCTGGGCAAAGGAAGGAGAAGATGATTTGGAATAGCATGGATTTACCAACTGTTTGACTAATGGGATTGCCTTCTGTAATGAGAGATGAGTAGATCTGTGAATGAGAGGAAAAACACAAGGTGGTCACCAACCTTGACTTCAGCAAGGGTTTTGAGCTCTTCAGTGATACCATCCTTATGCCGTAGTCTAGATCCTTGTGCCGTACAGTCCAGCTGTACTGCTGGATACATAGAAAAACGGAATTATCAGATCTCAGGGATACTGCTTAAGTGTTCATATTCTGTCTGAAGGCTGCTTACAAGTGGCATTCTTCAGGGTCCATCTTGTTTAAACAACTTTCATGACCTAGAGAGGAGACAGGATATTCTTATTAAGTTTGGCAACACTGTCCTGGTCTGTACCAATAAGAAAGAACATAGCCAGGATATTGAGGGACATCTTCCCCTCTATTTGGCACTTCTTGGATAAGAGCCCTCACAAAATGGTCTGAATTCATCACTAGCCCTGCTTTGTGGAGGATGTGAGCCTAAGAGACCTTCCAGGGTTTGCTTCCACCTGAATAATTCTGTGATTCATTTAAATTACATTTGAGGTTCTCAAAATATGCCCCCTTTCGTGTTCAGGTTGTTACTTTTAAACCTTAATGTTTAAGGGACTGTTCAGGAGATGGAATAAACAAACACATGAAATATTATATTAATCATGATAAAATTGTATTGTAGCAGCTTAATAGGTTATTATATGGATCTGTGCTTTTTTTCAGTGATTTTGTGCCTGTTTCTTTGAATATCTGATTAATTGGTTAATACTTGTTCCTTAGTTCCTCATTCATGTAGTGGGGATAGAATGTCCTCTTTGTTATGCTTTCTCATCCCTGAAATGCTCAGTTTTGCCTCCAGTTCTGCCTCTGAGCCCATTCTGTGTAAATCTGTGTCTTTGCAGAATCAGTTAGGTTTTTTTCAGCTCACCTACATTGTGTACAGATGCTCCCTATCTTTGTAGGTCCCCAGTTTCCAGCTGCATGGCAATACAAGTGTACTTTGATACACGAATTCCTCTCTGCCTTAGCTAGAGGATCAGTTAGTTGTGGTTGGAGCTGTGTTGCCTATTTATTACAAGTTTTTGGTGTCTTACCCCCATAAATGTTTTTGCATTGAAGGGATCTTCTGGAAAATCATTAATTGAACTGTTCACCAGTTGCACTCTCATGTGCAAACAGAGGTGACAAGTGGCATCTGCCCCCTTGGCCACAGATGCTCTGTCACTGTGTTGGCTTGTTCTGATGGCCGGTCTCTGTGTCATTTCACAGACAATAATGCAGAACAGATTGTGTTTGAAAAGTGTAACATGAAGTAGTGCGGGAATCACAGAATCATAGGGACCCATCAGGATCATTGAGTCTGACTCCTGGTCTTGTGCAGGACACCCCAAGAATCATACCATGTGCCCAGGAGCATTGTCCAAACTCTTCCTGAAGTTGGTCAGGCTTGGTGCTGCAGCCACTTCCCTGGGGAGCTGTTCAGTGCCCATCCACTCTCTGGGTGAAAAACCTTTTCCAGATATCCCACCTAAACCTCTCCTAACTCACCTTAGTGCCATTTCCTTGAGTCCTGTCACTGGTCACAAGACTGAAGGGATCAGTGTCTGCCCCTCCTTTTCTCCTTGTGAGGATGTTGAAGGTCACAATGAGATCTCCCCTCAGCCTCCTCTTCTCCAGGCTGAACAGACCAAGTGACCTAATACAGCTTCTCCTCCCTTCACCATCCTCATGACCCTCCTTTGGACACTCTCTAATAGTTTAATATCTTTCTTACATTGTCGCACCCAGAATTGCCCCCAGCACTCGAGGTGAGGCCGCCCCAGTGCAGAGCGGAGCAGGACAATCCCTCCCTTGCCCGGCTGGGGATGGTGTGGCCG
>NW_008239547.1:2339242-2349426 GCF_000691975.1 Corvus brachyrhynchos | reverse complement strand
CACTGCTGGCTCATGTTCAACTTGCCATCGACCAGGACCCCCAGGTCCCTTTCCCCGTCACTGCTCTCCAGCCTCTCATTTCCCAGTCTGTGCACACAACCAGGGTTGCCCTATCCCAGCTGCAGAGTTTGGCACTTGCCCTTCTCAAACTTCATATGGTTGTGCAGCCCTGTAACTTGTCGAGGGCCTCTCTGCCCTTGAAGGAGTTGAAAACTCCTTCCAGTTTAATACTGTCAGCAAACTTACGTGGTATTCTTTAGAGTCCTGTGTCTGAGTCATTAAAATGAAGATGTGGATGAGAACTGGGCTGAGGATGGAGCCCTGTGGAACCCCAGTAGTAACAGGTCACCAGCCTGATGTCACCCCATTCAGTGTAACTCTTAGTGCCTGACCCCTGATCAGTTGCTCACCCATCATGTAACAGGGTTATCCAGCTGTGAGCCAGATGCTTTGTCCAGAAGGACACTGTGAGACACGGTATCAAAAACTTTGCTGAAGTCCAAAAAGGTTACATCCTAGGCTTTCCTAGATCAGCTCGGTGGGTTACTCTCTCATAGAAGGAAATTGGGTTTGACAAGCAGGACTTTCCCTCATGAAGCCATGCTGGCTCTGACCAATGACTGCATTGTCCTCCAGGTGTTTTTCAGTACCACCCAGAGTAATCTTTTCCATGGAGCCTTTGACCTTTTTGTTGCAAATATTTAAAGACACATCAGTAATCTGAGGTAGGAAACTGAGAGAGAGTTCTTTTGTGTGGTTTTTCTTCTGGCTTGTTTGTTCTGTGCGCTTCACTGCTTCTTGGACACAGTCATTTTCATTGATTGGTGGGCTGAACACATCCATTCATATGCTGTGCGAGGAGTTTTGGGGTTCAAATACGTCAGTTGAGGAAACCGAAAAGGTAGATAAATATTGCAAGCACTTGAAAGAAAGATGAAAATACAAGGAATATATGTAGTTGTTTGGGTTTTGTTTCTTATTGGACAGCAGCAGTGGTATTTGCTAATGCATTAAATTAATAGGCAGAAACTCATATGGTATACGTCAAGATTTGCTCTATAATCACTTTATATTACATAAAAGCTTGCTATGAGCTGACCTTCAGTCCCTTCAGGGATTGAATAGTTATTCCCCTCCTGTACCAATGTAATTTGCAGTTCCTCTAAAGTTTGCATATTTCTAAAACAACTTTAATTTTGATACAACTGGGAATTAGATCCACTGTGAAGTAATAATGATTTGAATAATTTTTGTTGCTTTCAGGGACTTATAAACTATTCTTCCTCATCTGAATTCTTGGATTTAAGTGTTGTGGGAAATGATGTAGTGTTGCCAAACACGTTTGTATTCACAGCTTGCAGAGATTTATTTCAAATTCTAGTGTTTTTATAACTTTTGGGAGTAGAGGCTATGACATTTGAGATATGTCTGTTAACATAAATAACTTAAACCTGAGCACTTTCAGTCTGTGTGCTGTAAGTCAATCAATTGTGCAGTGAGTGATTATATTCTTCAGTCAACATTAGCTTCAGGGAGCTCAGGAGACAAAAAAGGCAATAGGAAATTGTGCTGTTGTAGGTTAGAAATGGAAGTGTAGCTGAGGTTCTTCCTGTGTGCTAGTTGCTGTAGTGAAGTCATCTGTAAATGATGTTAATTTATCACTTTGGATGCAAGTAAAACATGGAAATTTTTTAATTGTAATGTCATGGTTTGGTGTAAATTCTTTTGCATTTCCTTTTTATTAATGTTTCTAGTTTGCAGCTGGGTTTTTTGGGATATGCTTTTTTAACTTCAAAAGTTACCATATTTTTCACTCCAGACAATTTAGAGGCATGTTATTTCTAAACCGTCCTGTACTTTGTTTATTGCCTTGTTCTAAATGTACATTGCCAAATTTTGATGGTACAAGTGCTGCCTTAACAGAACTGTTAGTGACTGTCGGAGCAGCACAATGCAGCACACGCAGTTGTGTTCGCACAAAGCAAAGAATAAACCTCTGTCTGTGAGTGTTCATTGATTTCAATAGGCTTTTCAGTAGCTCTGCATATTACAATTCTTAGCACCTAGAGTACATTCATATTCATTACGGCAGTACAGTTCAGCCCCTGCTCGTGACTTGATTTTTTTTCTTTTCCATCCCCTCCTCTACCAGAGCATGAAGTAGAATGATTTTTCTACTAGTAATGTGCTCTAGAAGATGTTATGGCTTTTTTCTCAAAATGATGGAAAATGCATCTTTTGGCTTCTTCCATCTTGTAAGAAACATGTTAAATACTAGAATGTTTAAAGCTTTTTGGAATCTTTCATGATGACTCTTGTGGCTATTGAGACTGAGAGGTGCTGGGCATGTATGGCATGCAATCGTTTCTATGAACAATTAGTGGAAGAACTGATTGGTATGTAGTAGTCCCATCTTTTAAAAGTCTGGGTACTTGCTGCTTTATTTGAATGTATGGAGGATGGGGGGATTGGTTCTTCGAATGCTAGATAGCTGTTTAAAATGCTTTTTTTTATTTGCTTGTAACTTGCCTCTTTTACTTGAACACTCCTTTAAACCAAATGGCTTTTGATAGTCTGCCTGTATTTTATTGTAGTTATCTGTCTCTTGAGTTCAGGCTTATTGATATAATAAGTGTGTGTTTTACTTATGCATATAAACAAAAAGACTCTACTTGCAAATAATATTGAGAGATTACCAAATAATTCCAGTTTTTCAAACACAGCAAAATCAATGATGTTCTTTGCCTTTATCCCTAATGTACAATTAACATCCCTAAGAAATGAAACAGAGGTTTCTCTTCATGAAAAAAAGAGTACATGGGCCAGTGTGAATTAATTGGACATTTCTGTTTGTTAGAATGACTTCATGTTTAAGATATCTGATATCCCAGTAGCGAGAATGTTCAGACAGCTATTTGGTTTGAGCATTTGATTAATGCATTTAATATGTTAATATATAACATATTACCTTTTTTTTTTTGCTTCTGCTGTTATTTCTGCATCTGCTTCTCAAGCACCAGCTATAACAACTGTTCCTCCCAGTCCTACATCTCCAATCCCTTTAATTCGGCGACAACTTTCACATGATCATGGTGAGCGTTGATTTCATTCTTCTTCTCTTGCAACCTTTTTCCTTTCACACTCTGGAGATCAGAAGTGAAATTCGTAAACTCTTTATTGCTTGAAATAAATTGCAAAAATGTGATTCAGGTTCCTGCATACTCAAAAATTTCTATTTGTTTGTAGAATCCATCCGGCCTAGTGTCCTGGATAGCCAGCCTGCTGCAAAAACTGAGAGATCCAAGTCGTATGATGAAGGACTGGATGACTACAGAGAAGAGGGAAAATCGTGAGTTCATGAAAAAATCAATGAATTTGGACATCTGTTTTTAAAGTGTCTAAAATCTCATTTTAACATTTGTTTTTCTTCCAACAGATCCATCAAACATGTGTCTAGTTTAAAAGGGATTAAGGTAGGTAAATATATATATAGCAACTCCTAAATATTACCCATACTGCTGTGACAAATTGTTTGAATTATGCAAGTCTGTTATACAAAGTGATGTGCTGAACAGACAGGAAGTTCATTGGAATTGCTACTGATCAGATTGCTGATGTATACATCATATAGGTAAACATGGTCTCTTTTTTCCTGGACTCATCACATGGTCCTTGATTTTAATTTTCCTTAGTCTCTGTAAACAAAGCATATTAAATGTGGTGGCCTTTTGTGAAAACTCATTAATGAAAGTCTAAAGCTCCTGAAGTTTCTCCAAGTATTCTTGACATGTGGAAGGTCACTATTGTTGTGTGTAAACTTTAGAAATTATATTTTCCCAGGGGCATATTCTTGGGGACATTTTTAAAGGGAGAAACATCTTGAACAGAGGAACTGTAGACAAATGTGTCTAGAATTACACTGTGGGGTTCTTTCTGTGATGTCTTCTCTAGGTCCCAGACAGCCAGAAATCTTCAGAAGACTCTGGCTCCCGAAAAGATTCTTCTTCAGAGGTGTTTGCTGATGCCTCCAAAGAAGGATGGCTCCATTTTCGTCAGCTTTTTACAGACAAAGGAAAGGTACCTGTCATGTTTGGGTTTTTAACTTAGGACAAACACTAAGCTGGTGACAAACTAAGATAAGAAACTTGAATCCTTCCTGGTTGGGTTTTTTTATTTTTTTGGATGGGATAAGATCATCAATAAGACTGACAAAAGTTCAGACCTGTTAAAAATTGACTTCAGTCAATTCCTCAGCCTCTTCTACAGACTGCTTTCCAAACGGTTTTAATTTTACATTTCAGAGGATCTGTTCAAGTAAACTAATTTCTAATGACTAATTAAATAATAAGAATCAGTCCCTTGGTGGGTGTAGTTGTATTTTTTTCCTCTTTCCTAATAATGAAAAAAGTTGTAATTTTTGTGAGTGTTGTGGAGTTGAGTTCAAATTAACCTTCTGCACAAATACAGACTAACACTTAAAGAAAACTGGGAGTCTGGAATTGCAGTGGTGTGAAAATGCCATTCTGACTTGAAGGCAGTTTAAAAGGCATGGGCAAGAGTTCCCTCAATACCAGACGAGAATTTGTTGCATTCTGTTTCCTACTACTGTCATATGTGAACTCACACTCAGTGGGTGGTCTGGGAGAGCAGGTTATCAAGCACTTCACTCCTCTAATGGAGAGCAATTAGTGAATCCCACCTTGTGTAGTCTTTCTGCCAGCCAGGTGGGTAGACCTTCTTTGTGAAACTTCTGGAGGTAGTTATGTAATCCAGAATGGTGCACTGTAACACGTAAGCAAACTGACACTTTGGTTGCTGTTTTTCAGCGAGTTAGTGGGAGCATTCGGCCGTGGAAGCAATTGTATGTTGTTCTTCGAGGTCATTCACTTTACTTGTACAAGGATAAAAAGGAACAAGTGACCCTCTCTGAGGAAGAACAACCTATAAGCATCAATGCTTGCTTAATAGACATCTCATACTGTGAAACCAAGAGGAAAAATGTATTTAGACTCACCACATCAGACCGCGAGTATCTGTTTCAAGCTGAGGACAGAGATAATATGTTAGCATGGATTAAAGCAATACAGGACAACAGCAACTTAAATGATGAGGTAATTCTATAATATATGAAACAGAAGTCATAGTTCTTTCATTTTAATTCTACATGTATTGTGTTTTCTTGTAATTAATACTTGAACAGAAGAATTAATTTTTCATTAAGCAGTTGACCAAAATGTGTACAGGAACATACAAGAAAATGAGGTGAAAGGGAAGGTAACTGAGTAAATGAATAGAGTTTAAAAAAAGGTCAACATAGTCATAATTAGAACATAGAATTTTGAAAGGAATTAGCTAATGCTGTTGCTGATTTGACTAAAGATACACTTTAGTAAACTGATCTGCCAAAAATACCTAATCTTTTTTAAAAGATAATTGCATGTTTAGGACCAGTGGGGTCTCTCTTCAGGCTTGCATTGCAAAGTGGTGTGTGCAGTAGTACAGTGTGAAGAGTTTCTCAGCAGTTAAAAAGTGAAACTTTGGAGGATGCCTGTTTCTCTGATTAAATGCTGATGTTTCTATGAATTAAGTTAATGCTCATTGCCAAAGGCAAACATCTCTTGTTGTACATAAGGTATCAATATCTGTCCCAATATTGTCCATGGTGCATTTTCATTGCACTGAGGAGCAACAGAGGACTATATTCATGTCTGTGGTCATGCACATCTGCTAAGATTCAAAATAATTATCCAAAGTATTACAAAGATAGGTAAAAAAGCAGATTTGAATTCATGTCTTTTCAGCTGTATTTGTAGTAGCAATTAGTTTTCTAAGTACTGTGTGCACATAGGATTGTATTTTTCAAAGTAGTAGTATGTGTTTACTTGCATTTTTTCTGTTTAAACTTACTTTCAGTTTAAAAAGATTTAATCAGATTGTACTGCTTTGGAAAAAAACCTGTATAAATAGCAGTACTTTTGTAATTTGTAATTACTCACTTTTGTTTTCCTTGTGGTTTTAAATGTTTTGTCTTTACTGTTCTCAAGAACTGTCTGTTAGGATGTTTGGTTTGGTTGAGGGTTTGGGTTTTTTTGAAGTGGACTGAAATGCTGAATTCAGTATTTATTTGGTGACCAGAAGAGTTGATCATATTCTGAAACGAAATATAAAGTGTTTCTCTATTTGTTTTATAGGATACGGGTGTTACTAGTAGAGATCTGATTAGTCGAAGGATTAAAGAGTACAGTACAATGATGAGGTAGGTGGATTGTATGTTGCCAGTAGTTTTTGTAGAGTTCTTATTTAGCTTCTTTTAATTGAAGTAATCTCTCTTGTTCAGCTCTTCAAGCAGCAAAACAGAGCCATCTCCCAAAACACCTCGCCAGAGTCTAAGTATCAGACAGACTCTGCTTGGAACTAAAGCAGAACAAAGGACTCAGAGTCCACATTCTCCTAAGGATGAGACTGAAAGGAAGCTTCTCACTAAAGGTCTGTATGTTTTGTGTATTTCTAGTTCCCTTCTGCCCCAGTGCAAGGCTGTCGAGGTGCCCTTCTCAGGTATTTTTTAGTTCATGACTACATAGATGCAAACCAAGTATTAGCCAGGGCTTTTTAAGCTGCAGCTCTGCTCACTCTAGTCACTAGGAACTACTTCATCTCAGATCCCTGAAGCGTTTCATTTAAGATCCCTCTCAAGAGGGTTTTGTGGCTTTTTTTCCCCAACAGCTCAATGTAGTGCTAACAATAGTAAAATACAGGTTTTAGGCTTCTTGTGAGCAAAATTTTGCCAAGCTTTGGAAATAATTTTGTGTGTAATACATACAAGTCAGTCTCCAGCTGACTTGGAAGTGATAAGGTAAATTTTTCCATTAAAGTACTTCAAAAGTACAGAAGAACAGCTTTTTTTGTCTTAATTTTTAAAACACTGGAGTGAACCTGTATTATTTTTTCTGGAATAAAATTAATGCCTCCTGAGTTCTAAAAAAGTCTGATGAGCTGGCAAACTTGAATCAGTATCTGAACTCCATCAAATAATGTCACAAGCTGCTCTTTTTTACTCTCTTTTTCTTTTTTTTTCTTTTTTTTTTTTTTTTTCATGTAGTGTGTAAACATATGGTACTTCAGACTGTTGGTTAAAAAATGTTGTATACAAATTCAGGCAATTGGATAAGCAATCACTTTTGATCCTTTTGATCAGCCACTTTTTAATGATTCAGTCTTGAATTTAAGCTATCAGTGAATTCTGTTTTTGTTGCCAACAAATGTCCCTTTGCTCCTGCAGTGCTACACATGTGACTAAATTCCATGTGTTGGGTAAATGTCAAATCTACTGAAAGAATATCTCCAGACATAAGAAGGAAGTACTTACTGTGTTAGGTGACTTGCAGTGCAGGATTAATGGGAATTGCAATTTGCTACAAGAATTCTATAGGAGAGGTAGGCAGAGCAACTGAACTTCCAATCTAATTTTTGAATAGAGAATACTTTAAGTGAGTAATGTTTGGACTGATTTAGGAGTGACTAAAATCTGATAATTTCTGAAAGAGTAAGTCTGCCCATGTGCGAGCATGGCTCTAGAGTTTGATGGGTATTTCGTGCAGCAGTGTGATTCCATAGAGACTTAGTGTTGTGCTACTAAATGTAGATTTTATTTTTTTCTAATTTAGTAGTTTATATAAATTTTAAATTGCGTAGTTTATATACCTTTAGTCTTAGAATGATGAAATGCCACAGTTCCATCCAGCTACTTGCTTTTCTAAGTCTGGGGTGTGAGTATGTTTAGATTTATCTTTTGAACCACAGAAGAGTAAGAGAAGTAATGTTCAAGACAGACTAATATTTAGTGAGTTGTTGCCTAAAGCTAGGCTGGTAAAAGCTAAAAATGCAGCAGGTGCCACTTGCTTTTTGCAAATCTGTTACCTGTACTTACAGTCAGCTGTGTGGTATACATTTTCTTATTTTTGGTCTTTATTTCTTCTTTTTCCATGGTCCTAACAACAAAAAGATGAGACAAGCCCACCAAAAGACAAAGGGACGTGGAGAAAAGGCATTCCAAGCATTATGAGGAAGACATTTGAAAAGAAGCCCTCTGCTGTTGGAACATTTGGTGTTAGACTGGATGACTGCCCCCCAGCTCATACCAACAAAGTATGGAAGTAGAGGTTTTTTTTCATTGTGAATTTAAAATACTATTAAAATCAATTACTTATCTATACAACTCTTTCTTCAGTATATTCCGCTGATTGTTGATATATGCTGCAAACTGGTCGAAGAAAGAGGTCTTGAATACACAGGTATTTACAGAGTGCCTGGAAATAATGCTGCCATCTCAAGTATGCAAGAAGAGCTCAACAAAGGAATGACTGACATTGATGTTCATGATGATGTAAGTCTTCGAGCACACTGTTTTCATATTAAAATGCCCAAAACTTCTGGTTGTGTTGTGATTATAGAAATATAAAGCATGTCTGACCTTTTATTTTAAACACATAGAAATGGCGTGACTTGAACGTGATAAGCAGTTTGCTGAAATCCTTCTTCCGAAAGCTCCCAGAACCCCTCTTTACCAACGGTAGGTTGTTTTCATTACAGTTTTGTCTTTAGGACTTGCTGTTGAACAATTGTCTTACAACGTTCAGATGGTTTGAGAGAAAATCCAGTGAAATCATCCCTACTCTGCAATAAATGTTGTCTTCCTTAAAGGGTGGGGAGTCATGGTGATCATCTTAAGAATGAGAGGTGTCAATAGAATTTCTCTGATGTGAAGGGCTTATGAATATGCAACTAAAAGAGTAAAATTTTCAATTCTGCTGTTGCAGTATTCTATGAAAGCTGGGGTTTTTTTTCCCCACTGTCATACAATACATATATGTACAATATAATGGGCTAATTCCAGAGGTCATTGTTGTATATATGTTACTTGTGTTCAAGGGGAAGTGGGGCTGGCAGATGGGGGTGTATACATAGACGTACATAGATATAAAAACTCATATATATGAATAATTTCTGCTTTTTTAACAGATAAATATGCAGATTTTATAGATGCCAATAGAAAAGAAGATCCTGTTGAGCGTCTGAAAACACTGAAGAGACTGGTAAACTAAAATCAGTTGTGTTGCAGGTGCATTACAAAAGTAGCATTAAGTGTTCAGAGTTCTGAACAGTGATTGTTTGTTTCAGATTCATGATTTACCTGAACACCATTATGAGACTCTCAAGTTTCTTTCTGCACACCTGAAGACAGTAGCAGAGAACTCAGAAAAGAACAAGGTATTAGAAAGAAACATATAATGTGTTTTGGTTAGTTTCATTAAGTATTATTTTTGTGCCGGGTTGTTTCTAATTAAGGTGATAGTTTATTGTTGTAGATGAAATTAGGGAGTTTTGCTATGTGGAGAAGATTTTTGTATTAGGCTAAGTACTCCTGCAAATATGCACCTGTTTAGTGTGAATTAAGATTATTCAAACTGGTAGTCAGTCTCTTGGGAATAACTCCTTGCAACCTAAATTTATCCCAAGTCTGTAAATTTCCTGTAATCCAATTCAGACACCAGTGAGACTGCCTGGGCAGGGCACAGGTGAATAAAGTGCTGACAGTGTTTGTCACATTAGCTTTCTTTGAAGCCTGGCTTCTGTATGCTTGAGAAATTTTTAAGACTAGGACTTGCTGTAGTTGTCTGTTTAATTACCCTATAGATGCTGTTTGGCTGGTTTTAATAAAGAAAATTCATACTGTAAGTGGTGGTAGTCCATCACTACTGGGTCTTTTTCCACCTCTAAATGTAACTTTTTGTCATTTCCGTAGGGTGGGAGAGAGGTGTTGAGTGCTTCTGTGCATGCTATAATCCTACAGTAAATACAAATAATAGTGTCCCCTTTCTCAGCTCTCAGGGAGGGGTAGCTGAGTGCAAAGCTGTCCATAATATGGGTGTGCTTATGGATGTTTACCTCAAGGCAGGAAATGTGGTGGCTTGGCTTCCAGTGGGCAGAGTTATGACAGCTGGTGATGGGTCAGTAGCTCTGACCGAGGAAGCTGTGACCGGTCTGGAGAGATGGTCCCAAAAGGAATCGCCTTCCCGAGGCCCGGTGTCTTCCCTCAGCTGCTGCCTAGGAGGGCCCTTGCAGAAGCTGTCAGCTCTTTAGTGATTGTCAGCTCGTGATTTCAGCTCCGCTCTGCAGAGCAGCCT
>NW_008239547.1:2306957-2339201 GCF_000691975.1 Corvus brachyrhynchos | reverse complement strand
TACCTGTTCCGCACGAGGCAGCTTTATTAGTTCGGCGAAGGGGAGCCAGGGACGAGAGCTCTCTGTCTCGCAGGGGCAGGGGACGAGCTTTATAGGGATACAGGGGGTGGGTGTCAGAGGGTAAGGGCCAATGGGCTACAAAGGATCTGCATAGGGTCTCCCAGAGGATTCTGAGTTTGTCTTCTTCTCGCCATAACTGAAAAAGTGGTTGTCTTTCCAGGGGAGTTCTGCTGGGAGATTGAGCAATCTCCTTATCTCAGCAGACGTCCCTCCCGGGCAGTGGCTGGGCATACCCTACAAACAGAATAAAGGAAAAAACTTGATATAATTGGTGGTATATAGAAGAGCCTGTGGCCAAATCATTTAAATCATCTTAAATCACTTAAAAGATCAGTTGAGGTGAATATGGTAGGTTCTGAAAATAATACCTTCCAGGTAAATATGAAAGAGAAGTATTTGTGTGTTAATTAAAAAAAATTCAACAGATTATAAACTTCAGTGAAATTACAGCAGATATTATAAGGAAATTATAGTAAATGTCATTTTTAAGTGCAGTGCCTAAAGGAAGCTTTTTTATAATTTTACGGTTTTGGTGGGCTATATGAATGTTGTTAAATACTGTTAATATTATTGAATATATAAGGCTAGATGAATGAGGTGTTGTTACAATTGTGTGACTTATCAAAAGACACAATTCAAGTCCAAGAGAGTGTTAGGGGCTTGTGTCACGTTTGCAACTTACTTCTGGTAAGCACAAAGACCTTGCCTCCTGTATATTACTGGCCTGTTCTATACTAGAATAGTAAATTCAGAGTTAAAGAAGTAAGCAAAAATAGAAGGTAAGTTCTGCTGCTGCTTCTTGAAATTATTTGTCAGAGATGTAACATTAGTCATACACTTAATTCACTTTTAAAGTGGTGACCTGATCACATAACTCTGAGCCTGTCTCACAAATAGATGTGTTTAGAATAGATGTGTGATATTTGTTCTGCCACCTCCTCTGAAGTTGGTGAAAATTGAATGAGGTCTTTATCAGTAGATATAATACAGTATTTGATTACCAGCTTAATTTTTTGTGTGTGTGTGTCATGTAAACATTTTCAGGAAAAAAACCAGGGAGCTATAAATGCCTTTTTAGAAAACAAGAAATTCTTAAAACATCAATGTTTCCAAGCATCAGTGTTTCTTTAAGGAAAGATGAAAAGATCCCCCTGAAAGTGTAAAGAATATGTCTGAGTCTGTGAGTTTTCTGTGCTTGTGGAGCCATTTGCTTGCAGTAAGTTAAGGAAGGTTGGAATTCTGAATTGCAGAAATGTTGGGTGTATTTATTGCAGCTGCATATTAGGAGACTTTTGTTGTAGTGTAACATGATACCTGAGTACCTAATGTATTTTTAAAAAACTCTTTTATGTCCTTATTTAAAATAGTTCTCATATATATTAATAGTGTTATATTAATGTACTTAGCCCATATTACTGTATTTTCTCATTATAAATGTATGATGTGGAAATATTTCATTTCTTAGATGGAACCAAGAAACCTGGCAATAGTATTTGGTCCAACACTTGTGAGGACATCTGATGATAACATGACACACATGGTTACGCACATGCCAGACCAATATAAAATTGTAGAAACACTCATCCAAAAAGTAAGTGGGTGCATTTCATTATTTAAAAAATAAGATCGTACAGAGATCAACCAGCTTTTTTCTCATTGGACCAGTTTGGGTCTGGTATTTATCCATCAAACTGTCACTTTTAGTAATATCCATGTATGATTGTGCCACATTTGGGTTTTGTATTTCCTGTGGGGTTTTCACCTTTTTTATTTTAACTTTTAGCATGACTGGTTTTTCACAGAAGATGATGCTGAAGAACCTCTTGTAAGTATTATGGCATAAATACTTGTGTTCTAACTGCCTTAGTTTAGAATCTGCTTCTGCTGCCTCTAGACCGCCTGTGTATTTCTTACTATGTCACTGTATGGTTTGCTCTTCAGAAGCACCTTTTTAGCTTTCCAGTCCTTGTAGTAATGAATTCTATTTTTTTTTAAAAAGCAAGCCATGCATTTGTTTTAAAAGCATAAAGGAAAATAGGACACGCTTTCCTCGTGTTCTTCAGGTGAATAATGCAGTTTTCTAAATGCTGTTGAATCGTAATGAACTATTTGTGAAACGATGATGAAGAGATCTTTGTTTATTAACTGTAGACAGCAGTTCAGGAGGAAAACACTGTAGAATCTCAGCCAGTGCCAAACATAGATCATTTACTCACCAACATTGGAAGAACGGGAGTATCTCCTGGAGACGTATCAGGTAACTCTTGCCTGGACAGTGTTAGTCCATAGGCTAGAATAGCCTACTCTGTTAACTCACTGTAACTCTCTCTTCCTATTTTCTTTTACTAATAAAACGTTTTCCTCTTTTCCAAAAGATCATTTAACACTTCTTAAAGACTTGAATTGTTGATAATCATGCATGATATAATTTGGAAGACCTTTTTGTCTAACAGGAATTTAATCATTAAAAAATGAGTCTTGCACATAGTATTTTATTTATTCACAGTAACCCATGCAATCATCATTGTGAGGTCAAGCAGATACGCTGCTATAAAGTGGTTTGTTGTGATGGCAGAAAGACTGATCTTCAGTGGTGTTCTAATATTGCTCCTTCCAACGTTAGGAATGCAAATTGAGTTATGTTTTCTTGTCAAGTGATGGACACTTTAAGTATGTTGCAGTATGTTTATACTAAAGCTGGTTTCCTTCTGTTTATAAATGCCATCCTCTTTTGTGGCTAAAGATAAGCATTACAGGCTCTTTTTTGGTGACTTCTTCCCCTCCTCCCTTCACTCTACTATTGCACTAACCCAGCATGTTGTATCCCACGAATGTTATCCCTTCGTTTCTAGCTTTTGTTTCAGTTTTCAAAGGGTTGTTCAGCACTTACTGAAACAGTCACTTTGTACTGATGTTGTAACAGGCGAAGTGGGAGGAGTCTATCACACGGTGATGTCATTAGTGGATTCTGTGATGTCACTGATGGACAGCTGGAACTGTAGGAAGAAGGAGGACTGTTGCCCACACTGTAGCTGCCTTGTCTGCAGAAACCCCCGTTTCTTGTAAATGGAAAAAAACCCAAGTTGATCTGTGCTGTAAATTTTCTTTTAAGAGTATTTTAAACAGATCAATGCTACTTTTTAAAAGTTTTTCTGCTGTTTCTTGTTATCTCTGAAGCAGACCCTGAGGAGAAATAGCATGGTATGGTCTACCAGTCTTTCTAGTCATAAAGCATTAGCCATGTGTCAAAAAGGGGTGTGGCAGGGGGCTCAGCTCTTTCTTCCCAGCGAGGAAGTCCCAAGTTCATGTTTTTTAGTCATTGTGCTAGCCCCTTCCTACCCCCTTTATAATTGTATAATCTTGGGTTTTGCGAGACAGTAAAACTATGGTGTCCATTTTTCATTTCATAAAAGCGCTTGTTGTGGGAAAGTACAAAACTAGTAGCTGCTGACATCTAGACAATTTAAAAATAAAATTTTGCCTGTATGTAGCAAGAGGTGGAGAGAGATGTATAATTGGGGTTTTACACACAAAATATGACTTAATTCCTTAAAAACTCACAAAAAGAGTATGACTACAAGAACCGTGATTTGTACCTAGGGAGCCAGCTGTACTAAGACACCCAATTATGCTTTGTGTATTCTGAATCTCAAGAGAGTACACAGTGCCATCCTGAAAAGGTCTCTCAGCTGCGGTTTTGCAGGGGCTGTATACTTTAAAGCATCAAATAAACATTAGTATTTCTGTTTTTGATTTTGAAGAACAGGGCTCCTTTGCCATTCCTGTCATTGAGCTGGTTCTGCCTACAATTCACAGCATCCTTTCATGGCGGTGGCTTTCTGTGGTGCAGCTTGCATCTTTGTGAGCTCTGACTATTCACTCTGTTCTGGTTTTAATTTGCTTCACATCTTGTTCCGTGCTTGTCTTTTTCATAAGTCCAGCATTGTCTGTAGCAACAAGAAAAAAGTTGCAGAGAACTAAGCAAAATTTTTTTCTAATTTTTCCACAGATTCAGCTACTAGTGACTCAGCAAAATCTAAGGTAAATAATTTTGTGATGTGGTGTAGTACAAGCTTCTGAAATCTGTTCGGTGCTTGCTTTATTAAATCACTGATATGGAGATGTACTATAGAGCTTATGTAGAATTTCTTGAGTAAGTGGTAGTACTGTTTTCTCATAACCTATTTTTGAAGTGTTGGAGAAGTACTTGTGTGCAGTTAGCTGCATCTACCAAAGCAGTCAGCTGCACACAGCAACAGCTTCATTCCAAGCTCTCACAATTGTGAGCACTTAGCTCCTTTTTGCATCTTATTTGGTAGAGGTAAATGTATATATATGTTCCCTGTTGTTGGCATAGTACTAACTCACAGAGAGTATTTATATTTCTGTATTTCACTGAGAAAAATATACTTAGAATTCAGCCTGTTCTTCAGGAGGTAATAGCTCCTCATCTTAGAGGAAGGCAAAGGCTGTGGTTGAAGGTTGCTCTGCAGAATCTCCCTTGGAAGTATTGCTGTGCTTGGGAGGAACGCCTTGTGAAGCAGGGGAACAAGACTGGAGCATGGGCGTTCGCTCAGTCCTCAGTTTATTGACAAAGCTCTCATCTGACATGTGGACAAATCTTTTGTCTCCTGGGCTGTTGTTCAGTAGTTCTAACACGGGGTAGCACACGGTGACAGGGCAGCACACAGCTGACCTCAGTGAGCTCATGGCACAGCTTTATGCTGGCCTGCATTCCAGGTGTGGCACTGATGCCTCCCTTGGAGCTGGGAACAGGACTCAGAGCATCCTTCTGGTTCACTGTGGAGATGCCAACACAGCTGCTCTGTGAGGATGTTTGGTGGTTTGGCTGTTTCCTCAAAATAGCCCAGTTTCCAGGACACCACATCATACTGCCTGTAGCGGTGGGGAGCAGTAAGTAGGAAAGGAGCAAAGCTTCCAAGGGACCAGGTGGTAATGTTGTCAGAGTAGTGAAAATAGTTTTTAATTCATAAAATGGAATAATTTGGCTTGCACTTTTATTGTTTCTGTGCCATTTTAAAGATAGATTCCTCTAAAATAAGGAAGTTTATTTGTTAATTTTCTACACTTAAACTAGTTATGAGTAACATTCATTTTATTGGCAGTAATTAATTGATACCATTTATAAACTCAGTCTGAAAGGTGAAAGATGAACTGAAAAATGGAGTAATTAGCCTTTTTGAATAGGTGAGACCTTGAAAGGAGGGATTGTGAAGCATCTGTGAAGCAGTTGCAAACCAGTCTTGAAAAGGTTTTCTTACCGTAATGGGGCCTGCTTTATTAGTCAATCAAAAACTAAATAGTAGTATACACAAACTAGTCTTTCTTAAGTTGAAGGGACTCAGATAAAAAGTGGAAGGCTCAGGATGAAAATTGGCTTCTGGGGCAATGTCATTTAAACTACAGAAAGAGCATGTAAATGTTTCCTGAATGAAGACACACTTTTTACTGTGAAGCTCAGGATGTGTTTTTAAACTGTCTCAGGCTAACGAATGTTTGTTTTTGACTTTACTTATGCCCTCTCCCTTTTCTTAACAGGGTTCTTGGGGTTCTGGAAAGGATCAGTATAGCAAGGAACTGCTTGTGTCCTCCATTTTTGCAGCAGCTAGTCGCAAGCGGAAAAAAACTAAAGAGAAACCACAACCAAGTAGCTCAGAGGATGAGTTGGATAATGTGTTTTTCAAGAAGGAGCTTGCAGAACAATCTCGTGGTGACACAGCAAAAGAGGACACAGCTAAAGGGGAATATGAAAGAGAGAGAGAGATAGGGAGAAAACAAAGGATGTTTGTCCTGAAGGAAAAAGAGAACAGCAGTAAAAAAGATGTGAATGTTGTAAAGGATGAAAAGAAGTCATTAAAGAAAGAAAATATCCTGACAGAGGAACCTTCACTGCCTTACCATGAAAAATGTACAAAATCATCAAATACCAACTCTCTGCAAACCATGCAGAAGAATAACCCAAAAATGCCTATTTCACAATCTTCTTCCCAGGTTGAGGAGACAGTGTCTGACTCTGGCACTATGCTAAGCACTTCTTCCCAGGCTTCCCAGCACAGATACTCATGCAAAAAAGTAGCCAGCCCTGAAATTAAACACAGTGAGTTTTTAGCAGCTGATGTCAGCTCCATCACCTCAGATTACTCAACTACTTCATCTACTATGTATCTGACTGGTTTAGATGCCAGTATGCTGAGCCCTGAGGTGCAGTCAGTGACAGAAAGCAAGGGAGAAGATGCTGATGATGAAAGAAGTGAATTGATCAGCGAAGGGCGTCCTATGGAGACGGACAGTGAAAGTGACTTCCCTGTCTTTGCTACCAGCGCTGCTGCCGAAAGGCTGTCCAAAGGGAAGGCGTCAGAAGCAGTAAAGACCAGTCGGAGGAACTCTGAAGAAAGCGAAGTAAGTTGTACTGAGGGAAGTTCCACGCCGAAGTTAGAGAGTCGCAGACTTTTCAGCTCGCACAAACTTATTGAATGTGATACGCTCTCCAGGAGAAAGTCTGCACGGCACAAAACAGACAGTGAGGGGTCAGGGGATGCGAAGAGCGAGAAGGACTTGCCTACTGTGACCAAAATGTTTGACATCATGAAAAAAGGGAGATCTACAAGCAGTTTAGCTACATCGGCCAAAAATGAGGCTGACAAACAAGAACCTACGTGGAGACTTAAGATTACAGACAGGTTAAAGCTGCGACTCAAATCATCTGCTGATGATATGTTTGGAGTTGGGAATCAAAAAGCTAATTCTGCAGAGACTACAAAGAGAAAGAATATCAGGCGAAGGCATACACTTGGAGGGCAGAGGGATTTTGCTGAAATAAGTGTCTTGAATGCTTGGAAAGCTCAAGAACCAAGTCAAAGTAGAGAGAGAGAATCTGAGCTTTCAGCTGTGACTCGGTTGAAGCCAAAATGTCCAGCCCAGGACCTCTCGATCTCAGACTGGCTTGCACGGGAACGTTTACGCACTAGCACAACTGACCTTAGTACGGGTGAAACTGGAAAGCCCAGACTTGAGAACACTAACTTAGCAGAGGTATCAAAGGCAGAACTGCCCTCATCTGCAGAGATGCAGGAAGATGAAGGCAGCTCTTCCAGCAGCTTGACCTTAATTAATAGAACACCACCTTCGGGACCATTTCAGCCACCAGACCAGGTAAATGGTGAAAATTATCAGAACATCAACAAAAACAACTTCAGCCCAGCAGTTGATGCCCATCCTCATAAACTGTCTGGGACCCAAGTGGTTAGATCTCGATTTTACCAGTATCTTTGAAATGGGGAGATACGTCCACTGCAGCAATTCATTAACTTACTGTTACACTTCCCAGTAACTCTGTGTGTGTGTGTGTGTGTGTGTGTGTGTGGACCCAAGTGGTTAGATCTCGATTTTACCAGTATCTTTGAAATGGGGAGATACGTCCACTGCAGCAATTCATTAACTTACTGTTACACTTCCCAGTAACTCTGTGTGTGTGTGTGTGTGTGTGTGTGCGTGTGTGTGTGTACATATATAAATATTTTTTTCCTGTACTGTTGTTGTTATGCAGCCTTCATTTGGGCTGGTTTCATCAATGTGCTCTGTGGAACGTCTTCACAGTGCATTACCACAGCCAGAAGAACACTAAAGTATATATATATATATATTTTAAGAAAAAGTATATTTGATGGCTGCATACAAATGTTGAACAAAGCATCTGATGCAACATGCTGTGTAGTGTATACATGGTTTTCTGACTGAGAGTTGGCCTGGCATTAGTATGCAGGAAAATTGTTCTTTTGGTTTAGTCACTAACAAGTGCCTCATTATAAATTCATTTGGTTTGTTAGGGTGCCATATTGCTAAATTAGAGAAACTTATTACAAACAAATGAATGAATTTTACTGTTAACGAGTTTCATTACATTTTACAAATGTTAACACAGGTGGCTACAGAGCTTCCATTCCTTAGGCATTCCAGTAAATATTGGAGTTTTATATTTCCAATTTTAATACAGATTTTGAGTTTTATGTGACTTGAATTTCTAATCTTTCTGTAAAATAAGTAACTTAACTGTACATATTACATGTGTATCTTTTCTTCAGATACCAGATTTGATATAAATGTTGTAACATAGGCGTGTAGATAGTGGATACTGGATGGAACTGGTTTCTTTTATCGAGAATATAATTCTGCATGAAGACCTAATGAATCCAAACCTGTATCATGCCTGTGTGCATACCCACTTAAACACTGGAAATAAAATTGTTTTGGTGACTCTTTTTGTGATTCAAATTCTTTCTGATGAACTGTTCTGAAATGTCACGTTTATAAGTTGCAGTCAGCAACTGCTCTCGGGATCACCAAGCCTGCAGTTCCTCCTGGATGAAGGAAACTTCTCATAAATCTTTTGTTTGTGGGGCCACACTGTGCAGGTCAGCAGGTGAGAGGGATTCAGTTGGTTAAATATTTTCATCTTGATACATAATTTGATTCTAAGATATGCAGGAAGTGGGTTTGTGGGTTTAATGCGCAGGTTTTGTGACGTCAGAATGAACATCAGTATCTGCCAGTCAGAACAATACTGTAGTTTGGGTCTTGGACTTTTATAATTTTAACTAAAAAAAGTGTTTCTACCCTAAAAAGTCATCTGTGTGCGAACTATATCAGCTATATTTTTTTATTCTATGTTCTTGCATACCTACTTGAAAACAAAGCAGCTGTTCATCACTTTGGGTGTCCCTGTGTCTTACACTGTTTCCTGCTTGGCAGAGGATTAAAACTTTCTCAGTGTGTCCAGTTACTGCGAGGAGAAGGAATTGTGGTACTAGGATGTGTTGGCTGACGTGCTTTTAAAGGCAGACCTCATTTCTTTCCAGAGTGACTGTAACAGTCCTGTGCTTTGATCTTCTGTGGTTTTGATCCTTGGGAGAAATCATTATAAAAATCGGCTGTGAAGAAAAGTCCCAGATATGACAGCTGACCTCTGAAAGTTCTCACCATGTAATTGGGTGCATCTAATACCAGGTCCCATAAAAATGAGCCATGTTCTTGTGGTGTCTGTGCAAACTAAAATGTCTTTTCCTGCCGGAGCAGACAGAGGTGGGTGCATTAGCAGTGTTCCTGTGTGCAGTGTCGGGAAGAACGGGTGTGTTTTGTGAAGGGCCGAGTAACTGAGGATGGGTTTTGTTTCAGTCGTAACAGTAAAGTGTATCTCAGCAAGGGCTGTCAAAATACAGTGTTGTGATGCCTCTAATGCTGTTCAGCAGCGAGTACCCATTGTCTTCTACTGGAGCTGCATTTTGTCCCATCATTAGTCTCAGAAGCTCGTCAGCGTGTGCTGAGCATCCACAGGAAGTCCCAGAGGTCTCCTCAGTGAAGCAGTGTACTTAGGGAGGTGCACAGGGGGGGCTGGGGGTCTCCAGGTTACTCTGCTTTGACAGCCATTGTAATGGGTTAATTTCCACTTTGTTGTGTTCTAGATAACTGATAATTTTACTTCTGAACCCAGACACATGGCTGTCAACTTTTGTGTTTGAGAACATAGAACTTTTATTGTATTAAATGAAGAAGAACATGAGATCTGAAAAATTAGGAACTTAGAAAACAAACATGCAAAACATGACTTGTATTGACTGAGAGTGCTGCAGGTACAAATTTATTTAACCTCATCAGCTTCCATGGTATTCTCTGCTGCTGCACTGGTAGTGTTGAACATGCAAGGGAAACCCATGATTTGAGTGGGGAGATCTGCTCCACTTGACGGAGCATCTGCCAGGGGCATCAGGGAGAGGAGGCTGCTGAGCTCCCCGTGAAAAAAGTAGTGCGTGACTGCATATCTGAGGCTGGAAAATCACTGATGCTGTTTTCTGCTTCTTGAAGACTGCCAAGATTTTGGGTCACCTTAAATTGCAGCCAGTGTGGCAGCTGAGAAAATAGACATTTTTAGGAGTCATTACTATGCCCTGATCTTAACAGGAGCTATCTCAGACCCTTATCTGTAGTGCATTTTTACTGTGTTGGGGATTTTTTTTTCTTTTTTTTTTCTTGCTGTTTTCCCCCTCCTGTGGAAGAGAAGGGTGACAGTCTGATTGATTGACTCAAGAAGGGAAGTGCGTGCATACAGCAGACTGTCCTGAGGTGGATACTCTTACTGCCAGTGTTCCCTCTGGAAGCTGGGTTCAGGGGGATGGGCAGCTCCACAGGGTTGCAGAGCAGGTGAGGTGGGCAGGGATCACTGAGCTCACCCCCAGCTGAGCCATATGCAGCCAGGGCAGGTTGCTCTGGGCTGCAGCTATGGCTGGATTTTGAAGATTTCCACAGCTGAAAGCTGCACGACCTCCTTGGGCAACCTGTGCCAGTCTTTGGTCATAGAATAAAAAGAGGTGGTTTTTTATGTTTAAACAGAATTTCTTAACTTTGCTATTTGTGTCCCTTTTTTGTTTCTATATTTCATTAGGATTCAGACTGGCTTGGAAAGTAGTTCTGGTCTGAGGACTGTTTAGAGCTGCTAGGGACAGGGTAAGCTGAGATCTGATGGAGAAATAATAGAAGTATGAACTGTGTTGGTAGCAATGGTAGTGTTTGGATTTTTTAAATGGTTCCTAACAGCAATTCCTGCTTCAGTGGTGATCAGTGCTTTAGTTTGAACTGCCTTTTCTGGAGTGTGGTAGCTGGAAGGTGCTGTGTGACCCCTTTGTAAGACTTTAAGGGCTTGTTATGGTGGTCCCCATTAGTATCACTCACAGCACTGTTGATGTGGAATTAAAACATGGCCACAGGCCAGACATTTTCATAACTTCTGTAGTGCTGCTGCAGAGCTGAAGGAAAATTGTTTGCTGAGCTGCACATTAAGGACCTCAGGTTCCTGTGTAGCCTCTGAGAACCTCTCCACTTCGTTCAGACAGGACGAAAGAGTTTGAAATGTGGCCTCATTTAATACAAAAAGTTGTGCTTTTGTTCCCATAACACCGTTCACATTTAGATAGTAATCAACCAATTAATTGTGCCAGCCTTTGGAAAGGGTGTGGGCTGATGTGTGGCCTGGAGGGGGAGTGGCTTAAAGTAGGCCTGCAATCCTTGAAGTGGTGCATGTACCTGTGGCTCCTGGTCATGAGACTGTAAAAGTCTGCCTTAACCATCTGCTATAGAATCCATGAGCTTATAAGCCTGCAGGAAGGGCTGCGTCTCAGTGGGGATCAGATGGATTTTGGCCCTGTGCAGTTCAGATGTCCTGCACATCCCTCCCTTTTCCTGCTATATGCAGCCTCTTTGGCTCTGCCTTCCCACCTCCGTGTGCTGCCCAGTGTGGGGGCTCTGTGCTGTGTCACTTTGGTTCTGCTGCAGTGGTTTTGCTGCAGTCCCTCCCTGTAGGAGGAACTGGCGGACACAGGGATGGTGCTTACTCTGCTATGAAGTCCTTGGCTGGCTGTGACTACAGCAGGCAGCAGGAAGGTCTTGCTCACCTGCCAGCTCCTTTAGTGAGCTGCTTCACTGCTGGATTTCAGAGCAGTGAGGCTGGGGCTGCTCTGCCAGTGCAGAGCTGCCATTGCAGTGGTACCTTGTCCCATGGCTTGTACCAAACTTCAGCAGCCAGCTCCACCAAAACTGCTCTTTATAACTGCTTTCCAGTGGGAAACCTGTCTTTTTCACTACTGTCCAATTCTGATTTCTTCTGTGTGCAAGGAATTTGTTTACAGACTTGATGGCTTCCTTGTGCTGAGCTACAACCTGTGTACAGCTCTTACCCGTGTGTGTGAAAGTCTGGTCATTGCTGAACAAGCAGGATGGAGAGGGAATAAACATTGCCTGCCTTGAGACAGTCCTGGCAGTTCTGCCTGTGCAGTGCGTTATGAGCTGGCTGAGCCTGATGCTGTTTCCTGGCGGGTGCTGCACCCCAGCACTGAGCAGGTGCACCAAAAGTGCAGGTCACAATGCACTAAGGCCTCAGGTGGGTGTAGTGTTCACTGCCTGACGGCAATTTTCACACTCACCACCACAAGCAGTGAGTGCAGCACTGCCTCACTGCCCACGCACACCAGTGACTGTGCAGGGTCGTTGGTTAATTATACAAGCGTTGTCCATGTCTAAATTCAGCCAGATACAGAGAATGTGCTGCTTTAGCACCTGAAGAGGCTGTGAGAAGGAGCCATGGGAGCAGTGCCAGAGCCATTGGGGACCCTGCCTGCCTGTGCCATGGCTCATGGGAGACACCTCACGTGCCATTACAGAGCATCAGTTATTAGTAAGTCTGTTCTTCAGTAAGTGTCTGATCCTTGGGGTATGTCAGACAAACAGTTTGGAACAAATCCTGCTCTGTCCATCATTTAGCTTGAGGTTACATTTTGGCTGTGTGAAGGAGGAGCAGGTACCCAGCCAGCTGGTGCTCTGTGTGTGCTGTCTGGAGTTGGTAACAAGCTACAGCATTGGATCAGGCAGGTTCCCTTTAGAGCCAGGCAGTCGTGTACTCCATGCATGAGAAAGCAGAGAACAGAGCAGGCACTGGAGCCACCAGTCCCTGCTGCTCTGCCCTGGCTAGAAAGGAACTGCCTTCACTCCAGTGGGTCTGTGTGGGTGCTCTGGCCACACCTTTGCTTTGGCTTGGAGCACCCCAGCCTGTCCTGGCCCAGCTCAGCCTGGCACTGAAGCTCCTGTGCTCTGCAGGCGCCTTGGCTGCCATGCCAGCAGAGGGGATGGCACTCGGCCTGACCCCGCTGGAGGCAGAATGTGTGTTGTGTTCCTGAGGTATGGCTCAATGTTTACATTCTCCAGCTGCATGTGATGCACCATCCAAGGGCAGCGCCTTGGAATGATGCTTCCAGGAAACTTCCCCTTTCACAAGGGGAAATAAAACAAGGAGTACTGCAAGATGGAAGGGATGATACCTCATTCAATCACTCAAAGGTTGGTTTTTTTTTTTTTGGCTTGCTGGTTTTCTAACTTGGACTTCCAGCAGTAAGTTTTTATCGACATAAATTTGAAAGACACCATTTTGAAATTAATAACTATGTATAACCTTAACCTGGGGAAAATTAAGTTAGGTTTTCTCCTAATGGCTTAACACCTTCAGGCAAACCAGCTGAACAGCCAGTTGAGACCATCCGAAAAGTTACTAGTGACAAAATACAAATATATAAGCATGCAGCCCTTTATTTTTGTAAAGATCTTTGCTTATCATAGTTCTGTATATTACATTATGGTGTTATACAAATAGATTTATTTACAAAACCATTAGCTATGCAAGTTTCTTGCTCTTCTCCTATTTAACTGATACCCATCTTTTTCAACCCTTCCCCATATATATTTTTAAGCATGCATAAAAATTAACTTTGGTGTGGTAAAACTACTCTATGTGCCCAGCCACATACAGTATTTATTTATTTATAGATATTTATAGATATGTACAAAAGTTTGCCAGTATACAGAACAGTACTGAAGTGTACATTTTAAAATCCACAATGCAATACATTAATGGGCTACCAGGTCTCAGTAAAATAAAACTGAAGGAAAAAGGGTGGATTTAGCTAAGAAAAAAAGTAATCAGCAACTATCTATATGTGTAAAACAATTTATTTTTTCCTTGGCTGGCAAATTCTTAAATATAATCTGAATGGCAGTGCAATAAGTTGAGTTGCCTCATACACACATAAGACCAGTCTTGTTCTGTTTCTTGTGCAGAGGTTTACTGTCCAGCATACTACTTTCAAATGTACATTACAATAGTATCAAAATGTTTTGGCAAAAAGATCTCGAAAGGAACCATGACATTTGTTGACAAAAATAGAAATCTGTAACAAAGCTAAATAACACCAAAATAAAAGAAAAATATTTTAGTTTCAGTTTTACAGTTGAATATAATCACACTTTAGTATATCTCTGTTCACTTCTAGACCCCATAATGAAAAATAGCTTTATACAAAACAACTTAGTAAATTTTTAACCATACAATTCCCCATGCTCAGTACACCACTGTGCACACACAATCAAGTTCACTCACACACCTTCACACTTTTTGTAAGAGGTGCTGCCTATAGAAAGAAAATGCTCTTTTATCATTGCAACAGCAACAGTTTTCCAAAAAGCTTCACTCTAATCTAGTGTAGTAATTCAGTATTTAGCACGTGATTAGTATTAAGCCTCCAGCAATACAGCAAAATGGTTACATTCCCTGGTTAAAATATTGGCTGCGGATTCTTTGAAAAGTGAACAAAAAGCCTTGGTGACCTGGCAGATGTGCTGTGCTTAGCCTTTAGGATGGCTCCTTGACCGTGGATGGGGCGGACTTGCCGGCATTCCCGTTCTGTGCCTTGTAGCTGTTGAAACTAGGGGTGTGGATTGTCCTGATGCTCTTCATACCTTGGTTCAGGGAAGGAGGGGAGAGAGAGGAGGGGGGAGAGGTAGAGGAGGAAGGAGGGGGTGGTCGGCCGTTCTGAGTCTGTAGTGAGAACGAGAGGTGGTGACCTTTCCCTGGGTAAGTGGGGCTCTGAAACTTGGAGGAGCCGTTAGAGACAGAGGGGATGAGGGAGGTAGAGTAAGTTATGCGACCTGTCTGAGGACTGAGAAGGGAGGAGGAAGGAATGGAGGTTTTAGTAGGTGGATTAAGAGGGTTAGAGCTGTCACCGCTAGAAGCAGGTGCTGAGCTGCTTTTCCCAGAAGTGGGAGAAAAGGCTGGGATCTTAGAAGCAGGTAGGGTAGGAGAAGTAGCCTTATAGTCCCCACCAGCTTTCTTAGCACTTCCATTAGCCTGCAAATAAAGATGTCAGGAGACAGTTTGTCAGAAAGCCAGTAACATGATAAACCAACAGGACCTGGGAAATCAGCCCTACAGAGAATCAGAACTAACAGTTCGAGGCCTGAGCTAAGTCCTGCAGCCATGAACTGGACCTGGTAGAAAACCCAAAGTGCCCAACGGAGAGTGCATAGAGAAAGAGCCAAGAGAGCTTTGTGAGAAGGCGACCTACGAGTTATAGACCAGGCACTACGTCGGCCATGCTGCGCGTTATTAACGTGTGAGAAACGTCCTGCCGAGGTTAATGTGCACCCACTGCCACCTACACCAACAGGTTAGTGTCCAGGGCTTCCTGTAAAGACTCTGAACTGAAGCATTCCCAGTTCTCCTAAGGAACCACCACATTTACCAAATGGAAAGTAAACAGGTAGTTGACATCTTAAAATTACAGCTGAATACCACAGTTAAAAAAAAAAAAAAAAAAAAAGGCCAAACCCAATAAACAAACAAATTAAAAAAAACCAACCCAAAAACCAACCAAACAAAAAAAGCAGCAGGTGTTTTATTGCAGACATGCATGCACAAGCATGGTGAAAAGATCAGTACTGTCATGCCCCCAGGATCCAGGACGTCCAGTTAGACCTCAGGCATCCGATATTTGGTATAATCTCAGTCAGTTACTGGAGTTTTTAAATAAACAAACAACATGAAATGTCCATCCAAACACCGGGTTTAGGGTAAAACTACCTGTCTGTATTGGCGTGGATCCTGCAGCTTGTGCTGTTTGCCTGATTTCTCCATGCTTCCTTGTCTAGTTTTTGAAGCCATGGGGACTGGCATCCGGCTTGTCTGGGAGGCAGCGCTGGAGCCCTGTGGAAACGAGTGGAGGGGCAGGGAGGGGAGACAAGAAGGCGTGGTCAGTGCTGGAGTGCTTGAAGAGAGGACTGCACACCATGCGCCAAAAAAAAGCCACAGTACTACATGCAGGGAAAGTTCAGGAGCTTCACACTGCAGGTGTTAATTTCCAGAATCAAATGGAGAAAACTGCTCAGCTACTGATCAGCCTGGATTTCATGTCAGTGACGCTTGTCATTTCACACAGCAGATTATTCTACCCAGCTCCCCTGCATTTGCCCATCACCAATCAGCAGCAAAGATTAAAAAAAAACCCAAAAACCAATGGTCTATTAGCTGTTAGACACCTTGTGGGGAGCCCAAACAAGCCACCTGAAAGGAAGCAAACAAATCACAAGACCCTCTTGTTTAATGGTGATTATTGCAGATTTTAGAAAGCAGCTGGAGGTTGGATTTCTTGGACTAAGGTACCTTACGTGAAGTGGCTGGGAGTGATGCAGGGGGCTCTACACCAGCAAGGCTCTCATCCAGCACTACATGCTCTCGGGATGGGGTCTCTGGTACTATCTGGGCAGAGAAGGGGACAGTGCTTCCCTCAGAGGTGTATGTGGTTTCAGGGATAGGTTTTGGACTCATTTCACTGATGGTGTTTTCCAGCTGCTTTATAGTCTGCTCAAGGCTGTCTAGCGTTCTGTATGTACTTTGTCGAATTTCATCAGTCCTAGACAGGGACACTGCAGCTCCAGAGGGTCCGTCTTGCTTCCCAGAAGGACTTTTATCACTCTCCTCAGGCTGAGACCTAGTGATTTCAAATCTCTTTGCTTCCTTGTGCTGCTTCAGGGTCCCATCTTCCTCCTCTTCTTCATAGACCACAACCTGCAAAGTCTTCTTCCCAGTCTTGGTTCCTGTCCGTATCGCCTGTGTCAGAGCAGCCAACTGCTTTTTAGGGAATTTAAACTTAAATTTTTTCTTAGAATCCTGCCTGCTTCCCAACTGATCAGCAGAGTCTGAGTTTGCTTCTGTGTTCAGCCCATAGATCTGACGGTATTTGTTAAAATTTGTCTTTGTGCTTTCCTCCTCTGCAGGAGGTCTGCTTTCTACAGAGTCAGACTGAAGGCTAAATAGGTATGGCCTCTGGGGACCATGAGCTGCTGAATGCTCTGTGGTTGCTTTTCTGTCATTAGCTACTGGGGACTCTTCCTTCTGCCTCTCAGAGACTTCACGTGCTTCATGTTCGTCCTCCTCCTCTTCTTCTATCTTTTCATCTGTCATCATTTTTTCCAACTCCTCATCACATTCCTCAAAAATTGTAGAAAGCCGTTTGTACGCTGACCTAATATCCATCGGTTCATCAAAAATGATGATGACAGGTTTTTTGTCCAGACACACCACTGGCTCTTCGCTGTCTGTGTTCTCAGGGATGCCCTTCTCTGATGCCCCATCCTTCCTCGCGTCAATGTTGACTGTTTGCACATCTCCTCCCTTCTGGCTGACTATGTCATGAACTTCCCCACTTGAGAGCACCTGGACAGCTGTTTTAGTAATCATGAAGGCAATGTTTTCTGTGGGTAGGTTATCTTCACTTGGAGAGCTGGCTGGAGAGTCTGTGTCTTCAATGCTGCTCACACTGTTTGCTCTGGACACTTTGGGTCTCAGCACAACCTGATTGTAGTTGACTGCAGAGACTTCTTGCTCCTGCAAGGAAGGTTGAGGCCCTGCAGCCTCCTGCGTGTGCCTCAGGACAGGGGCAACGCTGCTGATGGGGATGTGCTTGCCCGTGCTCTGCAAGGCTTCACCCTGCAGAACGTCCTGGTGAGCATCTCTTGACAGTCTGTAGTTTGGCTTTTGTTTTCCAGTCTCAACAGCTGGAAAATGTGATCCTAAGATATCTTGAGCCCCTCTTCGTTTGTCCTCCTCTGGCAAACTGACACCAGACAGGTTTGTGCTCATATTCTGAAGGTTTTTGTTAGAATAGTCTGTACTGTCTACAAACAAACCCTTGCTAAATGTAGGACTGTCATTCATTGAAAAGCCAATTTTACTGTCAGATGTACTGGATGAATCAGAACCCAATTCTTCTTCAGTTCTCCCTTCCCTCTTCTCTTTAGGATGGTCACTATCTGTGGGAGATCCTGTTGTAGCCCCATACACCTAAGGGGGAAAGTTGGATTACTTAAGTTATTCAGGGCTTTTACCTTTACAGGACTTTTTTTTCCCCCAAGATTAATCTCAGGGGAAGTGCAGACCTCATGAACTCACCACTCCATTTACTGCTGCAGAGACATGTCTCAAGTTGTCATCTGATTCCTGTCTTTCTTCGGGGCAAAATTCCAAATTCTGGCAGAACAGTGCATGATGTTACTGCTTTGTGCTATGCATTAGGTCAGGATGGGATGTTACCTTGCTTTAACAAGGCCTCCAGAATATGCAAAAGCACATTAATTACCTTATTTCCAACACAGTGCTCCTTGACCTGTTCACCTTCCAGCTAAAAAACCCCCCATGTTTTTATAAGATTGAAGTTGAAAGTGTCACACTATCTGGTCACATTCTGCTGGGACACATCAGAGGGAGGCTGACGTGGAAGGGCTGACAGCAGGGCACTGCGGCTTGCTGGCTCCCCAGAGAGCCAAACGCGAGAGCCTGGCTCGCCTTCAAAGGAAGTTTTATATCAGTAAAAGCTGATTTTCAAGTTACATTTTGCTTCTTCTAATGTTGCTCACACCTGAGCAGTGCTGCTCCATGACAATTAGTATCATTACAGTCTGAGCACTTCTAAATCGTTGCTTCGGCTTAGAAGTATTCCATCAGAATTACCAGTGGCACTCTGTGGTGCCTGTGGAAGTGCAGAATGAAACACTGAGCTACATTCACTTATAGCAGAAATGCCAAACACCAAACAGAAAAGTCATCCACTGGCTCAAAAGAGTATGTATATTCCCAGCAACAAAACTTTAGGGGGACTTTTTTCTTTATTTGCAAGTGAGAACCCGTGGAAATGCTGTTTCATAACACCACGCTTTTCTCTGGGGCTTGGTTTAAGTTCTTGTGACAACTTAGGAGAAACACCAATCATCAGGGTGAAGGACTGATCTGAGGAGACACCATGACTATGAATGAGTAAGAGAGAAATCTACAGTCAAAAAACAGCTCACCAAGAAGGAAAGTAATTTGGCCTCGAGTGCCCAAAGGCAGTGAACCAAAAGCAGTAATACTGACATTGCTTGCTTGAAACTAGAAGCTGACTCCTAATACACCAGAAGGACAGATTATACTTATGTGAGCATCAAGATGTGCAGAACATTCAGGAGCATTGCTCTCCCACCTGAGATGGATGAGTGACGGTGCAGAAATCCCCAGGTTGGCTGTGCATGCACACCCATACATACAGATCACCAGGTACAGTTTCTACACCTTATGTGATGTTTTCTTATGTACAGTTGGAGGATTTTACACAGAAGAACTTTACTCACAATCAAAGTCACTCACACACCAGAATCACAGTTCACCTCCACAAAGGCTTGTTCAGCAGTCACAAGGCTGAGCAGCTGCTCTGTGGATACCCTGACATCCCTCATATTTCTAAATGAGGAAGAGCTGTCATGCAAACCAGCAGAGCAGCAAGGCCTTGGTGGGCAGGCTGACACTGTCTGCACCTGGTGCTGAGGGGCACTGTGGGAACCAAACACCAGGGCTTGTGATCCCCCCAGGCCCCGACTTGCCCAGTGCTCAGTGCCTCCCAGTCCCATGACATATCAGACTCCCCAAAATTAGGCCAAGCCACTTAATGGCACTCGTTGCCTCTGGATATGCTGACTGCATATCTTTTCCTAGCGAGTTCCACTTCTAGTTCCAAGCACCAGTGCAACACTTCATGGTGTCCTTGTACAATATATCTCATTTTAGGAACTGCTGCTTTTCTACTAAAAAAATAAAACCACAACAAAACTCATTTCCTCAACGATTTTATCATGACCATAATGTTCCATATTTAAAGCCAATAAACACTGTCATGTCAGATTACAAAAACAGATCTCATTAACCTTAATTTCCTGGACTCTGTGCTATTCAAATAAATACCAGTTTATGTCAATTACTTGGCAGGACCTTTCAAAGAAATGTTTGTGCTACAGGATGTGCAGTGTCCTGAGTGATGACCCAGGATTTTATATAACAATATGATCTTCTCATTCTGACAACAGTAGTAATGAGGATGAATTCACACTTTTTTTTCCTCTGTAACACTGTCATACATTCCACAACAAAACAGTTTTTCCTTTTTCCCTCATTCCCATGGGCCTGTACCCTCACCCAGGCAGCTGTTTGAAGCCTTAGACCAGAACCTCTGTTTGGGCAGCTCCAACACAAGTCCTTGAGTGCAATGCCCTGAGCTGGCAGCATTTGCATACACACACAAAATGCATGAGAAGGTTGAACTGCTCTGCTGAAGAGCTGTGTTTCCTTCCCCACCATACCCACCTTCATTGCAAACTGGCATTTGGCTGTCAAGTTGTCATGCTCACTCAACACCCTAACCCCAGCACTGATGCAACTCATTATTCTTAAACGTAAAATAGAGGTCTGCAAGGGTAGAAATACTTATCCTTTTCTTGTCCTGCACGTTGGCTGCCTGCTAAGTCCAATCAACTCCATTGGCAACTCCAGTCCATGTGCAGCTGTGAAATTTACCCCAGCCCGGCTACAGCCCCAGACACACAGCACCTCTTCTCAGTCCCACAACTGAATTTTGGGCATTAACTTTCAGCATAAGGGAAAATTCCCCTGTCCACTTTGTCATCCAATACACTGAATGGGATTTCTGAATATCGAACTATTTCTGGGACCCACAAATGAAACAAAATAAAGCACATATTCTCTAAATTGGCTCTAGAGACTGAGAGGAACCATTAATTCCCCTCAAGCTTAGGAGAGATGCTTCACCATCCATCGCCAGAACAGCAGGGAAAGGATGTTCCAAGTAGTATGAGCATCTCTGACAGAAACTGATGGATCCTGTTTGGATTTCACAGAATCCTAGAACTTCATGCAACCATTGTGTAATTGCTAACGAGACACATAATATAGTTTAATACAGAGTTCCATATGAGTGTTTCTGGGCCATACGGAGATGAAAGGAAGGAAACCGCTGGGCAGTGCTGGGTGGGGGTTAAAAAGAACAGGATGCAAGATATAAAAGATTAGTTTTGAAGGAAAGAAGGTTATGCCAAGACAGGGTGGCTTGTCTACAATTGCCACTTGTTACCTTCTTTTCCTTGTGATGCATTAAAGTCCCAGGCCTTATGTCTTTTACATGTGTGTCATTTCTGGATTGTTCAGCATGACTGTTTGAGTTTACATCCATAAAAGAGCACTTCTGGAAAGCCTAGGAAATAAATACTGCAGGTTATCAGGAGACCAAGACTTTTGCACAGAAATATCTGGAGATGACCAACTACAAAGAGAGCACTTGTTTTTAACAGTCACAGCTCAACAATGTTATCTACAAGCTTGTGAGATAGAGATTTTAGACTATGAGATTAAGAGAACCAGGGCATCCCCTTCAGCCTGTCAAGACTAACATCATGCTGACCTCAGTGCTCCCTGTAAAGAGGACAAGCTTGGTTTCTGAATTTGCAGATGATGAAGGCACACAGAGGTGCTACAGACTATTCAAACTCAAGTAGAAAGCACATGATGAGCTTAGGGCTTGTGACAGCACCTATTTCCTTGTGGCTGATAATCATGCAAGAGTTACATAACTCCACTTCTCCCACACAAACTGTTATTAAAACTTTGAACCTGGAGATGTGCCTTTGTCACAGTCTATGATAATGAGCCATAAGTTGGCTGTCTCAACCTATGGGTTTGTGGACACTGACGTTGCACCATGTGTCCCCCAGGGCATGGCCCAGACTTTTCAGCCATTTCTTTTGCTATCCTCCTTTTATTTCCTTTGAGTTTCTCTATCCAACTGGCTCCCAGATCCAGAGGAGAAAACTATCCCTGCCACTATCACTGTGCAGTGCAGGCAGCGAATGTGCCTCACCAGAATTTCCATACGCCTCTACTGGCACATGGCCTGCCTACAGTGAGATGTACAGGGAGGACACAGCAAAAAGGGGGGAGTGCTCACAGGAGTCAGACACACCCTGACATGCAGTAAGATTATATTTTTATACCATGTGTTAGGGAAATTATTTGACTCCTGGTAAGTCATGAAATTATTAGCCCTGATTGCAGATTAGAATCAGGCCTGCCCTTTAAATGCTGTATTCTTCATATGTACTGCATGTTTATGCAAAATCAGAAAAGTAAGAGTAACAAAAAAAAAACCAGTGCAGAAAATCAGAGTTTCTTCTGGTTTTCCATTACATCATATTTGTATGTGCTAATAGACCAGAATACCTAAGATGACATGAAACTAATAGAAAAAATAGTCTTGCTCCTCACAATACAGGATAGGGATTTTTCCCCAACGTACCCATTTGTGAGACCAGTGATGTGGATTTGAGTTAAGCATCCTCAAAGTCCTTCAGGCTTAAGTGTCAAAAAAGCTATTTCCCTTTCTTATTTTTTTTATCACCCGTGCTCTGAAATATCTGTAACAGTCTCCAAATAGTTTGTGCTACAGCCACTGATTATTATGATGCCTTTTTCTGCTGCATTAAAAATCTTCACATTGTACTCAAGTTTCTTCTGAAAAGCTTCATATTCTTAACAGCCTTTTCAAATGGGAGACACATGGATACTTAGTCATGGATGCAGCAGCACAGTGTGGATCTCACTGATCCTGTACACAGAGATAAAAACACGCCACATTCACACATATACACCCAAAACAGACACAATTTTGTGGCAACAGCACTGACCTGGGAGCTCCTGTCAACTTGTTACTGCAACTCCTGTTTCTTTCCAAGACATGCAGTTGTGGCCTGGCCTATATGTTGTTGTTCTTCATGGGGACTTTTTAGTTCAGCAAAGCTTTATGACCATTAAGTGACTGCTATCATGTCTCTGCTTTCATACTCCACTGATCTGAATTAAGATGATTTACACAGTAAGGATTTTAAACATATTTCCAGGTTCTTGATGAAAATACAGAGAGACACTGGGCCTGCTGCTGTTCCCTATGAGACCTGTCTATAAACACCTGCGTCAAGGTCAGTGATTTCAAAATCAGACAGCTCTCAATTATGCTGTGATAGGGGGTCTTTTGGTATACTTGGAGGTGCCAGATTTTTATGAGAATGTTGTGTGATGTTTGATCAAATGCCTTTCTAGAATGTCTATAGGTATACAGTTCATTTCAAGCAGTCAAACCTATTACTTGATCAAAGAGTGTTGTTTGCTTTGATAGCTCTCTGTTCCATCACATGGTGCTCACTGGCATAACTGTTTATGTCTGTCCTTTAGTTATTCAATGACTGAATCTCATATCTCATTTTCCATCTTTCTTCCTATGACTGATATCAAACTAATGAGCCTGTAGTTCTTAGATGAGGCAATTTGCCCTTTCTAAAACATGGTACTCTGTTAAACTTCTAAAATATACCTGGTATTTGGTATTGGTTTAAAATTAGTACTGCTAGCCCCCAAAACTAGCATTTTAACACCCATTCCCTGTTGAGTAACCATGCCTATTTCTCCTCCTTAGCTTCTCTCAGCCTCCCTTTCCGTATCTTCACCTCCACTTCACTGTCACCAGCTGCAAGGCAGAGGGTTGCTTTCCTAGAGACAGAGATGTCATGACAGCTTCCATGTCCCCAGCTCTCCTGTCCCGCTGGTCATCAGCACACGGAGGGGGGATAAGGGTAAACTGCTGCTCTCTCCTGCAAACCAGCACTGGTGGGTGAGAGCTGAGGGAAGGGGCAGGGTGCACCCATATCAGACAGAACAGTTACTGCTCAGTGCCCATGTTTCCCATGCTCCAAATGCTCCCTGTGCAGCACCAAGCCCACCTGCTGGCAGGTGGACAGCAGGGATCATCTCGTGTTGCAACAGTGCTCCAAAACACCAGAAGTTACAGCCAGTAAGGCTGATCCACACCTCCTTTTCTCATGTGGGCATGGAAGAGGACAGACGGTGCCCCTGGGAAGCTGGAACTCACTGATGGTAGCTAGAATAGTTGGCATTTACTGCAGCATTTTCATCACCAAAGTGAACTGTCCTATGTGATGTCAAGTGAAGGACCAGCAAGAGAGCCCTTTTCTGTGCCACCGGCAGAGTGAGGTACCAGTTGCACCACAGGGATCAGGTAATGTGCTGATGTTCAAACACTGTGGGAAACTTTGGACCATAGCACAGCGCACCAGGAGCAGACCCAGTTACTCTCTGCTCCCACCAAAGTTAGCACAGATGATGGGCTCTCAGCACCTTGCCAGTCTGGTACTAGGTGAGCAACACTAAGCCAGGGACAAACACATTGAATGCACACCAACATTTAACTTGTCCCATCTGCTTGTGCAGGCTTCTCCAGTGGCAGCTACTGTGTTCTTGACCACTCAGCTCCAGACCTCTCAGAACAAAATTTGGGAGTACTTCCAAAAAGCGTACCACTCAGTGCAACACAGTGGTACCAGGTGAGGCTAGCAGACCTACTTTCCTTCATGTTCTGAGCTGGAAATTGCACTGAGGCCATAGAAGTGATGCTGGGCATAGGTGTCCTCATGTGCAACCCTAAAGGCATACCTGTAATTCTGCCATTATTTTATCTCCTTCCTCTTCCTCTTCATCTTTTGCAGCTGGTGCTACAGCGTGCCCTGTGCTCCGAGACAATGCCTGATCCTCTTTAGGGGCTTTGGATTGTGCTATTTGCCCAGCATCTTCACTGCATTCCTACAAGGGGACGAGAAAGCACAGACAGATAACACAATTGAACCCTCCTGATGCAAAGTAAACACCAAAAATTCAACACTACTGCAACTCCCCTCTCGCAAGGTCCCTCTTCCTGCTACTTCATCAGTTCAAAAGGCAACCAATATTGCTAATGTGATTATATGTTCACAGATTAAAAAGCTTCCTAAATTGGACTTCCCTCCACTTCCTTCCCCAGAACAGATGGGGAAAACAAGCCCAAAGAAACTAATTTGCAACATTTCTGTAAAAACACCCTCAAATCTGACCTGATCTTCCCCATCTGTTTAAGGCATGCTCCTCTTTTTTTTTGATTTTTAATCTTCTTAACACTCTAAATGAAAGCAGACTGTGGCTTGCCTGTTGCATTGCTAGGAGATAAGAGCAGCAAGACTCCTGTAAACAGAACTGAACAAATCTGACTTGTTCATTTGGCCTAACAGAAGTGCATCCTGGTAAGCAGTTTCAGTAGCTTTCCAACACATAGCTCTGCCTCAACTTATTTTGTGGTTTATAGACCCAAGCCTGTGTCTTGTCTCTTTGCCAACCTCTCATCAGGAGTCTGAGTGCCTAGAGTATGAATCATCGAACCTTGACAGCAGCAGCCTCTTTTCTGGCTGTATAGATGACCTCTCCTGATCTCGTTGTGGTCAGTCCTGACCCTGGCAGGTAACTGCGCCGTGGAGGTGGAGGAGGTGGAGACTTGGTCAGCTTGTCATTATCCTGTTCTGCATCAGGAGCTTCTTCTGCAGGTAAGTAGAGCAGCACAAAGTAAGCATAGGTAAGGAGAGGAAAACAGTGTTTGCACACCTGCCTCAACTGGAAAGGAAAAAAATGTCTTAAAAGGTCCTGTTGCTGAATATATGAACAGAAACACATTTGGTACTCAAGTGTAACTACCTCTAACGAAAGCAAATAGCACTGCACTTGCACAGAGAAACCAGGTCACTTCACCCAGAAATTTTCAGCAAAACTCCTGTCCTCCAGGCCACTGTAGCTGAGTCTCAGCCATCAGGTGTACGAATGGGATAGCAGAGCACACATGTGTAAAGAAGCAGGTAAGATGCAAATTCTGGGTACCCAGCTACAAACAGTGCCCCTCAGGCTCCTTTGAAAGCAAGGCCACTGACACGGATGCAAGTGAGACACCAGCCTGGAGGCTTCTCACTGTTCTCAGCAATTCTGAAGCAACCAGCACACATTTCTGCTCTGCCTGGGAGGTGCTGCTGGCAAGGTGCAAGGAGCTGGAGTTCTGTCCATCTCACAGCTGAACACAACTAGCTAACATTCCAGGAATACACAGTTTTGCCTTTGAATTATCATATAAGAGCCCTATATTTCACTAACTCAAGAAGATTCAAATACCAAATGCAAAGGCTGACCAGAATCAGCCCTTGCTTTCTGAGGAGAGTCTTCCTAGAGAAGACCAGTTTCTCAAACTGGCATTGCCCCAAGGATGCTTTCCCACCAGCTGCCACTTCCTCCTCCCCATTGTCCCTGGACAGCATTACTTCTGGAAGTAGCATTGCCCTGCTCATGACCTGGCCCTGTGTGTTTCTGGTTAAAGGCTAAGCATCATAAATATGGCAACAGCCACTATTTTCACACTGCTGTTTACAGTGTTTGTTTTCAAGAGCAAAAGAACGACCTTTCTGCAGCTACTCACTGTTACATAAACAGCTGGAATAAATATAATCCAGAAAGATAAAACATTCTGCTTTTGGGATTACTCAGCTGTTTAGGGCTAAGTGTTCCCTCTGGGAAAATTACTGCATAACTGCCCACTCCTGGGGCTCTGTCAGGCTCCTCCAATGCTCCAGCTGGCCCTGGGCACTGGATGGAGCCCTTGTCTAACCCGGGCTCATCCTTGTTTCCTTCTTAGCTCAAATGTTCTTTGAAACTGCTTAAGCTTAAAGAAATATTCACTTGTATTATCTCCCTCCCTGGTTATCTGGCACTCATTTGCAGGACTGCAAGAAGAGTGAATTTCCAGATGCACTTGACATTAGACCTCTTCTTTGGTCAATACACACCACTCAGTTTTTAATTACATCAGATGTACTTCTGCTGTAAAATCAGAGTAATTCTCCAAGATGGTGTTTAGCAGACTATGATGTAGGGCCTTTGTAAATCCCTACTCCTTTTAATAGGCACAACCTATTACCCTCAAACTGGTGACTCTGACTCTGACTACAAGAATTCCAAGTTTTTCTCCCACTTAATGAGAGCAAGGTTGAATGAGAGACATGGAAGGCACAAAGAAAACATGATTCCTACCATCTCATTCACATCTCTGAGATATTCATCCATCTCCATCTTCAAAATGGGAGATAAAAAGGAGGAACACAGGCAAGAAATATTGTCACTGAGTGTGCAAGGTGCACTGGTTATCGAAGGCTAATCCCTCTGGCATTCCTTAGCTGGAGTCATTAAGGAGAGGTTGTGATGGAGTTTGCTCATGGTCAGTGCAGTGACTTTAGGCTAGTCATAAAACTTCGAAGCTGGATTTCTATTTTATTTACTAAACAATTATATTTTCCCAATATAAATGGGAAGGAAAAAAAAACTTTGGAAGAAAAAAAATGTGGGGAAGATCTTAATCTATTATTTTTTTCCTTCTGGCATATTTAGAGAGGGAGGAGTAAATAAGCAAGTTTAACTCACTAAGCCTGAGACTTCCCATGAACAAACCCTACACATTATGGAACCTTCTTTGGTGCCAAAGGGCTCAGCACTTCTGTGAACAAAATGTGAGTTGTTTGTCACCAGCTGTTTGACTAAACTGCAGCATTTTTCAACAGGCAGGTGGACTGGAATTAATTGCTCCCACCATACAGACTTCTACTTGTACCAAAATAAATCCAAAAGGTTTCAAAATTAGAATGCCTGCCTTGAGGCAGTCTCTGCAGTCAGATAAACTCTTTTTAATGGAAGCTACTGATCACTCATCACTTGCAAAAATCAGGGCATTCTCACATATGAAGGCACAAAGAGAGATGAAGGAGACCAATTTCTAAAGTACATGCTAGAAACAATCCCCAAATTTTTCACTGAACAATCTTGATACAAATATGAGTTAGAGTCAAAACATTGAAGAAATATTTACAGAGTCATCTGAAAGACAGTATAAAGTGTGTAATTTTATTTTGCTTTGTGGTTTGCAGAGAAATAAAAATAGTTTCTTCACTGGGAGAGGTTCTTTGTGGAGAATGGATGAGACAACACAATCTGGCAACATGGCCTATCTGGGGACTGCAGATGAGCCAACAGAGGGCTCTGCTAATTTATGGCCAAATTTTTAAATGAATTCTATTGGTAGATAGGTGGTCTGTCTTTTCTTATGTTGCTCAATTTTCAAGTCTACAGCAGACTGGTACTGAACTTTTCATCCTCAGTCATAAAAGAGCTGAGTGGTACGTGAGATATTTAATTAGATATTGAGGAAAAGTTCTGCTGTTCCTGTATTTATGTTACTATTGCAGGATTCATTATGCACAACAGAAGGCAAATGTCTCAATCTCATCAAATTTATTCTTAAATCTGCTGGTTGCACACTGTGCAAAATTGTATTCTAGAAGTGGATTAGTTAACTAGGCGACTTACAAAACTTCTCAGTTACTGTTCTGTGCACTTTTTAAGATGTCACAGCTCACTGCACCCATATGGTACTTATTTTCACTGGCTTCTGCTATTTATGCCACACATTATACAAGCTAATTGTGTTGATAGCCAGTAATCTCACTGAACGGTGCCAGAATTCTAAAATTATTTTATGAGGTTCAACAGAATTTATTTTCAACATGTATGTTGCAAAACATCCAAGAAGGCAAAACTTGGCAGTGTCAAAGGTACACCCAGAACAAAATGCTGGATCTGAAAACATTCCTCCCAATTTTTATATGAATTTGTCTACACAACCCCTAGGGCATTATTTTTCAGCTTTTTACCACGTTGGCATGCCAACACCTTGAGTGCAGCATGCAGCTCTGACCTCCACAGCTCCAGAAGGACACAGTGGAGTTAAACAAGGGTAACTGAATCTAGCCTGGGGACGGAGCAGCTGGCCTGCATGAAGGGACCAGAAAGGCTGCAAGTTCACAGTTTGAAGTCTGTGGGGCAGGCTGAGAGCTCCAGGATATTATAAAGGTTTATCTGCTGCCTTCATGATTTTATAAAGGAAATGAAGAGCTGTTTGCCAAATGGCAGAATATTAGAACTATGGGGAACTCAGTGAAGCTGGTATGGTATCAGTTTAAAAGAGATGAAGGAAAGGTCCTTCACAAGATGGGAGCTTGCTGCCACAGCAAGGGGATGCAAATTGTATAAGCCAAGTAAAGAGGAAATACTGGATAAAAGTTCCATAATGGATACGGAAAGGAGATCGGGATATTCCCTTTAAAATCATGGGGAGGGGGGCTGGAAGACTACCAGCAGACTGCAGGAGGCAGCCAGGTTCTGTGCTCCCCACACACAGTGTCTCCAATTGCCTGCCAGAGACTGAGCCAGATGGACTCCTGCCTATGTAGCTGGGCAAGAATCCTACAGCTGATTCATGTTTGGCTAATGGGATAAATCCAAGGTTTGGCTGAGTCATCTTCTTTGCTCCTTGAATTTTGCATAAATTCAGACATGGATTTGTATGTTAAATTGTGAAAGAAATAGGACTGGAAGGACATCTTGCCATCTTGCTACCACAAAGTAGCTCTACCTATGTAATTCCCGGTTAGTGCTAGTCTAAGCCATTCTGTCCAGTAATGGGGATGGTTGCATCCTCCTCATTGCCTCATGTAGCTTCAGTGCTTCGCTTTCCTTATCTTTCTGAGGTTTTTTCCTAATGCCTAACCTGGATCTTACTGCTTGCAATTGCCAGCTTTTACTGCTGTTCTATCCACACACAGCAAGTTATTCTTGCTTTTTAAAACAGATTTTTGTGTATTCAGAGATTGTTTTGTCCTTCCTCATGATCATAGAAATCTATAAACTGAAAACATTCTAGAAATTAGGAAAAATAACCTCTCCTTTCCAGACATGCAATTCTTTAGCACCATTTACTCTCGCAAACCTTACCTGAGACTTCTAGTTTTTCTGCTGCATCCCCTTTAGGCAGGACTGCTGGCTGGGGAGGCATCTCCAGGTTAGGAATTGACTTCATTATATTGGCCTGGGCCTCTTCCAAGAGCTTTTCAAATTCCTTTCCATTATAGTGATCAAGGTTTTGTCTTTTCTCTTCCCACTTCTTTTCAGCTTTCTAGACAAAACCAGTAAAGCATCTATTTATTTTTCTGATTTCCATTGTGATCACTCGCTTAGAAATAAAATCCATCTGTAAACATTATAGGTCAGTATGGATAGATTCTTTCAGTTCTAGTCAGCAGCTAAAGGAAATACCTGAACAGTAACTGCACACTGTTCTGACTTGTATTGTGCTAGATTTGGCACAAACACATGGCAGACTGACAGTGGCCACTGCTCACTAAAGGAACAAAGGCAAAATTTAAATCTGGGTCTCTGCCTTAGTACTATATCACATTGGTGATTAAAGTGCCTGTCTGTAATAGGACACAGCAGTTCACCTGTGGGTTTTCTCAATATCTCTGTGTGAAACCACTGGAGCTTCACACTCTTTTTATAAGGGATATGGAGATTTAAAAAGTGAATGAAATCCACTGATGCAAGTGTTGCCAGAGAATTATATGCTGTTGGTCAAAAATAAGATATTTTAAAATTTCTAAAATAGAATTCTGATTTTTTTTTCAATAAAGATAATTTTAAAAGCACAGTTACTAATTTTGGTTACGTGTAATTTTTCCATTGCATTTAAAATCATAGAATAGTTTGGGTTGTAAGGGACCTTTAGAGGTCATCTAATCCAACCCTTCTGCAATGAGCAGGGACAAAATCAGAGGGTATCTTCAGAAGTACAGTGTAATTAGGGGTTAAGCACATAAATCCCCATAATGCATTTGGAAAGTCCCACCTGCAGCCTCAAGAGTGAGGCTGGGAGCTCAGACCCAAAGAGAGGACAGCTGGTTGAGTAGAATACACCGTACCTCAATTGATACAGCTCGATTTCTGGTACTTGCACTGTGAATTTCCTCAATGAAAAGGCTTTGCATGGTGGTGCCATTGATAGAGACCTGTGGTGCTGGTGTGGCCTGTGTGGACTGGGATCCTGCTGTGGGCTCTGGTGGGGTGGCTGTGGGGTGACCAGCTGCCGGCACACCTTCGCTGTGACTGCCTGCAGTGGGTGAGCCCTGGGCATGGTTGACCAGGGCTGAGGAGTGCTGAGACTGATGGATGACAACAGGCGAGCTCTGCACGTGATGGACAGTCATTGTGGAGAAGGGGATGACTTCTGACTTGACTGATGACACCTGGGACTCGGATGGGATTGCTGTGAGGTTTTGCTGTGCATGTCCCTGGGTGGGCTTGCGCTCCTCTTGGTTTTTCAGAGTGTCAGCTGCAGTGGACTTTTCTGTAGCAGAGTATTGCACGGCTTGGGATGGATCCACACCCCTCAGCAGACCTTCTGTAACATGCCTGCCCAGTCAAATTGAACACAACAGCACATGGTTAGCACACAGGCCAGTCGTGAGCAATACATAACAATAAACTCTTGCAAAGAAAAAGCACCTACATCAAAACAATCAAAATGGTGGGTTTTTATTTCATGATGCTCTCAGCTGTATGATTTTATAGCTTTCTCTCAGTCAGGGGCTCAGAATTTTAAAGACGCTACTTTAATTTCTAAAGTGTTTACAAACCTTCAGTGATGTGCTGGCAGTTTCTGACCAAACCACGAGTTACAGTGGGTTGATTTAAGAGCAAGAATGGAAATCAGTTGATTAAACTGTATACAATGTATCTAGCTAAACAAGATATTCCTGGACTATAAGCACAGAAAAGTGAAGCTACATATAATGAGAGGTAGCAGTCTGGCACATTGTCAAAACAGAGCCTTCAAATGAAGGTTCTGTCTCAAATGATACTTCACAAAGATCTTTTCTGTCAAGAGTGTGGGCTAGGATGAGCTGAGGATGTAAAGAAGCAACTATTTCTGGCAGCTAGCTGTGAAATGTCTGAGCTTCTGAGTGTTGTAAGCCATCAAATGCCATCAGTTTTCCCATTATTGAAACAGACTTTATGAGGCTCAATATGCAATTTTGCTGCAAAAAATGACTTTTGGTAAAACTCTGGTATGCATAGCTTATTGTTCTATTTTTCTTTGCATGACAGGAAATAACTGTAGTAATTTTTAAGAGAAGGAACTAATGTGAAAGGATATAGATGTTTGTCTGCATGGAAAAATAAGTGATGGCTCTTAGAAAACCTGTTACATAAACCATTTTATCCATCTGCCAGTACTGCCAAATCCATTTTACATATGATCCAGGATATATTGAAACACTAGCCGCCCTACATTCCTTAGAATAATGGTAGTGACAATAGGTCATGATTTACATTTTCTTGTAATTGAACTAAAATTGAGACCACCACCACTGACAGTTTTGACCAGGAATTAAATCCAATGCCCACTGAGTTATATAAATCAGCAATAATTTGCTGCTCGTATATTCTGACAATATATTCTGACATAGCTAAACACTGGCACTTAGTGGACATAAGTTTTATCTAATATTTCACCTTTCTCTAATGCATCTTCCTTGCAAAGAAGAGAAAAAGAATTGGCATTAATTCAGAAGTGTATTCTTTCAGGAAAGTTTAGGATACCTTTATCCACTTAGACTCTT
>NW_008239547.1:2282292-2306941 GCF_000691975.1 Corvus brachyrhynchos | reverse complement strand
CTTTCCCTATTTTTTTCTTACTGTTACAGTAAAAGAGATGAAACTTTCAGTGTCAGAGAATGTTTCTGTTAGCTTAAATTGCTGTAAATACCTAAAGTTAATTAGCTCAGACTGTTGCCACTGTAAGTTTTCTCATCCAGGTACTTCCCAAATATGGAAGTGCTAGCTTGAGAGGCATCTAGTCTCAATTGTAAGATCTCAGTGACTGAGGCTGTTGGTCAGAATGGACTCACTGCACAGAGCACTGGAAAGACTAATCTGATTTCCCTTGAGAGGGCTCCAGGAATAACCTATAAACAAGCTGAATTTCTCAGACTTGCCAGGGGCGAGGAGGAGAAAACAAACCCAAAAGCTGTTCCAGCCCTGCTTGAGGAAATCCTTTAAGCTTGAAGAAAAAAGGAAAAAAAGTCACCTCCTGAGCATGGTAAGGACATCGGTCATGCTGCGTACACGTTTCAGCAGGCTGTCCAGCTTGTGTGGTTCTTCCTTTAGGAACCTCACAGCTTCTACCTCAATCCGCAGGATAGCACGCATTTTATTTTGCAGGGTTGGGAACTCTCCTGCAAAGAAAACAATTGTGAAGCTGAAGAGGAAATTATAAAAGCCCTGGGCAGTAACAGACAGTTGGGGGAATGTCAATTACTTGAATGTCTATCTGTCTCCAGGGGTCATGCAGTGAATTCCCTAATCCCAGCTTTAAATCTTTTTGGAAGTAGACGTTAATGCCTCCAGATCAAAGGCAAAACTGTTCTCTGTGGTTAAAAGAAAAGAAACAAAAGTAAAAAGGAAAGTACATACCTTTCAGGGTAGCAACAGCTTCTCCCACCTGACGCAAAAGAAAGGCTCCATCTTCAACATCTTTCAGTGTAACTGTCTTGCTGGAAGCAGCAGAGTCCTTCTTCAGGTCTTCAACAAATGTCTCCAGCTCACTGGCAAAAGAAATAACATGGACAGAAAATTTAAGCAGGACTTTCACACTGCAAGCAAATATATGTAAATGAACGGAGTAAACTAAACCGTAAACGTCAAGTGGGGCACCTTTAAATCTGACACCACAGGCTGAACAAACCACAGGATACCAAGAGGGGAGGTGAAAATGCTGGACACTCACAGCATAAGAACAGGCTTGTAACTTGCTCAAGTCATTGCTTTCTGTGACAGGCTGCAGATGCGTAGAGCGTCTTGACCTCCGGGCAGCTGTGCTACAAAGGGCAGGTGGGGTGGTAAAACACACGGAACAGCCAGCAGCCCTCTGGGGATGCAAATGCTCCAAGGGTACAGAAACACTGTGCCACTATATCCAGTACTGGTTTACACCTTGTGTTTTCTCATTGCTGATGACATGCCCAACAGTTAAGAACAACCCAAAAACTGGCACCAAAGGCCCTTTGACACAATCTTGTTTATCTATTGGGCACTGCTAGGCAGGATACAGGATCCTGTTTCCATGAATAGCCAGACTGAAACAGCAAGTGTGCACTGTGTGCAGCTCCTGCTCAGTGCTTGGATGCAAGAATGAATCACTTTGGATGTTTTTCCAACCACTGCCATTCTGTGCTTCCTCCAGCTTCATCTGGTGCTTCCTTCTCACCTTTCCCAATATTTTTTCCAATCTTTCTGTACTTCATGGAAAATTTTTCAATACTTCAGACACATAAACTCTGTTTTCATTTGGGGAGGAGCCACTTCTTTCTATTAAAACTTGAGACAACATTGCTTTAGCTGAGGTTTCCATACAGATACATAAAATTTTCTCAAAAAAACCCCAACCCTGAGATGCCTTATGTGCAACTATACAAACACCCATGCAAATACGTTAGAAAGATCATCTCCTGAATATCTAAGAGAAATTCACTTCTATTAAGATATCAAATTTACTCACAGGAATATTCTAGGAAGCAGTTTAATTGCAGACAGAAAACAATGGAAACTCTGAACTGACAAATCAGTTACTTGTTTGAACCTAATCTTAGGCCTCATTTCCTGCATCCATCAGGGATCAGTTTTGCAACTGCTGTAAGAGAACCAAGGTACAAGATGATTGCCATGAAAGGGGTGGGAGAAGCCTGCCATCTGCACCATCTGCAAGTCTTGCATTTCCACGTATTTCCCTGGCACTGCCACGCAAAGCCAGCCATTTCCCAGACCCATCCCAGTGACATGCGGAAAAAAAGCAGGTGGCCAGTAATGGGATAAAACTAAAGGAAATTCCTTTCAGCACTACTGTACATGTAGGTCAGTTTAGATCAGAAGCACAGTCCCACAGAACAATCCATGGCAATGCAATGGTATTTCTCATACACAGAGAAACAGAAACAGGATCAGCATCTGAACATTAGGCATGCACAGCAAAGAGTTCATTTCAATCCAAAGACCAAGAAGTTTAGAAACTAAAACATTATTTTGAATTGAGAATCACAATTTGTGCCTGAACCGATCACAAACAAGTGGAGGTAAATGATCCCGGTCCCACTTTAAGAACACTTCTCCCAAAGGCTCTGCCTTCAGAAAGCCGGGGGAGTCCCAGTTCCCACTAGCACAAGCAGACTTGCAGGAAACAATCCATTGGACCACACGATGGCAGCAAGGGAACATTTCTAAGGGTATTTTTCCAGTGCAAAAGGCCGCTATAATGTAAATACCTACTGTCTCTGGCTGCCTTTGCAATAAAGGGCACAGACACACTCTAGCAAGGACCTGGAAAAAGAATCTGGCCTTCTGTCACTCATTATAACACAAAGGCTCCTGCTCTACAGCACGGGGCTCTGCAGTCATGCATCCTCCCTAGTCTTTATGCCCTGCTATTGGCACTGAGGCTAGGCAGTGCTGCTTCGGGGATCACAGGGTATCCCTCCTCCCTTTTGTAGGTCTGCACTGAAAAAGCGGCTTCTCAGATATTGGCATCTACCAGGCAACAAAAAATATAAAGAAAGACACTTAAATTTGTTCATGTGTGGAAAGAAGAGAAAGGAAAACAGAACGAGATTACAACGTTTTGGTAGGTTTATGCTTGTTTGAAATGTAGGGATGAAAGAAGGACTTGCAGGTAGCTGACTGTGGCCCACTTTCCCCTTTAAGCAGAAATGGAAGGGTCATCACAAACCCCTTTGATTCCACATATTATCAAACAAGACAACTGATCCTGAAATTACCCAGGGGATACCATATTACACTGCTTCATGTGGCTAACTGCAAGGGAAAAGAAACTTCATCCCTTAGGACCCAAAGCCTGAAACAGATTCATTGGTCTCCAGAATTTCTTTTCTCTCACTGGGGAAAACACTTGGCTTTATAGATTGGCCTGAGCAAATTAGCAAGACATGGACATTAATGCCGTTTCAGAAGGCTAATATAACGTAAATGATTTTTCTGCATCTATGTTCTACATGGGGAAGCCGAGGCAACTCCTATGCTAAGATCTTTCTTTAGGCAAAAAAACCCTCAGAGGATCTGCCTCAGACTGCTGTATCAGTAGAACAGGTTACAAAACAAACTGACAAAATTAATGGTAACAAATCACCTAGACCAGATGGTATTTGCCCTGGAGTTCTATAGCAACTTGAGGCTGAAACAGCTGAACTACTAACGCTAAGCATCAAACTTCTTGATTAAAATTGCTTTGGCACCAGATCAGTGGAAAGTGTCATAAATGATACAAATACATTTTTTAAATGGTATGGGGATATCCAGGGAACTGTACTCTGGTGAGACTGACACTTAGACTGGTAATGGACAGATATCAAAATAAAGAATAAACAATAAAGAATCAATGAACAACAGATAAATATGCTGTGTTAGGTAGGAATTAACATGGTTTGTGTAAAATGAAGGTCTCACAAATCCACGAAGAAACAATGGAAGTTTGGGGACAAAGTATAGCCCAAAAGGCTTTCAGCAAGGTGTTTGAGGAAAAGCTTTCAAGAATGCAAAGTTGCCATGGGACGAGAGAGGAAATTCTCTCATGGATAAAGCACTGAAGTAAAGATAAGGGATCAATGAACAGCTAACTCAATGAATGTACTTTCCTGGTGGTTTCCACAGGGATCACTGCTAGGGCTTTTCAACATACTATAAATAATTTGAAAAGAGGATGAATAATATAACAAAAAAAAACAAATCTCAAAAGGCTATCATATTATTCAGGGAAATGCAAATGAAAGGTGGCTGCAGAGGACTGCAGATGGACCATCTGATACTAACTGACCAGGAAAACACCAAAGATTAAATTAACTCCTAATATATGTAAGGTGTGCTCATGAGGAGAAATAAAACCAAAATCAACCCTACCTAAAACCAATAACCTCCCAAAACCCTAAGGTTTTATACACAGTGATGATCTGATAATCATCCATTGTGAGTGAGATGTTGGATTTTTAATGTAAAGCTCCTGTGGAACATGAGGACAGGGAGGTCACACCATGCGTGAGGTCACAGTGTGCCTGCATCCAACAAAGCTGTTGTAGGGCTCTCCTATATCTCCTCATCCCCCTCTCACAGTTGTACACCAGAGTTAGAAAGGGCATAGAGAAAGGCAACAGGATGATGAAATGTATGGAAAGGCTTCTAGAAGAAGGTTAACTAAGCAGACTAAGACTTCTCAGGCTGGAAAAGGCATGAGTGGGGGAAAAGGGAGTAGAAAGGGAGTGGGGGAGTGTCTGTAACGTAATGACTAGCATGGTGAGGGTGAATATTCTGCTGTGCATCATTTATGAGTTTGGGGATTGATTGACAGATGAAAGATACAAAACCAAGAGTCTTCTGATATCCTTTCCCAAGTATCTGCTACTAGTAGTTCTCCAAGATTGCTAAGTGCAGTTTTGTTTTCATGGAGCATGTTTATTATTATGAAAAATCTGCTACTTTTTCTAACAAAGTATAAATTGTAACTTACTGTGGATCGCATCCAATTAAACAGATTGGATGTGGCTATAATTTATATACTGTGCTTATAAACCCCTTCTATTAAAGTGCTTAAAATCTACAACATAGAGTGGTCACACCTCTAAGATGCTTGTTATGACACAATTACTTCATTAGTCAATGTGTCATAGCATTGTAATTTGTCCTTGGCCTGGTAAATCTTAAATCTAGTATCTACAAGTGCTATATATAACATCTCTATTGTTGAGTCAAAAGACTAGATAGAAAAAACCTACACATTCAATTCTGAGTGTGTATTTCACTGTTAAAAGAGTACATAAACACTATGTTTAACAGATTTCATTAGGTATCTCTGAACTGTAATCCTGCTACAGTTGTGACACACATGGGTACACTTCTGTAGGCACCATTATGAATCTGTTGAGCAAGCTTTCTGCTAAACAGAAAGCTTACTCTGAAATGTACACCAACATTTCTGTTGTTTACAACATGGAACTCCCAATATGCTTATTTCCTTATTTCACAGAATCACAGAATGGGTAAGGTTGGAAGGCACCACAGTGGGTCATCTGGTCCAACCTCCATGTTCAAGCAATAATCTTCAGTTGCAGAAAGGACTTTTTAAGATAACATTTACCACCTCAGAGTAGTAAATGCACTTTTGTAAGTATTGCAGTAATCCTTAGGCTCCATTGTCTCACATGAAGACAGTCTACTGATTTAGGAAAGATCAAGAGTGTGACAGTTGAAATCCTAAAAAATGGCAATTTTTGTGCCCGGTGGCTTTGCATTCATTTGTACATCTGCAGTGGGATCAGTTTAGTTGTAAATGCCTATACAGAATATTAACCTTTTTCTCAATACAGTGACATTTGATGTGTAATTTTGTGCTGTATGCTCTCTACTATTAACAGCCATCAGCTGCTGAAATTATTGTTGTCAGATGTGCTTTTCTTTCAGGCTCTGACCCTGCAAATGAGCAAATACACGACAAAGGAATCTCATTGGACACAACTGATGAAAAATAAATGTTTGTTTCCAGTATGTCTCTAAAAGGGGTAACCTAACATTTGAATGATTTACATTTTCCTATAGCTTTAACAAATGCAGTAGCACAGAAGTAGCAGAAACTCTGTGAAAGGAAAAATTCCAAAACCTGATAAAACAGAACCATATTGCAATCCGAGTCATATCCTTAATGAGCAGCTGTAACAGCAAATGCCACTGGCACTTGACCTCACTCTGTATCCATTTAATGAGGCAATGCCATAAACAGCCATCACACAAATTGTTCTTTCCACAGAGAACAGACAACCTAGGAACTTGGCAATGAGGTACACAGGAGTAAAGTGAGGAACAGGAAGGTCATTGCTTAGGATTACAAACCAGCTGAGAGGATTACCTACACTAGCATGGACTGTTACTGCACGTTCACCCTTTCTTCACAGTACTCTCCCCTAGTAACATCCAACCTTGCCATTACAGATGCACCTTTTTAATTACAAAAAGTTTTAATCTGACAACTCTTCAGCTGTCAATAACTGTACTCTATGCCTCTTCAATCACAGTTTCCAACAACAAGCTGACTAGAAATTTTTTCTCCATTATGGAGCAACTCTTCAGGTGTGAAAGAAAGGCAGTGATGAAAAATAATTAGTTATATAACATCTTACAAATGCGAGTGTTAGAATTAGTTAAATAGTTTATTAATTTCAGCTTTATCTTGCCTCCTCCTGACTAAACACAGACTAAACCAAACAACTTGATCCCACCAGTCCTGGTGGGCCAAAGTTCTGGGGAAAAAACCCCAGAATCTTCCAAAAGGCCTTTACACAACAACAACAACAAAAAGTACAGTTAAGTGGCTGGAAATCTCAGTGAGTACATTTTAGACAAGGATTGGCATTACTGACTGTCATTAAAGTCCAGTGCTCTATTAGAGCTTCCCCTACCTCTCCCATGCACTAGCCAAAGCATTTACTATTGAAACCTGATTTTCGTACTTAAAGCCAAACTCATTACCTTCCTTTGCATCCCTTTGTTCTCGAGGAAATTCCTCCCTCCCTCCCTAAAGCAAAATACATAAGGCTGAAGGGGAGAACTAGGGTAGGGGGAGGCTTCCAGAATACAGGGGTGGGCACAGTCCTTACAGTCATCTGTCCCTTTACAGGGGACTTCTGAAGAGGCTGAAACTCTTGGTACTGGTGGGACTTACCCAGTGTGGAGAAGGACTCCCAGCCAGGACCAGTGAGTTGAATACTAAAAGATACAGGTTTATAGCCAGTGTGATACACATCAAGGAAGCATAGCTAATACAGCATATACAGATGCAGTTCACCTGAAGACAGTGGTAGAAGTGTCTACTTCATGGAAGAAAAAGACAGGCAAAAGCAATAAATTTGAAGAGGTTTCTCAACCCACCATAACTTCTTTACAATCTTTTCTTCCTCGTTGAGGTACTTCTGCCTTTCTTGTTCCACCAGGTTGCGCTGTCGCTGCACAGGATCTTCAAGCCTCTTCACTGTTTCAATCACTTTGCCATTGATTTCTAGCTCTGCTTTCTTCACCATTGCCCTCAGCATCTCCTGGTTCTGCAGCTGTTGCACAAAAGAAATCAACTTCAATTTTTCCTGCCTGACTGACATCCCTGGCAACAGAATACATTGCAGAGCTCAGAAGGTTGGGATAAATACCACCCTACAGTGAGTGAGTGTTTTTACCTTCTTTCCCTCTTTAGCTGTACCTATAAACATTATTCCATGTATATATACAGCTTCCAGTTTCAAACTGATAAGCCAAAGATGTTGGGATCAGTACATCACCTTCAATGCATAACTTCTGCGAGGATTGTGGCCCCTTTTTTCTGCTTGGTTCAACTTGAATCAAGAATTAATTACGCCTTATGAGAATGCCGGATGCTTGACTTCCACTTTGCATGTATCGTGCAAGCTTATGCATCTCACTGCCCATACGTGCCTAGTGGATAATCCCACACATTAATGTCATGGCTGGAATGCACTGCTGTTTTCAGAATGGAAATTTTCAGTCTCTCAAGTGGCAGAGGAAGGACTGTAACATGTGGTGTAATTTGGTAGAGGCATACAGCTCATCTGCAATACATAAAACCTCCTTCTACCCACCAGAAACTCCCCCCTTTATAATATGGTAGTTTTCTGAGAGCTGCAAGTCACACCTTCTTTCTTGTCTTAACTTGATGTTAAGTAACTAAAGCATTAATTGTGTTGCTGATACTAAGCTCACAGAGCAAAACACAGGTAAGAAGGCAAACCAGGCTGTACTCTTCTGTGGGTAGCCCTGGAGCAGACCCACGCTCACACAAACCAAACCTGTTTAAGTCTGTTACGTAAATCACAAGATTCAAAGTGGTAAGCAGGACTCCACCTAGTCACAGTTTTAGCATACAGGCAACATAAACACTACTCTGTTAGACCAGAAGCTATCTCATACGGTAAAATTTTAATAAGCACCTGTGTTAATTGGGGGACAAAATTCCCATCTTAAAACTAGCACTTGAACTGTCATCTGTCTTAACATCCAGGCTTAACAGCCAAACCACATTTAAAACACAAAATAAACCCATGACCTAATAGGAAGAATCACAAAAATGGGTTACCTACAAGACAGTATACTGTAGCAAGATGTCTTTAAAATTGATTTATGAAAATTCATGAGAATCAACAACAAAAAAATTCTTTGCTGAGACAATTCTTTCCAACCAGTATGGGCATGAGAGAAACAAACTCAGCTCCCCACTCCTGACTCTTCAGTCCCTGTGCCTGACTCTCTTCTCCAGCTACACAACTGCAATGAGAGGGAGGGTAACACCTCACTGCAAATGTGTGTGTGTGTGTGTGTGTGTCTGTGAAAAGCTGTGACAAGCAGGAAGAGTTAGCTCAAAACTCAGCTGAAGAGAAGTGTTAGGAGCTAGTGAAAAAATGAAGCTGAAAAACATTTCAACATCACAGAAATATATAAATAATATCTGGATTATTTTGAAGACAGTGCATATGTGTATTTTTCACCATTATGGAATTAATGTTCAGATTTGATAAGTTAAAATCTCTTACTGCAAGGCCAGCACAACTATCTGAGATACACACCTCTTTCATCATGTCATATTTTCAAGTAGGAAAACCTAAATGAATGAATAAATGAGTGAATGAGCATGTAACACTTCAGTCATACAACTTATTCACAGCTCTTTAAAACGTGGGGAAATTTGACACATGGAAGTGAGTTAGGATATGTTGAACAACTGATCCGAGGTCAGTGAGAAGGTCAGTAACAGAGTTAGACGTAAGTCTTTAGGTGTCCAGAATTTAAGTCCTTGATGTTCCTCAGCTGGTAACAGGGACTTCCACTAATAGCAAAACTGAGTATGTGTGAGTGTGTGTGGTTGTGAAATGGCAGGCACAGGTTTTTTCCTATTATGGAGGTATGTAGGGGATCTGTATTTGTTGTGGTGATGTGTACAGCGAAGGTGCTTGTCACCTCCATTTATGAAGTGCTTGAACAATACCAGGAAGTTTCAGTCATAAAAGTTCATCTATTTCTGATAATGAGAATAGGGAATAAAAATGTAACACAGCAAGATTTCAAAAAAAGCTTGTATGTTGAGGACTCCCAAACCTCAGTGTTTGGAGTGAGCTCTTGAAATCTGGGAAATGACTCATGTTGGTATCAAAGAAATGGTTTTGGTATTTCTATGAAAATTCATGCAATACTCGGCTAGTTATGGAAAACCTGGGTTTGTTCATGCTTGGGGAATAGGGACACAAGGTGAGAAGGAAGATGTACATATGGGTTCAGAGAGACAAAAGAAAACTGTGGGAAAGGAGCAATTGTGGCAGTCAGAAGACAAACGACAGCATGAGACAGAGCAGGAGCACAGGAGAAGAGCTGTGGCTGAGAAGGAGAAGGCAGTCTCTGGCCACTACATTCACCTCCATGTTCTGGAACTGAACTTGATTCTTACCTTTCTTCTGCCAGCAGTATCAGATATGAGATTCCCTGGCTAAGTGCACACTCCACTTGCCCCTCTGACCACCTCTGTTGGTTACTCCACCACCTCAAGCAGAAGATGTTTTATGGATCTGCCACAGTTATTCTGGTTCCACACAGTAGAACCTTTTGTACTATAAGCTTACTTGAAAACAAGCCAAATGAACAATCTTAGACATTCATACTTGAAAAGAAACTTTCTTAAAACAGTACTGAAGTTCCAAAGGCAAGCGCCCAAAAGTAAGGAAAAGCAATGCAGGCTTTCCTGTCACCACCAAATGGCAATTTCTTGCTAATTAGAGTTAACTTAACTTGTAACTGCAAGCAGTAATCAAACAGAAACAAATTTAACATGCTTTTTTAGAATTCCAGCATCTTCTCATACATTCTTTACCCTTGGGTCTCACTTCCAGCGTCACTAATCTCTCCAGATACCTTCCTTGTCCCTCTTCTTCATCTAGTGTTCCAGCCATTATTCATCACTGCTCTCACACAAGTACCCCAGCTCTGCCTCTGGCACCCACTTCAAGAATAATCTGATAACTAGCTAGTTCACTTTGAACCAATTATTACCTATGAGACAGGTAACTAAAAAACCAAGTATTAGTTCACAACCCTGTTCCTCATTAGGAGAGAAGCATGACCTGCCCAGTGGGAGCCTCCCAGGCCCTTCTAGGAGAGGCTTCTGGGCCACCCACCTCCCCATGAACTACAGAGCCCAGCCACAAACAGGACCTAGCTCCCGGCAGCTCAAGACCTCTGTAGAATCTAAGTACCTAGTTCCTGAAGTTACCATACACTGATTAAAGGTAGTGTCTCCAGTTCTATAATGCAGCTCAAAATGTGTTAGAATTTCTAATTCAAAGTTACACTTGCGAGACTGAGTATCATATACCACTTATGACAGTGTTGTTATTACATTTTCTGTCCTTTCTTCAGCGCTCATTTCCCTGCAAACGGTGCACTGAGTGAAGGAAAAGCATGCATGCATACACGTTCCTAATGGTGAACATTTATCATCTCTGTGTTCCCTTAAAATGAGTTCAATTAAAGAAAAGAAGGAAAAGACCAAAAAATCCAATGTACATATAATGGCTAATGATATATACCATGTACATGTACTCTAAGGCTTGGTTCAAACCTGCTACTAAGAGTTCTCATTATCTGGGAGCACAGAATGAACAACTAAACTCATGGGCTCAATTCTTATCAGTAGCACATCCATCCAGGACAAAGGTTGGGTTACAGCCTATCTCTGGCAATGAGGAAAACTCCACAGCACCATGAAACTAGTCTGTCCTGAATGTCTCTGAAAATCAGAGCACTTAGAACATGCAAGTGTAGTAGCAAGAAGTGTATACAGTCCCTAGCAACAGCCATGAGGGAAATGTTTGTGTGCTAAGAATCTCTGTTCAAAACCCAACCACAGACTGAGTCTCGACTTTTTGGTGGCATCTTGTAACATATGTTTATCTGGTGTATGAATCAATACATCTGGATCCACTGCTGCTGGATATGGTTGAAAAAGAAGATTTTGCCAGCACAAACAATGGATACATGAATGAATGGATATCATGTATTTCTCCGATTCTAGTAAGAAAATTAGTATGAACTTACGGTGGTAACATCAATTGAAAATTAAACAATAGACATTATTACACACAGTTTTATGTCCTGTTCCTGTTTCTTAGTTATCCTTCCAAATTTTGTGCCTGTGCAATTTTTTTTTTCATTTTTTTGAAGTATTTCTTCCAGTCTGTCAGTGTACAAAAAATTCACACAAACAGGAACAAACTGACTGCCAGCCCAGGAAAAACAGTGAAATTGAAAAATATGAAGCACTGTCAAATATAAAATGAAAACAATCTGGGAAACCAGAAAAATACTTTTTCTCTTTTACCCATAATTATTTTTGAAAAAACACAGCACAGAATATTTCATTAAAAATGTGATATTTCAACACTCTTCAGTTTAAAACACTGCCTGTTTCACCTGCTGTCCTACAAACTGTGAGCTTTTTTTCAAAATAATTCAGGAATGTTTAAACTGTCATGAATGGAATTTATGTGTAACATACCAAAGTTTCCCTTGAGCTACAGGTTCTTCCAACTATCAAAATTTCTCAACTTCCTATTAGCTCAATGCACCAAGTTTGCTATAATTTCTGAATTAAGGGAAGCCAGCCAGAGTTAATGAGCACACTCGGGATATGTCCTTTTTCCTTCTCAAGACTTCCCTGGCAGCATTGATTTGTGCAGATGGTAGAAATTTCTTCGCTCCTGCGTGACAATGTTACGTCTGATCAAAAGCAAGGCTTCTGCCCTGGGCAGGGCCGTGGAGACAAAGCGCAGCTGGGGAAATGCCACCCCCTTGGTGAGCAGCCCTGTGAGAAGGATGCACTCCCTGCCTCCAAGCAGCACTGCAGCCTCCATTCCCGCTTTCCAAGGCCACATGCTGAGCGCAGCTGGGAGCCAGACCGCAGGCATTTGCCAAGAGCTGCATTTGGCACATGGCGTTGAGAAGGACAGAAGGGCTGCAGTGGTTTGCACCACAAATGTGGAAGAATATGCGCTTATACACAATGTGCCAGGGCAGAGATCCCATGCCAGTGCCTTGAAATTAGATGGGGAACACGATGGCTGGCATGTAAGCAGCACTGCTGAGAACAGCTTTTGAAAGGGACATTTGGAACATACTCATCCTAAACTGAAAATTTAAATACTTGGGAGCTGTATCACAGACACAAGTCACCTGACCCAACTCTTTGCATCAAACACATTCTGCCATCTCTTCACTCCCAGCAAACAGGGCACAGGACCTTCACAGGTCACAGGACCTTCAGTCAGACACATTTTCCTATACCGATGTTTACCTCACCCTTCTGCTCATTTGCTCTACGACTGGCTCATCTTTCAATTTCCTTTAGATAAGGAGGTGAAGGTAAAACATGCTCTGAATTCTGATTTGTATTATCATTATTTTGTTCTAAAATTCATCAGCAAATCAAATGTGATTGACATAGTACCATTCAAAATCACCCTGGCTATAAAAGCAGTAGCTGCAGCTGTAAGATACCAAACATGTGATGTCACTTTCTGGGCAAGGAGGACTGGCAGAGTATTGAAACTTCCCCTGCTGCCCACTTTGTCTTACAAGAAAGTGCTCTGCCTTCTTTTCCATCTTCTGAGATGATACACAGTGCTCTTCAGTTTCCAATTAAGTGAAGGGCTGAAGACCTGTACAGCTGCATATGCTTATTTTCACAGTGTCTGAGATGAACAGCATATATTTATATTTGCAGCATGACTGTATGTGCCAACATGCTGTTTTTGTTAACTCTTCATTCGTTGTATTGTTTCTTGAAGGTTTTGAGGTGTTGATGTGCATTAGGAAGGTATGGCTAAAATGTGAATGTAAGTAGGCCACAACAAACCTTTGCAGCAACATTTGAAACACCTTTTTTTCTTACTGTTCAAGCTGGCTATTTGTCTAGATTCTGTAAATACAGGACAGGATGCATATCTACTGATCCTCAGCTACATTTGGGTTTCCTGACATCAAAGTTGTTTATTCAGGGACTTAAAATCTGTCTCAACTGTAAACAGTATGGAGCAGGAACATGGTTCTTTTGACATGTTTATACAGCACATAGCATAGCAGGGTCCAAACTGTAATCACAGACTTGGTATTATTATAATAGAAATAGTGCTGTAATGTCTAGAGTCATCCAAAAAAAGCTAGAAATGAATTTTTTTCTCAATATCTGAGCAGCAGTAGTTTAACTGAGCTAATTCTCACGCCTCGAGGACTATGCAAGCTTTTGTATCCGTAGTACTCGGGTCTGCCCTTTGCTAGAACTCTGCTACTGAGACTCACTTGTACAAAAGCTAAAAGAGAGAAAATGAGAGAGAGGGAGGGAGTAAGGAGGCATTTGCTGACAACCCACCTTTTTTCCCAGCATCATCCAGATAATCATACCTGTAGCTGCTTCATCTGATGCAGCTGCAGCCGCAGATCCGACACGTTGCGTTTCATATCATGCAGGCTGACTTGCATTGCTGGGGCTCCAGCAGGATGGTGGATCACAGCTGACTCCACAGTTGCCAGTGCATTCTTCCCCCCAGATATGCTGGCAGCACCTGCAATAAGCAGCAGTACAGGTTGAGCTCACAGCAGAGAAGGTGCACACATGATCCTTCCTCTGCCCACTGAATCTACACGTATTTCACCTAGATGGATGAGAAAACAAAATGACAGATGCCAATGCTCAGACTTATCAAGGGACTGGCACCTCCTTATCCAATATATTTTGAGGGAAGCCTGCACAGTATCAGTGTATTTGTGCTGGAACCTCAGTTCTATCAGAGCCCTGCATTACCCCAGGACTGCTTTCTACCACATGTAGTGGAGATGGGATAATAAGTTATAACTGCTGATTACACAAAACAGCAGCAAATCAAATTGGTTCTGAAAGTAACTTCAGGACTGTCCTCCCAGGAGATGTCTGAGACCAAGTTGATGCAAATTCATTCATAGGACTCCTGAACTGCACATTCGTTGACTAATCATCACAGGAGAGGGATTCAGCCAAGCTGCCAAATATGGAGAAAAGATTCTATAGAGAATCTTGCTTCACTGCTTAAAGGACAACTGCATTATTTCTAGCAGGTTATCTCCAGCAGCAACCATATAAAACCAGAGAAATGGAATGATGGTGTGGCAGAGGCTCTCCAGCCATGTTGCATTGACCCCACTCCCTTTTAGTCTGCCAGAAAGGAATACAGCATAACAAAAGGAAACGAGCCAAACCACACTGAAAATAATGATCATTGTCCTCACAAAACTTTCTTTGTTAAAGAATGCTTTTCCTCTACACAGCAACAATGCCAAGCTTGTTCTTTCCAGTCCCAAGTACCTGGGAAGAAGCTGTGTTTAGAGAAAACAAGCAAATTCCAGCTCATCAGCTAATAGAAATGTCAGCTCCTTATCGCAATTTGCTCTTGCACACCCATATTCTTCAATTTTTTTTCTAATGTGTCCCTTCCCCCCTTATTCCCCCAGCAGACAAAATGACAGACTGTCAGTGCAACAAATTTCATTTTTTAAGTCCAGTACTAGGTAGTCCTGCAAACTCTTCTCATCACACTGCCAAATCCACCTTATGCCTTGATCTCAAATGGCTCAGATGGCTGCTGCTCCCTGAACTATTGAGTTAACAGCCCCTCACTACGAGGAAGACATTGAGGTGCTGGAGCATGTCCAGAGAAGGGCAGCAAAGCTGGTGAAGGGTCTGGAGCACAAGCCTGATGAGGAGCAGCTGAGGGATCTCGAGGTGTTCAGTCTGGAAAAAAAGGAGTTTCAAGGTCCTTATTGCTCTCTACAGCTGCCTGAAAGGCAGTTGGTAGGAGGTTGGAAGGGAATTGGTCTCTTCTCCCAGGTAATAAATGACAGGACAAAAGGAAATGGCCTGAAGTTACACCCAGGGAGATTTAATATTAGGAAAAATTTCTTCACCAAAAGGGTTGTCAAGCATTGGAAGAGGCTGCCCAGGGAAGTGGTTGAGTCACCATCCCTGAAGGTATTTAAAAGATATGTAGATGTGGCGCTTAGGGACCTGGCTTCGTTGTGGGCTTGGCAGTGTTAGGTTAATGGTTGGACTGGTTGATCTGGAAGGTCTTTTCCAAACTAAATAATTCCATGATTCTATTCTATGATTAGGTCATTCCCTACTTCAATGTCTTTCTTCTCTATGATTAAAAAAAAACAAACTGAGGAAACAGAAAATAGCTCATCAATGGATCTGCACAGGGATTTTGGTCATCATTTGTTACCACAGGCACACATTCTATCAAGTTTAATGAAATCAAACAAAAACCAGTGTTGTGAGCTTTGCCTGCTGAAGTCAAATTTTCAGTGCACTAAAGTGCATTACACATCTTCTGACTGGAATGAGTATGACTCCAAGACTAGGAAGTTCTCTCCCCATGCTCTCATCCCTCGTAGTCTTTTCAACCATTCCTCCAAACGTGCCTGAGTAAGTACAGCTCAGCATAACAACACACTGTTATTCCTTTTCCAACAGGTGTGGATACCTCAAACACAGCTTTTACAAAATTCATCTGGGGGAAGCATTCTGAAAGGATGGAAATTACACTGGCCTATTCTTATTTTAAAAAAAGGTTTTTAAGAATCATGTTTGTTACTTCACCTTCATTTGCAATCCAGGCCCCTCTGGCTGGATCCATGCTACATACAGTGTGCCATGCCATGGGCTTCTGGAGACATGCTCTTCTAGCTTGGTACAGGCTGTTGTAATGCTATACCCTCCCTAAACGTACTCCAGCTAGATCTGCTTGGTGCTTCAAACAACAGCACTTGTCATTACACTGCAGAGCAAGCTGCTGCACATCTTTGCTATACTCCAGTATGATTCAATGCTCTCTTGACTTTCAAAGAGCTCCTTAACAGAAAGCAACACTCAAGAAATAAACAGTCCTTGTTTTCTGCCGTTACGTACACACTCCATGCTTCAGTCTAATATAGGCTAATACTTATCTGTCTATATGTACACTGCAGTTTCTCCTACAGTCAAGCATCTATTTCCCTCCCACATGCACTATTTTTTGCCTTTTTTTTTTTTTAAGAAAATGGTATTTAGTTCATAAACCTTACAGACAGAAACCACCAGAGAGTCTGAAAAATGTGGATAAGCCTCCAAGAGTTCTGATCCCTAGCCACAAATCTGGACTATTTTTGAAAGCACATCTACCTTTCTGCTGTTCTTTGCCTCTAGCAAAAGCTCCAAAACCTCAGCCCCCGACCCTGTGAAGAGGCAGCCAAGGCATGAATCAGACCCCACCAGTCCCTCCCCCCATGCTGGACCCCAGTCAATTCACATATTTTCTCAGGAAGGGGTGCCTGCTTTCCTTTTAGTGTAGATTGCCTGTGATCTGCTTCTGTAAGCAATAAATGTCTCCAACTCCCTACAAAGCAGCTTTCCTCCTCCACTGCTGCCTCAGCCACCTCTTTTCGCCATTAGGTGTTCTTGGCTGCCACAGTGTCCCTGCTGCAGGGTGTGCTCAGAGCCTGTGAAACATGCACTGGGACTGCTAACTCCAGGGGGTGTGAAACACAAGACACCGAGTGAGCAATAATGATCAGCAGCTGATTTCTCAGATATACATATTTTCATCAAGAAAGAATAAAAAGGCAGCTGAATGAGGGGCTGTTTCATCTAGGGAGTGTAGCTCACTTTTGGAAATAGTCCCAGGCTATAGCTTTGCGATTAGATGTGAGGCCAGATGGATTAAAGGGAAAGAAACAGCATTGGCTCTTGGGTTTTTAAATAAACCCCTTCTTGAGCTAGGTAAGGGAAATTCAACCTTCCACCATAATTTCCTAATACTCTGGACAAACAAAAAAAAGTTAACTTTTTTTACAAAGGCTAATGAACTAAGCTGCCATTTTAGAGCACAGAGAGAACTGATGTGCAGAAAGAGGAAAGGTTTGCTGTGTGCTCAGGGGGTAAGGAACATGACTTCTACTCCCTGACACTTGACTTTTGCTATGCTTGTAAAGACACTGCTCTCCTTCTATTTTCCAGTTGGTTTTTTTTTTTTCCTAAAATGCTAAGATTTTATTTTGAAGCAGGTTGGGACAAAAGGCCATCAGAAGACAACTAGCAATGTTTCTTCACAATTACTAATCTTATTAAAGAGCCACAATATTTTCAAGCATTATTTGGGAAGACGTGACAGTAAATAGATGCTACTAAATCACTCTTAAGAGAGTAAAATATTCTATATATACATTAGGGTGCCACTTCACCTCATTGATCCAGAATGAATTCATGAATTCGGGATCATATTTTATCTGCAAATGATGACAGAGTTCTAAGATTAGCATGATCTGTCCTTGAATCTGAGATAAGCAAGCAGATATGGACAGTGATTTAATTCACAGGTCATCACAGCAAGAGTCATGCATGTGAAAAAGGCACACAGATATGCACAGACAAGTTCACAAAGAGCAAGGAGTCAAATCTGAGCCCTATGTTTGTAATACTTCTCCCTGCTGCCATCTTCCTCTTGTTTTGCATTGGTGGTGTTAGCACAGAAAGTTGTACTCCCTGATCCCCTTCTCAGGGAATACTGAAATGTCCTCCTTCCTCTTCTAACAAGGCAACAACTAGGAAAAAGTTACTGCTTTTTCCGCTAATCCATGAAACAACTGATCCCAATTTAATAAATTAATCCAGGATTTAGTCTATCAATGAATCTCCAGATGATGGACAAAAATATGACAGAAAAGAGAGTATGTGAGTATTTCTCAGAATATTTGTTAGCAATCTCACGGGGACTCTTACTAGTATGGTTTGGTTTTAGAATTACATATTGTTTCTAAGTGAAGAGTTCCTTGATGCCATTTGCATTTCAGGAACTGAAGATCTTTATAAGGGTTCAGTCATGGCATTTCTCCTAACATTAGCAGAAGAGATATAGCCAGTCTGTGGAGGGTTACTGCTCTTTGAACCCATCCCCCATGAAAGAACTGAGCCTAAAGCAATAAAAGATGCAGACAAGCATTGTCATTACAGACTCATTTTCCTCAGTGAAAAAGCTGGGTTTCTTCAGGGTTCTTAACATTTGGGGCTAAAGAAGCCACTGCTTTCTACAGCCTGGCAAAGCAAAAGCATGTTAAAAACAACAATTTGGTTCATATGACATACCAGAATATTCACAATCTAGCTATATAGAGCTATCTAGGGTTTAGAAATTTTGGGTTCTTTCCCATCCCAAGGGATGTAGTTCTCTATTTTCTGCATGAAAGTGTCCTATCATTGGAACACATACTATATAATACAATGTTGGTTCAACATTGATGAGGCAGTATTATCTTGCACAGCTGTTTTATTTTTTAAAATGGGAAGCAATTCGCATTTTTGCTTATCAGAGCTCTAGAAAGGACTGTTCAATCAACATTTTATACCACTTTTTCTTTCAAATAGTCTTTGAAATTGCTAAAACTGGTATCTCAGTGCACAGTTGTCAAATGGAATTGTAAAGTAAGAGAGTCGACTGCCTAAATGGCTATACTCAATAAAGATTGGGGTGAACTGAAGAACAAAACAGTGGTCAGCAGAAGTGTCCAGCTCCTGCCAGCATGTTTGAACCCGAGCAGATTCACAAAAAAGGAGGAACATTCTGTAGCATATTCTGGCAGATCGCCTAATTTTCAAGTAAGCTGGACTGCATTGACTTACTGGACCATGTCCTGAGCAATTCTAGGTGCAAAAGCAAAATATTCCATTATAAAAGACTATTCTTTTATACGGCAGTCTTCAATAATAGCTGTTGTGGGTTACAATACTGTAGTATACTGGGGTCATCACACCTTGTTTTCCTTACCTGCTACAATTTAATTTTGTGGCTGAGTCATGTTGGAAGGACAGGATATAGGGATGCAGGTGCTGGAGTTACAACTATACTTTATAGCACTGATAGGGATCCTTGCAGCTGCTGGCTGCATGGCTGTTCCAACTGTCCTATCCCCTTCTCCCAAGTGATGAGAAAGGCTTTTATAGCACAAGCTGAATGCTGGAATCCTTACTCATATGCTGGACAGGCACATGGCCATGTGACAAAGCCAATCTCTCTGTCAGTAAGCGACAGATGATGATCCCTTCGACAGCAAATTACACTCCCCACCCTCCATCTCTCCCACCATGCTTGCACACGCAGCTGTTAGATGTAATGTTGTAATTTCAGGGATGTGTCAGTCATATGATAATGTGAGCAAGGAGTACTTGGGAACAACAGTGTCAGGAAATGGCTGCTGGTCAGATGAACCATGCTATTCTGGTGGGCTGGGCATGACTTCCCAGGGAAGCCCCGCCTTTGCTTTACGTAAGGTTGTTTTCCCAAAGAATGTTATTCCACTTCTCATTTAAGTGAGAGCACATTCACACGTGCACACACAAATCACTACATAATTTAGGTTTTAAGGGACCTCTGGAAGTCCAAACTCCCCCTCAAAGTAGGGCCCACTTAGATCAGGTCCTCCAACTCAGTGCCCCCCACCAAGTATTTGTCTGAACTGGTACCATCACAGGGAAAGCAGAGAGGCTGCTGTTTGCAATGCACTACAAAGAGGAACACAAGGCAATGTATGTGCTGGTTGTGAGGGTTTCATAAGTGCTTTATATGAGGTGAAGCCTGTGCAAGTGGGAAATGCCATAAATTCTCAGTCTGTAATGACACTGCAATAGGGAAAAATCTTAAGACCATTTTGCAGCTGTTTTGAATAACGACAGACTTTTCATCATATTGTCTGCAACTGAAAAATTACAACTTATTTCTTCAAAGCTTTAAGTATTCCTCTCCCCATCCAGAGGCCAGCAGGAAGGGAAGAGTTGGAACAGCACCAGAGAGTGACTTGGGAGCAAAGCTTCAGTACCAAGACTTTAGCTTTTTCTCTCTTCCATGTGGTTGATCGCTTCCAGGTCTAGTTTGGTTTCTGTCTATTAGGAGGACACACTGCAATTCCAGACAAACAGGAATCCTGAACGTGAGCTAACAGCCCCAACAGAAAGGCTAGTTAGGAGCATAATAGGTTTGCTAATAAATGTGTGTGGTTTACTACCTGCCGGAGCACAGACCTCCCTGTGGGAACAGCACTACCAGGAAGGAGGGAACTGCCTTTATTTGCATTCAGTACATGACAAAGGTGAAGAGGAGGCATATAAGCACACGCATACCCTGCGGACTTCTCCAGCAGCAGCCCATACACAAAGAGCTTCAACCACACAGAGATCTTCTTTCACAACAGGCCTTAACTCAATCTTTTACACACTTAACAGCTCTCCAAGTGGGATGCTAAAACGAGACAGGCTCCTACTGGCTTCATAATTGCTGCTTGCTCAGAGCAGTTTAGGTGCATGCTAATAATTAGTAACACATCAACGTGGCTTAATTAGGGAAAGTGCTGTCTTGCTGACTGCTAAATTTCTCGGTGTCATTACATCTATAGTATCCTAGTGACAGAGGGACTTTAAAAAAAGTTCAGGTGACAAGAAAAGGAGTTAAATATTTAGTCTTCTATAGCAATCTGGACAAATCTAGGGTTAATGACAGCTATATATATATGCATGTATATATACCCTATAGACAGGATGAGTCACTGGGAAATTCACCAGATACAGAGGCTCTGCATCTCATTTAAACCATTCAGCACAGATGTGAAATTCATTCCAAATACCATCTCAACCTGTCAGAAATTCCTTCTTAAACATGTGATCAACTCCCATATCCTGCACTTAGAACTTTAGTTCTGACAGTACAGCTATGGAAATTTAAGTAAATTTGACATTTCCATAAGCTGGGATGTTTGTAATGTTAGAGCTATTCTTATAGCTGAGTAAGTTGTAAATTAAAAGTGAATTATCTTACCTGCAGTGTCAACGCTGCTCTTGCTGGACACAATTTTCAACATCATCTTCTCACTAAGTAATAATAAGAAAAATTGTAATTTTAGTTTACTAGCTATTAAAACTGTAGTGAAGTTTATATTCAACAAATTAAATGGCCTTGTCTAACACACATATTTTTAATTTAAATCACCAGTAATTTGTCAGTTGTTTTTTTTTTTTAATCACCTTTTAGTATAAGTTAAGCAAGGAATGGAGTATAAGCAGTAGAAAGCACAGAGATGTAGCTACATTAATTCTTTTTATCACAAAGAAGAGTAATGCAGTTAATCTCCATCTATCATTTGGCATATTCTTCCTCTCTGCCTAGCATTCTCATGGAGATGATAAAGAAATTTAAAAATGATTGAGCATTCAGGATTTATTTTTTACTATTACATTCAAATATATTTTTGTTGATTGATTACTAAAATCGTTACAGATGAATTCTGTTTTTACCTAGAAGCATCTTTGCTATTACTTGTATTTGGCCCTTTAAAAAGCGCAGACTGAACAAGACCAGTTAAACTGGCAATCTGTTTCTCCATGGCTTGTATCCTCTCTCTGTAAGACAAGAGAACCGTTTGTTAAAGCCAGATATATTTGCTTTCAGACTTGTTTTTCTAGGTGAATGATTACCACAGGATTGGAAAGACACTACAGAGCTTGTGCAAAGGCCCTTGGGTACCAGTTTGCATATACCTTATTGCAGCAGCTTACCACATCTTGGTTTGGACAGCTTTTGCACGGTAACAGACAATTTTAAAAAATCTGCTTAGCTAAAAAGAACAAAACAAACAACCAAATAATAAACTTCTAATGATCTCACAAGACAGGCACCTAAAACAATTTGTTAAGGCCTCTTGGAACTAGTGAAAAAAAATTTTCAGCATTACATGCATTTTCTCTTTTACCTACACTGGGCCAATCGTTTTGTCTGTACTTAAGGTTAAAGGATTAAAGACTGTACACTTCTTCTTGTTACTATTTTTACTTTCCTGAAACCCAGGATTTTTTTCTGCGAAGCATTTAATCTGTCCAAACTGACTACTTTCCAGTCCAAATCCTTTGTACCTGACGTCTCAACTGTCTGCTGTGAAAAGGACAGAAATGTGACAGAGAGGCACAGGACATGAAATGCAGACTGTACGCCAACATGATAATAAAACAGATTTTCTTTCATGCAGATATCCCAAGAAATTCCCAAAAAGCAGAAGAAAACAGATGGAGAACTACAGTAAGTATATTCAGTGTTTTCCATAGGAACCAAAGGTCACTAAACAAGAACAATAACTTTTTTTTGGATGTGAAGGCTAACATTTGTGTGTTTGTCTGTTTGCATAAATGCATATATTAGTCAGGTAGCAGGGGACTTCCTCAGTCATCTCCAAACCAGCCTTTTGCTCACGCAGGTGCCTACTTACATGTGCCAGTACGTCAATGACACAGCACAACACAGACACACATCAGTATGTGACCTTCTGAAAAGGCATCCCTCTATTACAGCAGTTAAGTGTGTGGGGAGACATGCAGAAGGAAATTCTAACAGCAGCCTGTGGTTTTGGAAGATGACTGGTAACAAAACTTCTCAAAAAGCAAGTGGTTAAGACCAGCAGCAGTGACTGATGAGAGAAGATGGGACAGACAAACTCAGACACAGACTCAGAGTGCTGCACAGCCCATCCATCGCCACTGCAGCATCCCGTGCACATGGGAGCAGCCAGACTGGCCACCCCAGCTGCAGCTGCTGTTTGGTGGCCAAAGCAATAGCATCCATCAATAATAGTCATATAAACTCAAACATAGGTACCAACAGCACCCAAAAGCAAGCTGACACAATACAAAGCAAGTAACCAGCCCTGCTTGCAGCCAGATGGATTATCCTGGCTAATTATTTCATTCACACTCGGGGAATGTATGAGGTTTCCTGGGATAGCACACAGATATCATAGCCAGGAGAGACTCAGAGACACCCAGAGGTCGAGAAAACAGGGCAGCAAAACAAGTAATGAGATGCTAACAGACAAAAGCAGGGAAGAAGAGAGTGCTCAGTCAGTCCCCAGCCAGCAGACGTGTTCTTACTGCAATTTAATGCAGTGCACGCTTCTTACTTTTCTGTCTGCATGTTGAAAGGTATTTTGAAGGATGATGAGAAGACTAGTGAATCTGACTTAATTAATTTCAAACCAAGAACTACGTTACGGAATTTCCACTATTACAAGTTTTAAAATAAGAAACTGGTGCAGGCTACAGTAACATTTGGAACAAAAACAAGTACGAAAACCCAGGGATAAATATAGTCTAAAAAACTTTAATGAAGCATTTTTGACACTTAATAATGAAAACATTTTTTTTCCCAGATAATCATCACAAAACCTTCCTGGAACTAAACTCAACTGGAAGTCTATCTGTTTTACCAATCCATAAATATGATGTTTTTTTCATCCCACATTAGATAATCTGGAAACAATTTTCTGCTTCAAAGGATATTATGGCAACACGGAGCTGATCATGTCCTTTGCCATGAAATCTAGGAAAGTATGTTGTTAAGAGGGAGAGGGATGTTCCAAGATAGGAGATGATGAAAAATGAATGAAATACTGGAATCAATTGCACAGAACACATTATTTTTCATATGGTAAAAGCATTAAGAATGTGAAGAATTTACGTGTGCTCTGGAGTTACTCTGTTAGAAACAAGGCAGATTTTTCCTGTAATCATTTCACTCTGATACCCAGACTTGTTATGGCCATTAGCACTAAACATTTCAAAAACAGGTGTCTGAAAGGAGGTGCCTTTTAGGCATTAAATAAAACAACCTGATTTTCAGAGGCGGTCGGACTGAAGGTGGTGGGAGGCAGTGCATTCCAGCATGCACAGGGAGGGATGTGGATGGCCTGGTGGTGGGGCCACAACCTGGGCTGATGTGCTTGGAGGGCTGGTGGCCCAGTTCTGTCACCACAAGGCCCCAGAAGAGCAGGGGCAGGATCTGCGGTCGACCCCTTTGCCTCCAACTTCCTTGTGAAGGGCTAGAGCAGCCTCTGCTGCAGGAGAGAAAAGATGCTCTCCTCAGGCTGTGCCAGGCCAGGGTCTATCGGGGATGCCAGCACTGCCATGAAAAAAATTGTACATTTTTGGTTCTCAGCATGTTTTCTACCCCTGGCTGTGCTCACTACTGGGAGAGGGAAGGTGGGAACAGCCTGTCCCAGCAGCTCTGCCTGCACGGGGCTGGCCAGAGTCCAATGGATGGGGCAGGCCCGGGGTCCCCGGAATGGGGCAGGC
>NW_008239547.1:2246726-2281923 GCF_000691975.1 Corvus brachyrhynchos | reverse complement strand
GGCAGGCCAGGGTTCCCAGGGATGGGACAGGCTGCCACTCCAGTGACATAGGAAAGACCAAGGTTCCCAGGGCACAGGACAGGCTGGCACCCCAGTGACGTAGGGCAGGCCAGGATGTGGAGCACTAGGACAGAGGGTCAGGCAGAACACAACAAAGCGATGCCTCTGCTTGCTGCTACGAGAAGGGTGGTAGCCTGAGAAGAGCCAACGCTCTCTGCTCAGAGATTAATTTCCCAGATAAAGCTGCATCTGTCCACCACCCAGGAAGAGCAGGGAGGGTCCCTTTTACAGCAGCTGGGAAAGAAATGGCTATTTTATCAACCCGAGCACAGAAAGGCATTGTTTCACATTGTTTTCCTGTGAATGCTGGGAGAGTCAGAGGTGGCACCATGGTGGGGGAGGAAAGGAGGCAACAAGGTCAGAAGCGACGCCCAGCAGAACTCTGTCAGACTTGGCTTTGGCTTCTCACAGAGCTTGGCCAGGAAGGCAGGGACAGGCCACTTACCAGCCCTCTTCTCCCCAGCAGCCTGACCCACAGCTCTGGCTCTGGGCATGTCCAGGAACTGGGGCCTGGCCTTAGTATCTCGTTCACCAAATTCAGCAGAACCAATGCAAGCCCTTGCTCTTCTGGGGACTGTGCATGGATACATCAGATTTCATCACCAGATTTCTTCCTTACAGCTTCACTGATGTTTCACATTATTCCTTCTACTCCAGTTAACTGGAAGTAATTCCAAGAAGGGGTACAGCATATTGCTGAATTGGTATCCACTTGTCACAGCAATGCTATTTAAGCATGACGTTACTTGCATGTTAGCTCCCTTTCCTGGGGACATCTTTAATATTCACATCACTGAGAAGATACTTCATACAGACACAGAATAGAACTGGTCTGTGCAACTGTTCATTCATGTTCCTGTCCAACCCCAGGCTGTGCAGCACATCACCCACAACAGATGTACTCAAAACACCAAATCTGCACCATGAACTGACTGGCACACCTTCCTGGAGAAAACATTTTCAGTGACTTCATATTTTATAGTTAAACTCCAAATGAAGCCATGAAAAGGGGGTCAGAAACAGAGAAATACACATTTCTTTCTATATTACCCTATGATAGAAACATTTCATTATAATTTTTTTTTTTAATCTCACTGGAAAAAGAAAGGAAACAGGAGTAGGTTGGCTTTCCCAATGGATTTCCTAGAATCAAGTGAAGGTGTCTTAGTCAGACTTTATCCCAAATTCCCCCCAAACAGATGAGTGGGTGTCCTGGAAGGGTGGGAACCCAAGATCAGCAGAACTCTTCTGTATTCTGCTTTCTTCCCACAGAAGGATTCACACAGGTGAATATTTCAGTCTTCTAAGGAGAAGATTAAACTCAAACCTTCTACATCTTGAAGCTAAAAAAGAAGCTCTGAAGCACACCAGCTGTTACACTATTTGACAACTCTTATCCCAGAGCCTGCATCTCATCTTCCTCTAACAGAAGGAAGACAAAATAGAGTTTACCTTTCTTCCATCCCGTATTGGTCATTGGACTTCATCTTTTTCTGCCTGGTTATTCAACACCTTTCACCGAGGAATATGCAGTTTTGACCCTGTGGAAAGTGTCTGAGAGGGTGTATGTGCAAAGCCTCCCTTACACACTTCTCAGTGCATTGCTGACGGAGTCTCTCACTGTCCATGCCTTTACAAAGTAAGGTCATTCTTCCCAAAGCATAGAGTCCATCCATACTTCAACATATCAAACAATAAAGTGGTTTTGTGGAGGGAACAGTATCTAATAATCTACACATGGCCATTACACTTTAGTCTTGAACTGCAAGCCGTGAGCCAAAAATGTGATCACATTTTTTGCTCAGTCCAACTATCATCTTCTCTCACTAGTATGGCATAAAAAGTAGACGACAAAAGTTGTGTTCAGGCAGAAGAGAACCACAGTACACCCCTAAAATGCTTTTGGAGGAAAAATATTCTAGAGTTATCTTGCTGTTTAAGGAGTAGCAGCATTTATTATATACATATTTAGCACTATCAAATAACCTAGAATTTTGCAACATGTGTTATAAATCCAAAGATTTAAAGTTAAACAGCATTTAATTTTATGCACTTTTGGATAAACAGCTTCTTTTCCAATTTATCAACATTTAAACATCTGCTTGGCCCATAGTAACTTCCAGAAATGTCCCACAAGCTACAAAAATGAGCCATCCAAAAACATGACAGCAAATCACTGTTTAAACAACTCATGCTCACTCACAAAAATTTACTCATTCTTCCAGTAGACTTCAGATTTAAGAGATTTTAGCATTTTTTCACCTTTGAAGGTGAAATCCTGCAAACTGTTATAACTTCTAATATTTTTCTGCACATGAACACTATCTTATTTTATTTACTGTTGTAAAGTAAAGCTTTAGGAGGAACTCTTCTGGTAAATGAATTAACTGTGAGAATTTATTCAATGCTTTATACCACAGAAGTAGCTATCTTGGAAATAACCGAGGTAAAGCAGTTACAAGAAAGCCCTACATGAAGCAATTAAATCCCCCTCAACTCTGCCTTAAGTAACAGGCTTGATGAAACTGGCTTCTGCAGTGTCAAACTAAAATGGGAAACTCCAAAAGGAGAGCTCAGAAATACCAGTTTTCATCTCTCATAGATCCAAATCTGCTGCAGTTAATGTTCCAAAGGTAATGGAACTATTTTCTTCAACAAAACCAGGATCCAGTCAATGAGAGGTCTTGTCTGGTGTAAGTACCCAACATATTCTGATAAAGTACAGAGATATCCCAGTTCAGCCTTGGACTGTAAAAATTGAAGGAGAACTGCGATGGGAAGAGAGATTCAGTTTTACTTCTGACATTGTCACTATCCATTTCAATCTTCCTCTGACTTATATTTAAACTTGCATTGTCCTGAGGTTGTGACAGCACTACTTGAAGGTAATTTCCACAAAGATATGACACAAGAGATGTTTTCTTTGCTCTCAGCACAGTCCACTAGGGACTAAAGCAACAACAGTGCTGAGATGATGCGTTTGTTGCCTGCAGGGTCCTCAACCTGCTCCTGAATGAATCAGGGGAGTCTGTCTTGCCACAGTGCACAGATGCGTAAGACCTCTCTCCTCAGCACCTCCAAGGCTAAGAGCTGCTCTGTCTGCCCACAGCTGACACCTCTGCATGCAGGCTGACTGAACACACTACTATGTGCTCTCTGTGGCCTGGCTTTTAGGCTCTTGGCCTCAGCAAGTAGTAACATATACAAGCAAGCGGCAGACACCTCATTTTACCATGCCTGGAAGAGAATGAATTCAGCCCTATTTCTCCAATCCCAAAAATGTTCTTACTCACAGAAGCAAGCCCATACTGTTTAGGGGTGTAAACTCTAAGTCCTACACAACAAGGCAGGGGATACCTGTCTGCCATTATACACATCACCCTTCAGGTATCCATAACAACCTGGTAACAATTCAGCCCCTGCTGAAGCAGGAAAAGAGCACCTCAACATGGATAACCCCTTGTTTGGTTTAGTACGGTTTAAACACTGTTTGCTTTCAAAGTTTACAAAATCACTACAAAGCAAAATTACAGCTTAGAGCATTTTGTGTTTGTAGAAATCAAACCCAATTCTTAATATTGCAGATTTGTTAGAAAACACACCAATTTGCACAAATTGCTTTTGGTATTTACAATTACTTTTTAGAAAGTCACACTTCCTCAAGGTTGAAAAAAACCACAACACATAAAGACAGCTTTCAAAATTATTCTTTCAGTGCCATGTGACTAATACACACCATGCTGAATTTTAGGGTCCTGTATTTATATGGAAGTGCAATTATGCAAATACTGTTTTCTTCACTGTTGATATATTCTGGGACCGGGATTAAAACTCCTGGTGCAAAACTCCCTTTTAAGGAGCTGTAGAACTATCTGTGTAGTTGCTCTCTATCCATTCACAAACACAGCCTTGTGCATATCTGTGTAGCTGAGTGAACAGCTGAGATACCCAGTGGGAAGACAGAAAATTGCCCATAAAAAAAAAAGGTTTTGGTGTCCTTCCTTATTTTTAATCCCTATCATGAACTTTGTAAAACTTTCAATCTGTAAATGGATTAAAATTGGCAAATTTCCTTCAAATAATTTCCTAGCTTTAATAATGGTAGCTTGAAATGAAATTTCAGATACCTGCAACTTTCTCTTGGAAACAGATACATAAAAATCAGATCTCACTAATCTTAGATTGTAATATGCCCTAACTTGTACTCTTGTGTCTACCAAGCTATAAGCCTGTAATTTTTGTGGGTGGCTGATTTTCTTTATTTTCTTCCAGTTTTTCCCCACCAGTGGACCTCACGACCCACTTTTTTTTCTGGCCAAGCATGGTAAGAGGTGACTAATTATTGAGCAAGTTGCTCAGATAGAGGGGAAGCCTGGGGTCTATATGAAGCTCCATATCTTCCCAGTGGTTAAGGCAGTCAGCAGTTACCTTTGGCCTCTGTGAGCTCAGCATTTTCCAGCTATTCATCTTCACTTCCCTAAAGAGCTCTATAAAAGTTAACAGCACAAACAATACGCTAGAGATTAACACAGCTCATATAAATACAAAGCAACCGCCTGGCCATGTAATGATTTTTCTCTCCCAGGGCAGGGTCTATGGCAGGAAAAGCTTTCACAGACCTTTGTGTAAATCTGGTCCTTAAAAAGACAGGAGAGATCATTGTCATCATTGCCATTGCACAGAAGTTAACAACAGTCAGGTCACCAACTACTTGTGATGCTGGAAAAATCATTGGGAACAGCATTCGTGTTTCAATTTCTTCCCTGGAACAGACTTGCTTTTCTCAGCAGTTTCCCCTCACAGAACATTATTGTAAACAACTGTCCTATTTTTATGCAAATTCATGTTCTACTGGAGATAAGACAGTAATGATAAATTCTTCCCATTTCCTAACACTAGATGAGAAAAACTTCACTTCATAAAGAACCAAAATTGTAATATCAGAGTGTCATTCTTAATGGGGGTGAAATATATTCCCTTATTAGCAGGAACAGAACATCATTTGTTCTTGTAACATGATCTGGCTGTCTGGAAAGAAAAATCCCAGTTAATCATTTTATTTTATTATATTTTTTCCAATGACTGAAATTTACACAAATGAAAATAACTAGGGATTCATCATGGGTTGGCAACACTTTCAAATTAATAATGAATGGTGTCACATCTCCTCTAAATTACTAACTACCTTGACAGGCAGCTAATAAACACTGCAGCCGGGTGCAGCAGCCTCCTACACATTACATTGTCCCCTGAGTCTTAAACGACAAAGGATGTGCAGATTAGGAACGTTTCTCATTTGCATAAATTAAGCCCCAGCTCTGCCTTACCTTGTCTCCTTATCCTTGGGCATCGTGGGTGACCCATAGCCAAAGGCCTGCTTGTCCGCGGGAGAGGGCATTGCTTCGGCCATGCCCGAGAGGCCGACAGCACTCCGTGCTTTTGCATCCGCAAACATGGGCGGTCCTGGCTCCTTTTTGAAGGACTGGCGGCTGGGGGAAGACCTGTCAGGCTGGAGGGTGTGGGCAGGAATGTGAGGGCCATGGTGAGGATGAATATCGATCATTCTCATGTCAGCCACCCTGTGGGGTGAGGCTGGAGGTGTTTTAGAGCCAAGAGTGGGCAAATGGCTCTCCGGGTACTTTCGTGACTTTTGTCTGTACAAGGACTGCTCCAGCATTTCAGGCTGCATAGAGGGGTTGCAGTAAGTGCTCGATGACCTCATGGCACTGCGATGGTAGGCTACGATGTGATCGGGGACATCAAGGGGGTGTCCAGGGAGTGGTGCAGCCACACTCATCCTCCCCTCGTGAAACAAGTAGGGGTCGCCGTACAGACTTTCATTTCGGACCAGGGTAAGGTTTTTGTTACTCATGTCCTCATCTGGCTTCACATCCCGTCTCTCCAAAATGGCGCTTGGGCTGGGTGATATAGAGCGCGAGGCTGGCACGCTGGAAAGCCGGTCCCTGGGGATGGTGGCATTGCCTGGCACACCCATGGGCCGGCCCCCACCATAGGGAATCCTGGACGGAGAGGGAGGCATGGAGTGGGGCACTGGGGTGGAGGGTGGAGAGCTGGGCATCACATGCAGAGGGTGTGTGGCAGATCCAGGGCGGGAACCACTTGGGCCATCTCGTCCCGTATAAGCAATTTCCCTCTGCATCTGGAAAGAAAAGGAAAAACACAGAAGATATAAAATTACTGAATGAGCAAAACATGATGTGGGTTGTCTATGGAAAATTAGGAAATAAAAACAAACCCTCAAGACAAAATAATTTTACATCTGCATAAATAAAACACTTTGGGACCTCAGTGCCTAATGAAAATAACAACTATAAACAGCAATAAAATGGGCTGTATGTTACAGGAATATGAGCGGCTTAAAAATGCTTTTACTTATGCAAATACCTTCTCACCCTAATCTGATATTCACAGCTGCTGAAGCTGAAATCAGAGGTTGCGGTGCCACGTGTTTCAAGTACATGTAGCCAGTGACAGACTTAAACAGTTTATTGATCAGACACACAGGCTAGAGTTCCCTGCTTCCAAAGCAGGATAAAAATGCTGATGCTCTGGCATCACAAACATACCTGAAGTCCTTAGACAAGAAAAATAAATATTACAACTAACTGGTGATTTTCTTCAGTGCAGGATTTAAGTTTTTAATGACTTGATATGGTCTTTATTACACAAAGGATACACAAAGCATAGAAGAAAAACCCACACATTAATTGACTACAACATAGTCAAGTTATATGAAAACAGTTTGACCCTATATAACATGTGCCATTGCAAAGATAAGAGTGATTCAGAGGGTTTGTGGAGCACACGCTCGGAAAGTCATTGAACATTTTATCATAGTTTTGTAAGCAGCAGTAAGGAACGAGCAAGCAAGGAAAAGAAACGAGAAACTGCCAGTCCAAATGTATTAGTGCTTTGTTAAGAGAGGCCTTGGCAAAAATCTGCAATGGATACCTGTGCTTTTGAGAGTGTAGAATCTCACTCTGACAACCATGACCTCTCTAGATGGCTGAACACTATCAATGACAGACAGGAGAAATTCTCCCTCTAGAAAGCATCATGTGCCTGCTCTGGTGCCCTTGGGCTAAGGCGGATGAAGAGGGAAATGAAAAATTCAGCTAAGGACCAACTACATAGGAAAAAAATGTATAGTTTCTAAAATTCATGCTGACAGTTTCAGCCTCCCTCTCCATTACCTCCAAGGGATTGTAGAAAACTGTGTATCACCAAGCCTGACTCCACATTCCTAAAGTTACAAAACACAAAATAATGTACATTGGATGTTGCTGATCTGAAATCTACACAATTTTTCTCCCCTCTCACTCCTTGCTTTGATAATGTGACTGGATTCATTGAAGTTACAGTGATCCATGGCAGATGAAGCAAGAGATTATTCCTGCCCCACCACAGGTTTTTCCACTGGTAAGGGAATTGCAGTGTTAGTATATAAACAATAGCTGTTCTTATCACAGCAGGTTCTGCACTCAGGAATTAGAAATGACGTTCCCCAGGGCTGGAGATCAACAGTCTGGAGAATGAGGTATCAGAAAGAAGAAAGGAGATAACCTGATTGTGGCCACAGCAATAATAAATAAGTGGAACAGAACAAAGGTGTGCACTGGGATAGGCCTTTTATGAGCCAGACAAAAATTATGAAGCCAAACAAGAACATGGCATAATTTTTTCATTTGGACAGAGACTTAATCTAGTCTGGAATTTAAAATAAGACATAATTAAAATATAACTAAACAGTATTAATCGCTTTGTAAGAGGGAATTCAACATATTTTCTATTGGCTTGAAGAAACACTGCAACGTACTAAGCCATATTGTGTGTACTGCCTCTGGCTCTGGGCCAGCAGAACAAAACAACTCCTACTGACTTGAGCAGCTTTAGGATCATGTCTTCAGGGACAGGCAAATGCAGATGTTTTATACCAAGAGAAGAACACAGAGAAAGAAAATGCTCCTAGATTTCTACTGTACAAGCTACACCATGCCCTGTTTAGTCACTTCAGATAAAGCTACAACAGATGGAATAGTATCTGTCAAAGAAACCACAGCCACTAGGATATGCTGGGTTGCAGTGAGAGGAAAATTCCAATGTTACCTTGCAGAGAGGAGAAAACCTCCGTGGGAAGATTTGAAAGGTTTAACTTCCCCTTACTTCTGGACTTCATATTCCTGTATATGCTCATTAATTTCTCATAAGTCAAAGCAATCTGTCATAAGAAAAATTACTATTTTCCACCTTAACATCATTTAGATGGAATACTTTAAGACAGAAAAGAATTTGAATATGGGACTATTGCTCAAAATCTTGTGTCTGAGTACTGATGTATATAACATTATTTACTTTTGCTTTAATATAGCACTTGGTGTACACAGCCTCAATAAAGGCTCCCTTGGGCTGGGCAGGGCACAAACACCTGGGCACCCAACCCCTTTCTGAAAAGTTCACCTGCTGTTTTAAGCCAGGACTCAGGCCCTGGGTGGAGTGTACCAAAGGGGAGACTTTTGGAGCCAGAGAGTCCAGGGTGCCCAGGAAAGATTCACCAGGGCATGTGGGCTGGGCAGGGATCTGAGCTGGTTCCCAGGAGCCAGGCAGCTTCACCCGGTGGATTACAGTGTCTTCTGCCACATGGTTGGTATTTCCTCTCCAGATTCTTTGCTAATGGTAAGTTTAAAAATGTGAAGGATGGTCTTTTCTTGCTTCTCATCTGTACCGCTTTGGTGTGACAGCCTAGGCACACTACTCTCTCTCATATATATCTCACTTTCTGCGCTGTTTTTCGTCTTCCATCCTTCACCACAAAACCCCCATGTTGCTCATTAAACCCCATATTCTTCTACATAGGCTATCTTGAGCCACTTGGCATGACTCAGGGACAGAGAAAGAGGATATTGGGTTTATCTGAGCCTCTAAATAACGAGTGCTGTCACAAACAATTGCTTTGAGGGCAAGAGGAAGATTTTTTAGAGAAAGGACAGGATCATGTGCTTTTCGACTGCAGCCATGTAATATGTTTGCCTAAGGGTGTGGTTTTCTTTAGCACATAGCTCTCTTCCTTGTTCTTACTGCCTACAGAACTTACACCCTTGAAATGGAAACTTGTCTTATCAATCCTTTGGTTAAAATATGGCAAACAGCTAGCAACCATTTCCGTATAAAACATTTGAGGGAAAATCACATCATTGAGAATCTCTCACTTTCTATAGCAAAAAAGATTACACTATGTTTAAACATCTCCTGTGGAGGTTTTTGGTCAGTCTAACAAGACTTAAGACTGTAAGATACAGATTTTGATAATTTTTTAAACAGGATCTCTATATACTAAAGAGTCAACATTATATAAAACCAGCTATGTTCTTTATTTCAAAGCTTATTGGCACACTGAGTAACTTGCTAGATTTTGAAAATATCTGTTGCACAAAGTCAGCAAACCAGTTATCCATCCACCCGAGTGGGTACAAGGAGTCTTGCTCCTGGTGGCTCACAGAGAGGCAGAGAAGCAGAGCCAGTCCCTCTGCATCCAGCAGACAGGGCACGCGGAGCTGTGCCTGCGCACGCACCAGGGCAATGCCAGCCAGCACCCGGCACCAAGCCTGCCGCTGACTCATGAGCACCACTCCAACCCTTCAGCTCACCGTGCAGCTGGATACCAGACATACAGCCTGACTCAAGCCATTATCTGCTAAGATGCCAGAGTGAAACTCGGGCAAAGGGAAAAGTAGGCCAGAGTTTCTGACCTGGCAGCCCTTCCCACTGCTCTCCTAGGCCTCCTCTACATCACCAGACAACACAGCAATTGGCTTTGCCCCAAGTTTTTCAGACTGCCAAAATACCTACACAGACCATGTTCCTGAGATGGAGGTTACCCGTGCACCCTCTTGGAGACACTGGGGAGTTCCCAACAGACTCCATTAATCACCTCTCAGCCATGTGAAGCTATTATTTTTCTTACTCTCCCTTTGACACCCTGCATTTCCCTGAGGAAAATGCACCTATGCTCCTCAAGCTGGCTCACCCAACAATAAACACAGGACACCTGCAAAGAATTATACTGAGACCTTGGAGTCTATGATGAAAAAGCTACAGAAACACTAAGTACTGATACAAAACTGATAAATTAAACTGTTTGTAAAGAGATCTTTTATGAAAATTGCTCAACAGAAAAAAAATCCTCTAAAAAGTAAGGCAATCCTTCACTTTTCTAATGAGGAAAGACTTAATTAAAGAACCCTCAATCCAACAACAATAGAATCCACAAGTTTGTTCTTTTTCATAAAAATAAATTGACAGCTTTACTGTACTAGTTGTCCAAACCGCTCAGCTTCACCATTAGTTGCACTATATGATAACACTTCTGTCATGACTGATCTTTCATTCCAGTTGAATTTGGAGAGCTGAAAGCACAAATCCACTTTTGAAAAAACCCAAACACTTTTATACAGTTTTAGTATTTCTAAAATAAGATAATTTACAATACAAAAAAGTGCACTTGAAAATTACAGAATTGGTAAACAGTTAAATGAAAATTTTAAGTATCTGTATAAAAACTATCTGTCTGAAGCCAAATCACACATCACTGAGAGGCTGTCACACTTGTCTGTTCTTGCTTTCTCATAGAATGCCTTCTAGTTCCTATAAATTTCCCCATTCTGTTGGGTCATTACAGAAAAAAAAATCATGCTGGTTGCAGTTGTGGGTTCCTCCAGCTGCTTGACGCCATATTTGAAAACTTCAAACACATTAGCATAACTTTTAGCTGTTTCTGGTCAGAAACTTTCCAATGACACGTACTTTCAGCAGACAACTCTAATCCAAGAGAGCTGAAACGTTTCATAAAAACTTCAGTAAAGACAAAAGCTGGGAAAAAAGCACCCAACAGATTTCAGTCAACAGTGGTGTTATTTCTTACCAGACATCCCTTGAGTGCTCTAGAGCTTTGGCTTTCCAGATTTGTAGACGTGGGTCAATTTCGTTAGAGTCTGATCTGGGATAGGGACCCCAGTTCTTCCATGGTCTCTTCAGCAGGGTGGGTGCTCGGTAGTTTGGGGTTACCGAGCAGTGAGACATGCCGGGGTTTCAACAGCCATCACTCCTCAGCAATGCTTCCAGACTAGAAGCTTACTTGGCAATTTTGGCTAAGAATGGGCCCTCTGATGCCCAAAAAAAAGGTTTCAGATCACGAAACCACTGACCTTGACTAAGCTGGAACCTGGTCTCAGCTGAATCTGACCCCACAGTTCATGGTTCTAGGAGCTGCCAGGGTTCACAATTGGTTTTCACTATGGGGACCACATGCTGGTAAAATGAAGCTGATTTCAAATGTTCAAACTTCCAATGAATGGGGAAGTCCAAGACCCAGCTTGCTGCTCTTAACATTTTTCTATATTTTTCCATGTTTCCACATATTTCCATTCTTTTTTCCTGGATAATTTTCCAGAAAAGGAGTTGCAGAGCTCCCTAAGAAATCTCAACACTTATAATTAATTTCCCAGTATTAGCATGCACCTAGGTTTCAGTTTTTTAGGTCCTTTTGTATAGTTTCGGTATGTGCCCAGCTGTAAAAATCTCTGTATTATGGTGAAAGGAGAATTGAGATAAAAACTCAGACCATCTAGGAAAGAGAACCTTTCTTTTTCTAGGGACTGATTACAAATATGGTGGATTTGTCAAGGGAATCATTGGGTTTTTCTTCTTCCATTTATGCTCTTAATTCCATGTTTTTTTCTTTTCCTTGACAAACAACAACACAGTCAGTCAATATAAGATGTTTGTTAGGATGAGCCTGTGATGGTTAGTGATGGTGAAATCATCCAGTCCTCCCGCTTCTGTGTTCATAGATTACTGTTTATTTTGTCCAGGCTCAGCTAGCTAGAAGTTGACATGAAGAAAATAGGAGAACCAGAAGATGATGCTCCCTATCTTAGGAGGTGGAATTTAGAGAACATAAACATGACCCTCCAGAAAGGAGGCATCCTGAGTGAATCATAATCAGGTGTTGTCACCACACTACTCAATATCACTGTGACATCCAGTCCCCACATCTTTCTCCCAGTTGTGCAGGTGTGCACAGAGGTTATGGCAAAAGCACTATTTGATCCTTAAAAGCAGAATTTTTAGGACACCATACTGTGGTTACCAATACACTGACCTGAAGCTCAGACACAGCATCATTTCCCTTGCCATGCCATAGAGCATCAAACACATTCTTAACATTATTCTCCCTTATTTTGTACATATATGTTTAATGCACACTTGTGTATGAATCCAGTCCCTACAGTGATCCAAATGTTTTACCTCAAGGTATTTTACATGTCTCAGTATGTCCTTTTATATCCCTGACTACATATAAGTTTAATTCATACCATATCCTAAAGCTCCCATGGGGAAAACAAAGAATATCTAGTTCACTTTTTACTGAATGTAAAACAGATCCATAAAATTCTAAGCTAACCACAAAACAAATGTAATGGTAATATCAAAAATAATGTTTGATTCAAGGCTTCACCTTGCCTGTAAGTCAATGTGCATGCTGAAGATGGATCATGCAAACAAGCAGAGAGGAGAGTTTTCAGACCAAATCCTACACAGTCTGCTCTTTGGGCATAATTTCTTCAGCTATCCTGGTGCTACCCTGAGTATTTGTTTTCACTGTTTAAAACATTAGCACTCTTACTACACACTTAGACAACATTGTTGCCTACGGACCAATAAAACAATCTTTGATAAGATCTTTGCTCTAAAATAATTAAAGTCACTTACTGTTTCTTAAGGAAATCACTCAAATGGCTACAGCAGTGAGATGAACATTTGGTTCCATGTCATCTAATAAAGCACTTTTTGTTTTCAGTCTTGAATCCCAATCCTTGGTCTATGGTATAATATTTTGCATAGCCATGTCTTCTGTGAAAAGGTTTCGAAACAGGGAAAATGTTCCTTGTTCCCTCTGCTCACAACAGGCCATCTTGCTTTATCCGGTCATCTAAGCAATGCTGTTTCAATAGACTGAAGTACTTTTCCACGTGACAAGCCTGCGATTTCTCCTCCTCTTCGAAATTAGTCACTAAATAACCTCCTTGGCATGTCACCCAGTCACAAACTGTGCAACACTATGTGATTCAACTGCTCAATCACTTTTTAATGTGTGCCTATAAGATGCACAGAAAGAGACTAACATTATGGAGTGAACCACAAAAGAGACTCACAAAGGGGAAAAGGCATAAATAAAATAGTGAGTAACCTCTGTTTCAGTAACACAGTGCATTTCAAAGGCAACACTATGAGACATATACATATTCAACAACAACAGGTGAAGACCTCCAACTATTTAGCAAGCCCAGTAGACAGAATTTTAAGAAAAAAATTTCAGTAGTTATAAACCTTAGAAGATTTTCACCTCCTCAGATTGGCAGTGACACTGCAGAAGGAAGAGCAAACTCCTCCCATTGAGGAGCTGTCTACTCATTAACCAGGCACCTGAGCCACTTGGCGAATCTGAACTTCGGGATCCCCATAAATCAATCTCATTGTTATCTCTGCAGCACACCACATAAGGCATTATGATTGGTTGTTAGGGGTTTTTTTGTTTGTTTTATTGGGTTTTTTTAAGGGGAAACAATAGAGAAGGTAAATACATTTTCCAAAATTAGAACAGAAAGGATGCTTCACTCCCTTGTATCTCCTCACACAAAAAGACCATAGAATATGGAAATTGTCTCCTTAAAAAGACAGCATTTACAGCCTAAAAGAGATGACACTTTAATATCATAAGGGAAAAATCTCATGACACAAACCCTTCCCCGTCCTGCAGTTATCTTCTGCTTTGGGGGGTTGGTTCTTTTGCTCTTGGTTTGGATTTTGTCTGATTTTGCTTTTGTGCAAATAAAAAATTGCCTATATCATCATAAATGGCATTCAAAGGAATAAAAATACAATTTAAGCATATGATCATCAGCTAATATTGCTGTGCAGAATCAGTTCTAATGGGACCTTACAGGAGTAGCATTTCTGTTTCACAATACTGCTCTCAGCCACTAGTGAAGGAGGCATCATTCATTTCTGGTATGAAACAGCAATTTGACACTAAGCATTTAAGTAACAGGAGAAAGATCAGAGCAGATCTGGTAGCCAAAATTAAAAATCCAGGTGTTCCACCCCTTACTACCCCCAGCCCAGCATCAGAGAAATCTTCTAGATTTCTAGACAGCTGCTGTGAATTCAGATTTGTAATGTAAGCTGTAAATTTGTAAGCTATTATTGATCTTGACTAGACCTTTACTAGAACCTTATATGAAGTGTAATAGTAACAGTTTTTTCATAAATGTAAGAAAAAAAATTTTGTCATAAATGCTTACTTTTCAGTTTCCCCATAAATATATTAAAATTATTTTTATTAAATATTTGCAGTAGCACTATAATAAAGTATTATTATGGCACAGAAACAATGTTAAACCTATTTATGTTTATTTCAAATTTAATCAGTCAAGGCTTGTTTCTTGCAGTGTAGGGGTAAAGCAGTATTTACCATTGAAGAATCTGGTTTATATTTGGCAGGTTTAACCAACCAGTCAAGCATCCCCTTTTAATGAATGAATGTATATACTTGACCTAGTTAAAAAGCTGCTTAGGTTGGCGGACCAACCCGACTCAGAAACATCAAGAGTAAAAAATACAAGCAAATTCTCCTAGAACACTTTAATGCTACATGTGCTTTTCAGCAGTTGCAGAGAATATTCTTCTATCCATGCTCTTCCTTACAGGCTAACAAACCTGAAGTGAGAAATAACATTATTATGCTAACATGCAGGATAATAAAGATTACTGTATTTTGCTAAGTTTCCATGCAATGACTTGCAAGCTGGTAGGCTGCACATTTTCAGTAATTGGACTCCAGCATGACAAAGTATATCCCAGAACATCAGACTGGGATATAACTAGTTCTCCATACATATGACATGATATGCAAGAGTCTTCATGTATGTCTGATGCATACAAAAAGCTTTTAATTAGATGAATTAATCTGCTTTTAATTTTAAAATACTTCGGGCACAGTTACATCATTACCAAGGCTGTAACTTAATTTGTAGGTTCTAACAGTGCATACAAACAATTCAAGCATCACTTTCCATCTCAATTACTTTATCAGAGCCCTCAAGCATTATCTAGCTTGCCATCTATTATCTATTATCCCGTGTATAATTACATGCCATATATTTATTTATAAAGTACTGTACAGAACAAGAGCTCCTTTTCAGTTCAAGCCCCTGTGTAAACCAAGGGTATGCCCCTAAGAGGCACAACACCCTATGCTTCACTGAGACCAAGCCTGGAAGTTTAGGTTAATTTAGGACTTTAAAACCGATGTTAACCAAAACTAATGACAGGCTCAAGTTACCACAGACCTGTAATGCCAGTCACCCTCCTTTCTTCTACCTCATTAACAATGTTGGTCTGTTGGACCTTTCCATCAATTTGCTCATCACATCAATTTATTTTCTGCTTGTGTCCCTCATTTTGAAGCAGAAAAAATGTTAGAGACTAAACATCAGTAGAACACACAATTATAAAGCCAGAGAATATTTTGAAGTCTACTGTGGGGTATATACGTGTGACATAGACATAACTTATTGCTTGACTGCTGATCAAAGTTCTTTCTGCTCCTGCTAACTGCTCTTTTGGTTCCTATGCCTTTAATAATACTTTCATGGATGGAAATAATTAAGTTGTTAATGCCTTATAGTGCTGTAAACAACTCTTTCCTTGACAGAAAACAGGGAAGCACTTACAGTGATTGCTGGTCACTAACTCATTACTTGGTTTTGTTCTCAGCACTCCAGAACAAAGCTTGTGGTGGAGTCAATAGGGTTTTGCTTAAATTCAACAAGTTAGTTCAGTCCAGCAGAATCCAAATGGAAAGACAGTTTGCTGATGACAGCTTTTAGAGCTGAATTACAAAGAAAGCATATTTTCTCCTGTGTTTGGGGGTTTGGGGTTAGGATTTTGGGTGTGGATTTGGGTTTTGAGGTTTGGGGCTTTTTCTGCCAAGGAAGTTTCTACCACCTCACCAGTCCTATTGCCCACCCAGCTTCTAATTTTTGATCCAAGAAACCAGCAGTTTGAGATGACAAAGACCCATCTGTGGAGTTGTCTGCAGGATCTCCTAAATCTGCTGGCTCTGATACACAAGACTCATGAAGGCAGCTGGGGAACTGCCACCAGCATCTTTCTTCTCTCTGCTTAGGGTGGCACCATGATATGATATTCAATTTCTTCTATGAAAGGAGAGTGATCCACCCTTAGCTTTGCCTCCAAAATACTCAGCAGAGAAGAAAAAAGTGTTCTTACCTCATCCTGATCTCAGTGTCAGTTGCTTCCCCATGGCAAAAATGAGGGAGCAGAACACAGCCCCCCAGACTGCTGTCCTTCACAAAGTCGCCGAGGTAGCACACCCTGGCATCCAGCCAGGCTGTGCTCCTGCCACTCTGCACTCCACACTGCTCTCCATGACCCTGAAAAACTCAAATCAGCCTTGACTTTTTCACATCAGCTCTTCAGCCCACTGCCCATGTTTATACCTACAAGGAAGTGTGTGGTGTTTCCTTGAAGACTGAAAATCCTACAGAAGCTCTTTGAATTTGAGACGCCAAGCTAAACAAACAGGGAGGGAACAGAACAGTTCTGGCTGCCTAACACATACTGGATTTGAGATTATGTGCAGACCACACTATCTTCTCCTAAACATGCATATTGTTTGTATTCCCTCTGTTTACTGATTCCAAAGGCATGCAGTGAACAGATATGCCTTGGGGTAAACACAAGTACCATAAAATTCTCTTATTCCAAGCTCCCTAGTTCTTACAACATAAATGCAAACAAACAAACAAAAAGCCCTCTCTCACCACAGAGCACATTACTACTGGCTAGAATGCATCACTGTAAAGAGGACAGGCAGCTCTACAGCGTCACTGCTGGCAAAGCAGCACTCTCACTAGAACAGCTGCAGTTTGCAGTGAGGAGCAACCTGTGTGCAAAGCCTTTGAACCAGCCCACACTCCCAAGAGAACGGTGTTGTCTTGTAACCTGTGTATTAACATTATGTACATATACAAACATATATGTTTTGCATAGTAGCAGTAAATTTTTGGCCTGTCCTTTTGTGGTGACAGATCTGTATAATCCAAAATTTTTGATTTTTAGGGATTAAAAAAGTTAAAGGCAAACAAGTAAAAGTAGGAACTCCTCTGCTGGAAACTCTATAAGCCTCTCAAAATTTTTTTTTGCGTTTACTAGAGCAAATAGAGCCAGCTCTCACTGGAGTTGCATAAAGAAGGTTCTGCAAAACTGAACTATTACATCAGGTCTGCAGTCTGTCTCTCTACCCTGTAATTCAAACCTCATGCTTCCCCCTTGTTTCTGTACTAATTTAAGCAAGGGCATTTGCCTAGCTATTGGAAAGTATCACAGCATGTATCACAGACATATATGCATTAAGCACCTCTCAAAAAGTCAAGAAGCAATATTAATTGCTCCAGATTGAGGATTTTTCTCACCTAATGTTGCATTAAAAGAAAGTCAGCCAGACATCCTCCAGAGTCAGCTCATTCCCCTAGAGCTGGGTGGGACAAACTGCCCTTCTGCATTCCCAACCTCTCACCACTGACTGCAGTGGGCGGCAATTTCTACACTGAGCTTACAAGGATTAGATTTTTAAAAAATTCTTTATAGTGAGCCTGCCCATATGTCTTTTCATTTAGCTCACTTTCTGCTCTGCTTCTCATCCTACCTTTTTCCTTTTTCTCCCCCTTCTTTATAGGGAAGCTGAGATCCTATAACTACAAAGTACAATGACAGCTTCATTCCATCTGCTGCTTGCTGATCCATGCAATGGACATTGCTGTGATCCATTGTGGAGAATCCAACCTGACCTGTGGTTCCTGTTTTATTGAACTAAGAATTAAGCATCTCTCTCCTGAAGCTGGCAATAAACATTATTTAGCAGCAGAGCAACACAGAAGTACATTCATTTTCCTCTTCCTCTGTCCTACCATTAGCACACTTGTTTATGCCTAAACTTTCTAACTTTTTAAATGCAGAGAACTGAGTTTGTGGCATGAAATCTTTCCTTCTTAGTTCATAGGTAATGCAGAAATATTAATAAAAAGAAGCAAGTCATATATTGCAGACATTTAACTAAGACTTAACTCATGACTTGGACTGATGACCTTAAAGATCTTTTCCAACCTAAATGACTGTGATTCCCTGAAACTGGGAAGATAGACAGGAGGTAAAGAAGAATTATGTGGAAAGGTAATAGGGAATTCTTAGTGTAGAACTACAGAAGGAAGGAAAAAAGACAAAACAAAAAGGGAATGAGACAGTGTGAAGGATATTAAATAGGGGTTTGTGAAAGATGAAAGTAATATTGGAGATGGAATGCTGAGAAATTAATAGCGAAACAAGAAAGGCATAATAAATAAAAAAAGAAAAATAAGAGGCTTACTTAAGCTGGGTAGATAGGAGCTGATGAGAAAAAGAGGAGTTAAAGAGACTGTAGTGTATGAAGGAAAAGTCAACAAAAAATTCAATGAAAGAAAGAAAAAAACAGAATGAAGTGGAAAAACATGAACTAATGCAAATTTTCTTCCGTGCTAGAAGATCTTGCTTTACTTCTTGTTATTACAATGCTGTAGCCTAGCACAGCAGGCATGGGAGGGAGAGGACAAGGAAGGAAGGAGAAGAAGGACTAGGAAGAAGAACATCCAAGATAAACTTATTTAGTTTTGTTTAATAGTCTGAGGCTTTGTGGGGTTTTTGGCAGGTGTGGTCAGAACATGAGGGTGTTTTTTAGGAAAGAAGTGAGCAGAGCACTTCAGGTAAATGTCAGCTGGAGTGACCCATGAATGCTTGAGAACATGGGAAAAGAAGATAAGACCATCACTTGCCTTTGCAATCCACTCTCATATTCAAAACAAAGATATTTGAGATGCACTTTAAAGCTATAAATGGCTTTTGAAACCCAGCATTAGGTTTCAAAAACTAGTTCAGCCATTACCACTGAAGATGTAAGGTTCCAAACAGCTTCATCTCCCTCAGACACTGTGAGAAATAACAGCTTCCTACAAGTGAGGCCTTAGTGCAGCACCTCTGAGAGGCCCCGTGCAGTGGGACTGCGTGCTGAGAGAGAACGCTGAGGTGGCTGCTGCCCTCTGTACGTGTCTGGTTGTTAGAGGGGGACAACAGAAACTCTGGTTTGATGAAATCATCACCAAGCTCTGGCAAGTGATGAGAGAGGTCATGTGTGTGTACATGCGCGTGTACATGCGCATGTACATGCAGCCTTTACTTCTCAGAAGAATTTTCCCCTTATCAATTCCATCATGTTATCAATCCCCTGACCACACAGACTTACGACCACAAGAAAACACCTGCACATCAAGAGCTCTTTGGCCATCATAATGTTCGATGGCCCTTCCCATTCCTACACGGAGGTCACCTTTTTTTCAGGTGTAAAACAAGAAGCAAACAAAAAAATAAGAGGAAAGCAGTATCGCTGTTCTTCCCATAAAACGGTGAGCTTACAACATGCATCCTCTTAAACATAGCTACAGGAATGGGTTCTGTATTTGGACTAGCCTGGTTATACCTGTACTGAACCTGCTGTCACAGATTAGCTGTCAGTCGGACAACTTTGACAACACACTGGCTGAACTGTACTTGGAAGGGAAGGGAGCACAAGGCCACTCGGAGGCTGACCCAGATCCGCCCCATGAGAGCTTCCAGTCTAGCCACACTTTAGGCTTTAGGCGAAGTGAGCAAAAAGATGGATGAGATGCAACACATTTTGCATTGATTGGCCTGTCTGAAATCACAGTGCCTCTGTGTGGAACTTTATTTCCCCAGCAGCATTTCATCATTTCAGCTATCTCCCTGCTACCAGTCTTTACTCCTGATTGGTAAGACAAACACCCAGATCAGTTAACAGGCACTCATTTCTGCCTATTTATGTATTTAATTTCCTATGAACAAATGAAATGTGAGAGTTAAAAAAAAGTTTAGATTATCCAATTAAGTAGAGAGAAGTTAATAAATTTCTCATGCTTTATTTTCCTATGCTTCCTTTGTGTACTATGCAGACAGAATGGTGAGTGCACTAAGAAACCTCCTGGCATTTCAGCCAAGATTTTTCAGGGTTTTATCACAAATGACAAAAATATAAACACACTAAAACATAACACATTTCAGTCCTAAAAAGGTCGAATTCACATAATTACATCATTGGTTTGCCAATATCCACATTTATCTCATCAGTATAGCATGGCCCACCCATTCCATAAGCTATTAGATTGTTTGGATTGAATATAAAAAAGCTGTTACTGATCTATTTTTCTAAAGTTAACATTATGGCAACCCTCATAAATAGTGCTGCATTCAAACCAATTGTTGCTTTTGCTTTCAAACCAACAGTTCCCTTCTTTTGATTTTCCACTGATGCTTTTTATGGTAGAATTTTCTGAGAACAGAGTCATGTAATTCATGAAAATGCATAAAGCATTTCCTCCCCCCTCCCTGTTCTCTTTGAAGAGATGAAGGACACCATGTACATAACAGAGACAACCACCACCAATGCAGGGAGCCAAACCCTTCAGACCAGCCTCAATTTCAGCACTTCCTCAGGGCACCACAGAGCTGATGGGGTCATCTCTTTTTTTTCCAAAAAAGGAATAGTTTCAAAGATATACAGTTCTGGTACAGATCAGCATTTTTATTTGGTTTAAATATACTGTATATCAGATTCCTGCTATTTAAAAGAAAAATACTTTTAGTAACTGCACTCATAAATCAAAATAAATGCATGGCTTTCTGACTCCCTGTACTAACGACTCAGCTCTTATTTTTGTTCCATATTTGTATCTCTTCTCATTGCACTGAAGACAAATAAAACTGAACAACTTAATATAGTTAAATGAACATAAAGAAAGCGTAACCCTTGCTCTCATCTTACATTACCAAACAAACGAGTCAAAATAAAATTCCTACTACAGATATATGAAATGGGTTAGAATGTAAATAATATAAAAATACTATAAAACAGAGCTGATAGTCAAAAGACATAAGCAGCATGTTTACACCTGTTTCTTCCAATATAAGGACACAGAAAGTCAGAAGAAGTAAGTTGCTGTGCTGAGTTCTGGAGTCAGCACTATTGGCAGGAGAAATGGTCATGGAAAGTCTTTAATTCAACCGAATTTTGCAATGCAAGTGTCCAAGCCACACCACCTTATAGCTCATTGCTATAAGGTCAAACAGCATTTGCAGTTGTATGTCTTTTGAAGTGTTAGAAGTGCTATCAGTGCACCAACTAAGAGTCTTCTTAGATCACAAACTTCTTCCTATACTGTTTGAATCCTACCTTTTCTTTTCATTTTACTTCCTTCTATCCCAAAAATATACAAATTGGTCAGCATGGCTGAAGTAAACAATCTAGTTTAGCCAAAGGTCAAGCTATCTATAGTAAATATCAAGTGATACAGGGACTAGCCCTTTACCCAACACACCCGCTCAGTCTTTTCACTTAGTCACATGGAGTTCAAATTTGCAATGATGTAAGAAAGGCATCTATTCAGACAAAAAATAATTTCAGCATCACATCATTTCTCATGGAGTCCTACTGAGTGCTGATATTTGCAACTGTCTTGCTTTTGCCAGCTGAGGCTTTTTTTAACCCCAGATCTTAACCTGTATCCAAGGAAAGATATTTTTACTGCTCATATTTTCAGAAGACTGATTAGTTTTCCAGAGCCCTTATTAGAAAAAGTGCAATCCAACATGGAGAAGAATCAAGATTCTCAGATGTGTAACTGTGTTCCCTTAAAACACCAGGTAATGGTTTACTCCTCTTTGTTAAAAGGAAGATAGGGACAGAATTAATTCTCTTTAGTATTCATAAGGCTAATGACTAATAAAAGCAGAGAATCTGGGACACGATCACATAAACTAACGTATTTTGGATTTGTGAAAAACTTACTGAAAAAGCTAAGGTCGTGGATGACAAGAAGAATGGGTTGTTTGAAGAAGAAAAAACATTGTTGCTAACTTCACTTGGTTCTGGGAACCCTGGTAGCAAAACGCCCACCTTCAAAAAGTGATTTTTAACCCCTCTTTGAGTAACAGCTCATTTGGAAAGCTACCTGGAAGTCATAAAACTTGACTGGACTTTGACTTGCGTGACTCCTGCAATTCAGATAAGCTACCTGGTTTACAAAGGAGGTAAAGGAGGACCTCCCCTCCTGGTAAGGGAGGTCACAGCCAGGAGCATTTTTATCATCTATCAATGTGTTTAGGGAGCTCTGGGAACAGCTGACTGTCATCTATTTAGGAATTTCAAGCAGTCAAATTAGTGCAAACTGTTGTACTAAAAGCAAGGAAAGCAGGGGGGAAAAAAAGAAAGAGCAAAACTTCGAAAGAATTGGCACAAGGAAACATTATGTAAAAAGAGGCGGAGTAAGAATAAAAGCAGAAACTAGTAGACAATAAAAAATGGACTCAAATCCAATCCTTATGTTTTTATTCAGGGCAAGCTGTCACTGAAGGCAGCAAAATCTTTGCCTAAGAACCTCAGACATACATGAGAGATAAGATTTCCAGTTTTAATGACAGGCTGGAAAGACCTTCACCCAAAACAGGTAATATGTTGTCTTTAAGTAACTTCATCAGCTGCAGAGTAAGCTCTCAGCAAACCTCAACATGAAAGGCAGACCAGCTTGAATACAGGCCTGTTAGTGGGAAATAAAGAACCCACCCCCTAAAAATTCCACTCTCTGGGAGTTTCCAGGTTACTGGTTTGTGATATCTACCATATGACACTCAGACTAACTGGGAGATGATTGCATGGGTGTGGCAAGCTCGTGTTCTTTGCGAGGTTTCATATCAAGAACATGGCACTTTCTTTCAACGGCAGCTTCATAGCAACTTAAAATCCATACTCATTATTTGAAAATTTAAAAAAAACCCAGAAGTATCTTTTAAAATCTTGGTATGGTAATACAAGGTTATATTCCTTATGCATACATATATTCCCTATACATACATATAATACTATTTCTAATGTTTGTGAAATAAATAAAATACACCAAAGCACAAAGCCATCATATTAAAAAAGAAACAGTGCAGTGTCCATCCAATTGTAATGCAGGATCTGTATCTTTAAACAAAGCAGCTTTGAGCTAGAAAACATTTGAGATTAATATATTGTTTTATGTGTAGCTAAAATAAAAATAATTTTTTTTCTTTATAATTCTATCCTTTTTCTCACTAATTTAGGCTTTGCACAGCAGTAGGTATTGTATATCAAAGGACACATGAATGAAAGAGAACAGGTACATTTACAGTCTTTCATCACAGACTAATTTGATGCAGGTACTCCTTGATATCTGCAGGTCTGTACATGCATAAATAATTGGTAACTACTGAAAACCCACTCAAAGCAAAAGTAGTAAAATCCGTATCAGTAAAAAGAAAATCCAGAATATCAGAGACTTCTTTTATATATTTTGGTCAGATCTCAGCAAGATTTGTAACAGCAAGTTGGAAAATAACTGTTCATGTTCAATATGTAAGTTTGAAACTAGACATAAAATCTAAGAGTAGAGTTTGGTGGTTTAAAGAGCAATTAAATATTTTTTCAACAGCTGAAGGAAGAAGAAACAGTTTTCATTGTTCTGATTTAAATTCCCAGTTAATCTGAAAATATATTTTCATTTGGAAAATAATAGTAAAAAAAAAATTACATATCCTTCATTATTTATAAGCATCATCTTACCTTACAGCTCCTGGTGAGTTCTGTTTCTAGATGACTTTGGCAGGTATTTTAATTCAGAATTAGTTTCAGCAATACATGCCATTACATCTGCTCTTTAAAATAAACTGCTTTTTCTCTTTTTGTCAGACAAAGTATGTGGCCTGAAAGAGCTGCAGCGTCTCTGCTCAAGAGATTTCATGGACACTCAGAGGCTTTCTTTCTACTGTATGAAAGTTAAATCTGAGTAAGGAAGGCATTTTTCCTGTCCCGGAAATCAGTATAACCAAAACCAATGCTGAGCTAATGAGAAATGTTTCTTCCATGTGTTCTGTTTGGCAGACACCGCAAGTCATATCAAGGAAACACGTGATGTTTATAAATACAATATGGCTTATGTTGTCATAACCTCTCAATGACAAAAAGAGCACTAGAAAAAGCAGACAGCAAAACAGCAGGAGAGATGAGATTTGTATCATTTGGAAGGTCTCTATCAGATAATAGAGGTATTAGCATTTGCCTTTTCATTTTGGTTTTTTTTTTTTTTTTTCTTCCCAAAAGGAAACAAAGTTTTAAAGTAATAGAATCAGTAAGGTAAACACATAGCAACTTACATAGATGCTCTCCTGCAGGCATCCTAGCACTAAAATGCATTCACTCAATTTATTGCTTGAATTATTTTCCAGTAAATACTTTTGTTCTAAATACCTCTATGTAGCGCAAGGAGCTCTTTTTTTTTTAGCTGTAGTATGCAATGTAAAGATATAACTGTGGCAGCATTTGCAACTTTTATGTTTATTGATGTTAAGATCATAAGCTATCCAATGAAAAGAAATTAAAGAAGCTGGATGTATATTTACAGGTACCTTAAGAACACAGAAAAATTCTTCTGCTTTTATTATTTCTCTGTCTTTTCTGCAAAGCAGCACTGAATTTCAGCCTCCTGGGAAGCCTTAAATTCTTGGGCAGTTGTTTGAGGGTTTTTAGCACTTGTAGGGTATTTTCAAGTTCACAAATTGCATCTGGGTCTAGAGAGCTATGTTAGCAGCCTGCTAACCAGTTGCTTTCAAGGGAAAACTGAAAAGTTGGTGGTGTGCAATTTCAATAATAAAAGCTATTTAGCACAAGTTTACCCAACTTACCAAATGTCTGTCTCATTTTCCTATACAACTCATTTTAACTCCTCTCCTCTCACCCTGGCAGCCCCACTGCTGTCAGGAACATCATCATCTTTTTGCCACTCTGACTCCCATAAAATGTGGAGTTTCCAGATACCCTGCACGGCTCCAGCTGAGCTCTGACTCAACTTGCCCTAATTGTTCTTTCTTAGAGAAACAGTCTCTAAAAAAAACGCAAAACACCTCAAAGCATACCTCAATACAACAACAGCCACAACAAGCATTCTTAGGATATTCTGACCTCACCCAGCAGAGATCTTATGCAAGTCAGACAATTAAGCGAAACAATGGTAGGTCTAGGACATTTCAAAATAAAGTGTACCCCACAGACTTTAGGGCAGGTGGATGGGAAGAAAAAGAGTGACAAGCAAAATAGCCACTGCTTTCTTATGAAGCAAAAACTCCCTCCCAGTTCTCAGAATTGGCTGGTAAGTGAAGCCCAAAACAAACCACTGCATAAGCCAACGTTATTAGCATCCAGCTGTGCCACCAGAAACACTGACTAGTTTCTATAACAGTAGGGGGAGATTATAATTTAAATTTCTTTAGCCTTTAGCCACTCCAGAAAAGGATGGGAAAGAGGAGAGAAAATATGCTGTGCACATTCAGTGGGGGAATCACTTCAGCTCAACAGCCCAGGATGAAAGGAGCTGTGTGACACTTGCAAAGAAACTCAATTCACTCAGCAACATTTAAAGCCCCACTGTTAGTTCTTTAGTGCCATGTCCTGGCATTCAGTCTACACCATTGCTAACCTGGGCCCTTCTTCCAACCTATGCAAATCACGAACAGTAATTCTAAGGGCACAGAGCTGCATGGCTGTGTACATGCATTTACACTGGAATTCAGAACAATGCCAGGGGGAAGAAATAGACCATCTAAACAATTGTTCATAAGATAGTATTTTGTCAGAAGAAAGTATTGTTGCGCAGAGAGCTAGAAAGTGCTCATAAATGATACAAGCTCAAGTGAAGAAATAAATGAATGAAAGACAGCAATGGGAAGATACATTTTAAAAAAAAAACCCCAGCTGTTGTATATTTACAGCATACATTTTGGGAAAGGAAAAATAAAAAAGGAAGAGCACAAGCACAAATACTCAGTGAGACTGTACTATGTGGCTACTTCTTGCTTAGCAGCATTCAACATAGCAGACCTGTCAAGCAGACCACACTCTTTGAGATGTAAGTGGCCAATACCAGTAAGCAAGTGAGGCACTCAGAAGGATTTCAATAAAATCTTTCCTTTAGAGGTTGCTTGGACCCTCAGCCAATTCTCTTTTCTCAAACACAACCCACTCAGAAAAATGCATGAAACGAAGAGCAGGAAAATTAGGATTAATGAACATGAAAGCTGAATGGTTCAATGGAAGATCTGAAGGTTACAGATCCCACATTCTTCTTGCACATTCTGAATCTTCTTGTCCATATGGATAATACTTAATACTTCAAGTGTTACTGCCAATTCCTATACGGGTCTCACATCTGTTTGGTAGTTAAAACAGGTGTTCAAGCTGGCAGCTAATACTATTTTCTTAGATTATTTTGGGCCAGTTACATGGAAATTATTATAAAGCACATGAATAGAACCCTGAACTTCATCAAACCCAGGGATGAACATTCCAAAGGGACAAGAAGACAAAGAGTAGAAAAATCTGTAAAGGCAAAACTTTCCCAAACATCAAGAAAATAAAGTTTTAACTCACAGATGACAGGAGATACAACCACACTCAGAGTATCACCATGGAAAAATATACTTAAAATGACTAATTCATTATATTCTAAATTCTGCTTTTCAACAGTCTGACAGTCAGCTGCTTTTCTGTAGGTATTTTGAAACAGTTAAACATGATGCCAAGCACAAACTCCCTCCTTCCCACTGTAGTGAATTTAGCACTCATATATTGTATGATATAACAATTTGCCTAATGCAAAGATATGCAAACATAAAAGGAGAGATAGGAAGGAAAGGTTTTTGTGCAATCTTATGGGTACTCTGCGATACCAGTACATAAAACGTACGTGTTTTTCACTTATAACCCTCACATTTCCACCTCCTTGCTAAGGGAAGAGGGATAAATAATCCATCTGGTTATTGGTGGCTTTTTTCTGCTGAACTAATAACCTGTGAATCCCCAGGCAAATTTCGACCAGATTTAACCAATGAGTAGAAACCATAAGACTACTACATCCCTATAAATTTTGCCAAATTAGAGATTTGACAGAAGATCCTACTGTACTTCTGCCAAAGAGGAACAGTTGCAGTGTGGGCTTCAGCTTTTTAGATTCTAGAGGATGGAGAGTGTTACAGCTTTGGCAAAAGCCTCACTTAGGACCTGAGTGTTGCTGCATAAGGAAGAACCCAACCAAAAGACACACATCCTTAGAAAAACAGGTTTCAGTATTTCTGGAGCTCAAGAAATCGCTTGTTTCCATGCTCATAACTTTGAAGTGCAGAAGTTCACATAGATCAAAGGGAAGACTTTTTGCATGTTTCTCCACAAAGCCTCTATGAACATCCTGGCTCTGACTTCACCTCTCAGACCAGAAAGACAAGAAATCTGCCAATGCAAAGCAAAAGCCAGATGAGAAAATAGCTCTTTTGCTGGTGCACAGAATTTCAAAATGGCGTCTTTGCATTTCTGTAAAGTAAAATACAACATTCTGCCATGAAAACACCACCTCTGCAAAGGTCATCACTGCATCACCATTATTTTTTAGTTATGACCAACAGGTGCTGACTCAGGCATAACCAGGAGATGTTGAGTGTGCGTATCTGTTGTACAACATAGGATTTTAAAATAAACAATTCAAATAATTGCAGTTTTTGCACAGAGGCAGCACCTGTGTTCAAAACAATTCTGCTAGGCAGCAAATGCCTGAAAGAGGGCCAAAGAAGTAGTTTTTACTTTCAAATATATGTAGTTAACTACAATAGTACCTTCAAACAGGCCTAGAACACACAAATAAAGCCACAGTATATACCTTCAGCATCTACTGTACATGGAACAAGAAGAGTATAACATAACTTCATAAAGCCACAGTTATAAGCATTAATGTCCTAATGCACCATGACAGTATGTCATGCCTTTGGATATGAATGAGATGTATCAGATACATCCACTTACTGCCACAGAATATAACTAGAACTGAAGAATTTCAGTATGTTACAGAATACACAAAAAATTATCACATCTTCCCTTTGAAGCACATCCATTTCCTTTCTCATGTTGTGTGTGCAGCAGTGTGAAAAATCAAGTAATTAGATTTCTGACCTATCCAAAGGACCATTTAATAACTGAAGTGCATAAATGAGAGGTGGTTGAGAATACTGCCTGTAAATAAACTATTTCAATCTTTCTAAAATATTGTAGCCCTTAACTGTTGAAACACAAGAAGCACTTATACAAAATATTAGTAATAAAGCAGTGAGACATGCTCAGAATTGATAATGAAACCAAGTAGCAAATGTACAATTAAGGAAATCACAGGAAATTTTCTGCACAGTTGAATCAGCTTTGGAAGGCACAAAGCAGGTAGGACAGTAGCGGCATTCTCTTCTGGCCCCATTGAGTTAGTTTGGTTGTACTGTTTCCTGTGGACAGACCTAGGATGGGTGGGGAGGAGATGAGGCTGTGTAATCTCACCACCACCCTCTCCTGCAACACCAGCTGCAGGCAACATGGTGGAAGAGGTGCCCCACAGCTGCATCTCCTGCCCTCTTGGCATCAGGGCGGGAGGTGACAGTGCAGCAAAAGGTAGACACAGCGAGAGAGACAAATCAAATGTTTCAAATGCATTCTCTGTAGTTTCCTAATACAAAACGTTCACCTGAAAATGCAAATATACTCATCCTTTTTCAGCACAGGTAGAAAATTTTAGAAAAAGACAAAACCATTTACACCACAATGTTTATCAGAATTTCCTATCCAAAATTGTCATTTACAAAGAGTTTCAGCAGCCTTCAAGTGAGGTACATCTGCTCAGTCACTGGAAACCAATCCCTGCTGAAACTTTGCTGGAGTGTACTAACACCATGCCATACTTCAGTGTAAAGGGTTTGGAAACACAGAGAGGAAGCTGTAAAAAACTGAGTATTGTCTGTGTCACAAAATACATAATTAAAGGCTGTGTTTTGCTTCACATGCTTTATTGCATTTAAACAAGATCAAGAAACCAGTTAATGCCCATGCCAAATAACTGGAAAAAGAAAAGCAGTTAAAACACATTACAACAAGCATTATTTATTCCCTCTTCTGTGTATGCGTCATACATATACCCCTGATTTTATGAATTGCTGTGCACTTATTACATTTCAGAATTCAAACATCTAGCATAAAACCTGGAGGAAAAGAGTATAAATGCAGCACTAGTACTTACCCTTATATCTCCATTTACAGCTCTGGAAGTGTGATTAAATGCGTGTGCAGGATCTTTGTTGTAAACTTTAAGGAAAGATCGGTCTTGAATATTCCTGGAATTAAAAGAATCAGCAATGACAACAGATGAAAGAAGTTTTATTTACTCTGTTGTCTGAAATTTTCAGACAGATGAATTTTGCAACAGACAAACATAGTAGGTCTGCAGCTGATCTATAAGGAAAACGTAAATGCCATAACTAAGACACACACAAACAAACAAAAGCCTACTTTGATTTTCTTTCCCATGGGAAGTATCATTCTTTCACTAGAACTCCACACCCATAAAAATTAGATAGTGTTAAGTTTCTTTCAAGATCCTGCCATAGAGTGAAAACACTTTGAAGACAATAGAACTTCAACATTTGCACAGCACTCAAAAGGGATTTAGTTAATATTTACATGTTTTATTGTGCACTCAGCCCACATAAATTTTTGCTGTTCTAAGAAGCAAGAGTATCAAAAGAAAAGCAGTCTTTCTAACTGTAATTATTCTTGATGAAATTTTAATTATCAGCTTGTTCACAAAACTGAAAAAATCCACAAAAGCTAAAAATTCAGTAGTAGATAAATTCTTCCTCTAAACTTCATCTATAATAAAGACAGTTTTTAAAGGGAAAAAGTAAGTTTTATAGAAACAAATTAGCAAAAGTTTTGATGAAAGCTTACACAGAAGTGGTTTAGATGAAAAGCCCTACGAGAATGCTTTTGTTTTATTAGGACTCTATACTTTGTCATTGATTAGTTCATTTTTTAACTACTACATTTAGGAAAGAGAGGAGAGTTTTCTATTTTGTTTCAAGACCTACCTTCCAATAATTTAATGGCTTTGACACTTGCCCTGAGCTCTGCTGAATTCTGGTTCACATTTAATCAGTAGCAAAGCCTCCAATCTATGCTCACTTACATCCTTTCAAATCTGCGATTCCGTTCATTTCCCTGTAGTGATCTCTAGAGAATTTACTTACACATGTGACTGAATTCCTTTCCTCCAGGTGCAGCTACAAGTCTAGTGAACTGATCTTAATCACTTGAATTATAATTTAAAAATGAAGGGAAGGATTGTTGGGCAGGTCCAATTTCTTTCTTACAATGTCATATTACAATCAGTGATTGCTTTGAATGGGTAGCTAGTCAGAACTTGTGTTGCTGTTGTAGATGTCAAGTAGTTATTAAAGAAACCCTGAAGCTTAAGAGACAGATCAGTGTCTTGTGTTTAAGAACTAGAGGGTTGATGAGAAGTTTAGTATTTTTGAGTGTTTACTTGTAGACTGCATAGGAAAATAGCTACCTTGTGGCAAGTTCAAGTTCTTCAATTATTTATGGTAACATGAAGTGTTTTCCATCTTGCAAATGTGACCCTTTTGCTTTGAGACCTGCACTGGGAGCCTCAGTTACCACCATCTGCCTCGGATGTGGGACTATGTTCTTCTCAATACAAAGCAAGCTCTCTCATCTCCTGTTCAACAAATGGCGTATTATTCATTTAAATACGTTTTATCTGCTGTCTTTTCTGTCTGATGGCTACGAGATGGGACCTCAAACAACTGGAGTTTTTTTATAAAAGCATTTTCCATAAATATTTCTTGTAGAAACATGACACTTTAAAGTAAAACATTGCTGCAAGGCAAAGCACCAAAATACTAGGCATTTGATCTCTGGTATGAATGTATTTCACCTCATGTTGCTATTCTAAGATAAACATTACTGATAACAGGTATGTATTACTGTACTTTTATTATTACTCTAATTTGCATTACTGTAGCTCCCAGATGCCCCTTGGTATGTTCAAAGGCCTCACTGATCTGTGTGTGCTGTGTAAACATCCCAGGAAGACAACCTCTTCACCAGCTTACAAGGTGAATAGGAGTCACAAAAGACAATAGCTGCAGGAAGATAAGGAAACAAAAAGAACTCAGATCATAGTCTCTCCAGACAGAGGAGTGACAAACAAATGCTGGAACCATGGGCATGATCTGAGTAGGCAGTGCAACAGAGAGAGTGGGAAGGAGACTAACGCAGTGGCTTTGCAGATGTCTGTGGAGGACACCTTCCAAGCATGTTAGAGGGGCTGCCTGAGGGAGCAGGAAAGCACTTGTTTGAAAATTAAAGACATAGAATTCAAGCTGGCATTATTCACCAAGTGGAAGCAGATGGCACTTGGTACTTAACAAGAAATGAAAAGTAGCATTGAAGTGGGCTTGGAAGAGCCCTCATAATGAAGACAAGTGGATTAAAAAGACGGAGAAGATACAGTCAGAGCACAAGTGAAAAATAAATGCATGAGGAACAATCTGCTTGTCAAAATAGGAGAATGATCTTTGTTGCTTCATTTGAATGGGTAAGAGTAAGCAAGATTACCTATTACCTGTGTCAACTGCCAAGAAAAGACGATTACAGCAGCTGCTATTAAAAAAATTGAATGATTACATGAGTGTTTTTTCTCCATGTGATGGGAGAGGAAAGACTGTACAATAGGGATGTTCTGGAGCAAAAATGTGAAGTCTACACTGGACGCAGAGTTCTGAACCGTTTTAAGGAAAAACTTTCTACTTAAGTAGAAAGAGAGGGCTTTGTCCCGAGTGACAAAAAAAAATTTAAAGGAAAAGAAGGGAAAAATGAAAAAGAAAAAAAAAAAAAAGAAAAAAAGAAAAAGAAAAAGAGAAAGAGAAAAAAAGAGAAAAAAATAGAAAAAAAAGAAAAAAGAAAAATAGAAAAAAGAAAAAAGAGAAAAAATGAGAAAAACGAGAAAAAAGAGAAAAGTGAACAAAGTGAAAAAAGTGGAAAAAAGTGAAAAAAGAGAAAAAAGAGAAAAAAAGAGAAAAAAGAGAAAAAAAGAGGAAAAAAGAGAAAAAAGAGAAAAAAGAGAAAAAGAAAGGGGAAGAAGTATGATGGCCTAATGCAAGGCACAGAAGAACATGGAGCAGCTTCTGAGGGAGATGGAGAGCTTAAAGAGCTGACTGACACCCCTGTGTTTAAGGGAAAGGAAGAAGAGGATTGAAGGAAGACATGGCAAGCAAAGGAGAGAAAAAGGATGCTTCATTTCATCTCTTCTCTGAGGGTAGACACTGGCAAGATCTTGTGAAGAGTAAGGAACAGAAATGGAGAAATGGTTGTGGAAATAATTCAAAGGTGGTGAAAATGCAGCTGGTAGTGCATGTTATGGACTCCATTAACCTGGAATTGCTGAGGTTTCCTAAGAAAGAAGGGTGGCAGAAGGAGGGAATTTTGTTATGGAGGAATTTTGTTACGGAGGAAGTCAGCTGGGCTGTGGGATTTCCCCTAGAAATGCTCTACAATACAGGCATAGGAACAGAGGAAGCAGATGTTGGGATTGAGCCAGGCCTGAGGCTGGCAGAGTGACGCCTGCAATGGGAGCAAGGGAAAAAAAAGGCAGAGTGGCATTAAGATAATCAACAACTGCATTCTCAGGGGCAGGGAGGAGATGAAGTCATAAAGTGGTAGTCTGAAACTCAAGGGAAGATGGAGGGATAAAGGGAGAGAAAAGGAGCCAATGCGCTAGATGATGGTTGGCAATAATGCACTTGGCAACAGAGATGTGGTAACCCCTATCATGATTCAATCAGTTGGTCTGATCTTGTGAATAAACTGTTTGATGTATAGAAACTGTTGAAAGATGATGATGTTGATGAAAAAAATCAGATGGGTCTTCACATAGGCATTACAGTGGCCAAACAGGGGTGTGGGAGTCTGCAAAGCAACTAAGATTAAAATAAACTGAAATCCAAGAGACTGGCTAATGACAAGACACTGGATAGACAGCCTGGGGAGAGCAAGACACAGGTGAGAAAATGGAGTGTGGTGCTGTCCAAAGATTAAGAACCGGAATGGGGGAATTGGATGGGGAAGGGCTAGAAAAGCTCCAACTTGCTCTTTTAACTACAACATGATATGGAGAAACACCTTAGCCATAGGATCTCCAGAAGAAACAAGGCAGCAGTGGACAGTACACTTCTCTTGCACCACGTAATTTTCCTGCATTAGTGGCAGACTAGCAGAGAGCAAACAGCTTTTCTGCTTTCTCCTTCATCTTCTTACACTCCTCTGTCCATTTTATCCATTTTACAAAGTGTAACATGTCTGAGGTGTACCTGAGAGCTTTATTTATGCATGACTTGGGACTTTATAGGGACCTGAGACCCTGGAATTTCTGTTGAAGAAACATGGTTAATTAAGAAGCTGCACTCCCACAAAATAAAGGATAGAAAGGTGAACTATTTATTGACCCAGCTCTGAATTAGTGAAGGGAAGTAACTGCATCAGTTGCTGCATCCTGACTTATAACAGGAAGGCGATGGGGCTGCAGCAGTGGTCACCAGTGCCGCAGAGCTTTGGCTGTGTTAGCTGGCATTGTTGTAAGGACATCAGTGACATTCATGTTCCTTCAGTCTCACGAAATCCAGCTTTGCACTCCCAGCAAAGAAACAACTCCGTTTTTCTGTAAATATTTATTCTGTATTCTGTATTTTAAGTGATTGTGTCTCATTTAAAACTCAATAAACATATTAAATATGTGAAGCTTTGTGTATTATACAAATATTTCAGCAAGGCATGCCATTCATCAGTGGCTGGTGCAATGGATATTGCACCTACAGCTGAAGGCATTGTCAGACCAGACCTCCTGGATTACTCAGATACCACTGAACATGCCCTCATATGTCAGGCCATTCTCTGTCAGATACTTATCAACCCCACTCCTTTCTATTCTATAACTGCACAACAGAACAAAACCCACAAAAAATCTCCAAACCCATAGCTCTAATTCCATGTCTTACCTCACATCACACAATTCATAGTATATGTTTCTGCTCTCATCCTTGATGTAAATGGCGACACTGGGCGATTCCAACATTTTCATTGTCAGCTGCTGGGGGAAGGCACTTACAAAAAGGGCACGAATTGTGTCTGTGCTTGTGATTTCATTCGGCATCCTCAACTGCTTTGTTTCATCTCCATACTGAAGATATAATACACCTACAAGCAAATGTAATAGGAAGTTACATATTCTTAAGTGCACAGTAATGATCTGGTTTCAAAATCTATGTGGAACACAGGCCACATTCATAATAAGAAGAGAAAAATGAACTCACACTCTTTAGAAAATAAAGCACATATGTAATTTTCCTTTTCAACAGTCTATTGGAATAGAGCATAGAACAATGATATGTTTCTACCTTGACAAATGTGCTAGTCCCAGTACTGAGAAGCCTCTTACTGTACTTCAGTTAGGTAAATCAGAAGTTTACCATAGGAATCCTAATGGAAAATCTCAAACACACCAAGTTTGCATATTGGAAGTTGTTGGTAAGTCACAAGGTATTTTTTTAAAACAGCAGCTGAAGAAGAAATTATTATCCTTTTATAGCACACAGCTTTCCTTATACATAAATTTTGCACTTTAACCTCACACTTATCAATAAACCCAATATTTTTATTTTAGCACAAGGAATTTTATATTCACAGTTCAGTTTGCTGGCATTATATCGCATAAAGCCTCAGGTGAAACTCCTGCCAGGAGTAAAACTGAGGTGCCCCACAAAAACAAGAGGAATTTTAGAATCTTTCAGTTTCACAGTACTGTTAATAATCATGCTTGGTACTCAGGGAGGAACATGAGTAATCTTAGATGCCAAATTGCAAAATATGGATATTCTTATTCACTCAAGACAGAACACCTTTCTGATATAGCTATTTTCAGGG
>NW_008239547.1:2217377-2246533 GCF_000691975.1 Corvus brachyrhynchos | reverse complement strand
AAAGAAACAGAAATAATACAGACCAGGGACTGAATGAAGGCATATGAAGTACCTCTTCTGTGATGCCTGTGTAGGCCCTGCCAGGCCTCTGCTGACTCCTGTATAACCAGCAGGTGCCTGTATTCCACTGGCCAGTACTGCATGAGCGTTGCTCATGAGCATTGCTACAGCCTACTCCCATGCCACTGCCACCTCCAAAGCCCTCCAAGGACTAAAGCACTCAGAAAGAGCCATCTCAATCAACAGAATAAATCAGTCTGGACTTGATGGTGTTGATGAGTTCTGACCATGCTGGGCTTGGCTCCTAAAGAAAACCAAAAGGTCTTCTCATGAGCATCTCCAATGTGGGGAGGTTTATTAGGACCCAGCAGGAAACCACAGGACTGCAACTAAACTAAGCAATTTCCTGGGATGTACAGCACTAGGGAGTAGATTCAGAAGCAAGTGCTCAGCTGAACTACTTTGGATACAAGGAAATGGGAACTGGTGAGCCCAGCTTAGTGCACTGTGTTCTTCCTGAGCCATCCCAGGTGTCTCTGTACAACACTGCATTGTCCCAGGAGGAAACACCTTTACTGTCTTGCTGTCTGTACGAGATGGAGCAAGTATAGCTTCTGCAGTGGTGTAAAAAGATGGCAGATCACAGAATCACAGAATGGCTGAGGTTGAAAGGCACCTCTGGAGGTCATCTGGTCCACCCCCCATCCCAGTCAAACAGGGACAGCTACAGCCACTTGCACAGGACCATGTCCAGACAGTTTTTGTATACCTTCTAGGACAGAGACTCTGCAGCCTTTTTGGGAAATTTGTGTTAGTGCTTGGTCAATCTCACAGTGAAGAAGGGTTTCCTGATATTAGGAGGGAATCTCAGATGTTTCATTTGATGACTAATGTCTCTGGTCTTCTCACTGGGCATGAATAAAAAGAACCTGGCTCTTCTTTGCCCCCCCCCTTCAGGTTCTTTTGTACATTGATGACATCGCTGCCCTTGAGCCTTCTCTTCTCCAGGCTGAACAGTCCCAGCTCTCTCAACCTGTCAGAGCAAAGAGGCTCCAACCAAATTAATAATCCTTGTGACCCTCTATTGGATTCTCTCCAATCTTGGGAAGATTCTGTGCTGCCAGGCCTTTGCATCAACTAGTAACTAACACAAATGGGCTAAAGCCTGGCAGAGCATTTCACACAACCTGAATTCACCACAGCTCTTGCAGTGTAGATGCACTGTAATGTTGTTCTCCCATGACCAATGTAATCAGGAGGGTTGGGAACACAAGGCCTCAGTGCAGTTACCATCAGACATCAGCAAATCTCAGCAAATCACAAAATTTAGATGGCAAGTCAGTGATTCACACTTGAAAGTCATCAGCAACAGGATGGATGGGTAGTTTATGGCGCTGAGATACAAAATGAGCAAAAGCAGTGGGAAAAGCTGAGGTCCTAGAATACAAAGGCAATTAATGAAAAGAAGAGAAGACATTTCAAGCTGAGTGCTCTCTCTCCCCTTAGTCTTAAGTATTTTTGTCCCTGTGTTGCCCATAATTGCTATAGAGGAAGGCACAAACAGTCAGATGTTCCTACAATCAGTGGGTAGATAATTGTGCTTGCACTTAGAGATGGAAGATGTTAACTTTCCTGAATACTAAATAGACTACTCAGCATTACCTAACCATTATTTAATATTAGGCTGCTTTTATAAAATAGAGCTGTTAACTTAATCTTTGTATTATTATCAAGAGCTGATACTTCTTTGTTCATTAATATTGCAATCAAACCCCATATGAATTCTACTACAAATTTCCATTTTCCATTGTCTGTAAGAACTTTTTCAGACTGAAGCTTGACTAGTTTTCTTTCAAAGATTGAGACGAGTCTTCCTACAACTTTTATTTATAATGCAAATATTTAATGAGCTATTAAACTGTTTTTCTCTTTTTTATTATAATTTGAGACACCATTTATTTCTTTATGTTCTTCTAGGTAAAATTGTCTTTTTAATGCTCAAATATTCTATGCAGCTAAACAGTCTTTAGGATTCAGAAACTAACTATATTTGTAAAAAAAAAATTAAGCAAGTTAATGATTGCATTTATTTCACTCTTTCAAGATATGCAAAGACATTCATTTTTGATGATAGCTTTCAGTTCTTATGAAGAACATAAGGAACCTTCTGTGTTTTGGCAGTTAAACTTTCTTGGATTTAGTGGCAAAAAAAGGAGATTTTTTTGGCTAAAAAGACAGGCTTTGCATATCAGCTTTGCAGTTGAGTGCGACTCTCTTTTCTGCCCAGTTTAGAAGCTAGTGCAGAATTTAAAAATGCTAGTTTTGCATTTCAGACCATTAAAACCACACTCAATACTGAGCTACTGAAACCATTAACACAGAGTAAGTGCCAGAGTTGAAAAAACTTCCTTATACACAAGTCTAAATCATTGTAGAACAGTCTCGATTCTGCCTGTGCTTCAATGCTCCCATAAAAGCAAAATCACAGTTGTCCTTGAGTCTTGAATTTTCAATGCAAATATGCATGTTATGCCATAAAATAGCTTAAACATACAACTTGGAGAAATGTTTTGGCCCCAATCTCACTTGACAGAGAAAAGATATTTTCAAAGACACAATAAATTCTTTTTTTCTTTATTCTCTTTTAAATCACATGCCCTTACAAAACCAACTGCTTTTCCTCTTGAGTTGTCTGATCCATATCATGATACAGCAATGCTTCAGAGCAGTTCCTATTTGACAGAACTAACTGCTCACTTCTAAAAATCCCTTTTGAGCATGACAAAATAAAGAGATTCAAAATCCATTAGTTAAAATCATTCACATTATTTTTCTTCCACACATTGCCCAGGTGGAATTCTGAACACCGGCAATACCCACAGGTTCTACTTCATGGAAGCTGCTCTCAGGTATGTTTTACCTTCAGCTAAAAAAATCACTCCCATGGAGCTTAAAGCAAGAAGAAATAGAATATAACTTAGGTGTGGTTTTACTTAGGGCACAGGACATGTGTCAGCAAAGTTGCTGAAAATACAATTAAACACAAGGGATGTTCCTGTCTCCATGCACCCTCAAGTCCCTCTTTCACTTACGCTTCTGCTACAAAAGATTTACCTGAAACATGAAGATTGTGCCCAGTTTCATAGAACACAAACCAAAGAGGACTACAAAATTCCCTGCTACTCTAGGACAACATGTATGAAGATGACGAAGTAACAACACCATCCAACAGTTTTGAAAGTGCATGTCAGGCAATCTGTGGTTCCTACATCTGTGAGCTTGGAGGTACTGCCAGCCGTGCACTGTCCTACAGCTGCAACACAAACCATAATGTTAAGCCATCCCCTTTGTCATGTAGTATAACTTAGCTGCAGAAATACCTCTGGAATTTCTGATCGTTCTTCACCCGACAAGCAACAGACCACAGACTTAAACACAGGCCACAGCAGAAAACATTTACACTAGGCCTTAGTAACATAAGCCTTGTAACAAATTGCTTCACAACATTCCTGTCAACAAAGAGGTATGCTTTTTAGAAGGGGAAATTAAACACCCGAGAGGTGAAAGAACATGTTCAAAGAAAGGTTTACAGGCATCAAACCCAGATCTGATGATGATCCTGTGAACACACCACATGACTGCCCTTTCCTTCCCTACATACAGAGCTCTTTCAAAACACAGTATTTTTTGCTGCCTCTGTACTGAGGGTCAGTGGCAGGATGTGCAGAAGATTTCATCATTTCTCTCAGGGATGATCTACATGAAACACAACACAGTGTGTTAGGTGCACAGTTAACCTGACTCGGGCGGCTGAGCCCATCAGCACTGGGTCGGGGTGCCCAGCGCAGCCATCCTGTGCCTTTAGTCGAGCGCAGCTCTGAGCTCAGGCACACACACCACGTTCATGGAGGGCATTGAGCTCACGTAGTGCTGCTGGGCTGCAAAACCCACTTTGGAGCTGATGGCATGCCCTCACAGTGTGATGGTGAACCTCACCTGAGCTCCTGGGCTTCTAGGCTGGCTTTTAGTGCAAGGAGCTGCATGACCACAACAGAGTTGGCACAGCACCTAAACTGGTAAGACCGTAACCCCTGAGCTGGTAAAGGTTTACTCCTTATGGCAAGAGCTAATGTCATGCAGGCGTCAGGAAACCACCCAGCTCACATCTCTCAGCACCTCCATTGCGTACATGGTGCTGACCTAATCCTGACTAAGCGCCGTGTTATCATGGTTATATTGCTAACAATTATCTCAGTGCAGGACAGCTTACATACTTAGGGGAACTCTAATCACAACTTGCTTTTGTTTAAAGAACAAAAATTATCTTCGGAAATTCATTATTTAAGAAAGGAAATTTAAATACCTGATAAATCAAGAATAAGTAAACAAACAAGATTGTGTCCTCTTCTGTGACCTTCACAAGTAATCTGTTAATTCTCTCAAATGATGGGTTTTAAATGGAAAATACAATTTCTCACATAATTCTCTTATAATGAAGAAGAGAAAACTGAGGTGGAAGAGTTAATAACTCCTCAGTGTTATGAAATAAAATACAGTTAAAGCTTACATTTGGGTTCATGAGTTTCTTTTCTGTGAAGCTACAGGATTCCCTCTGTGTAGGCAAGATGTCTTGCAAATTTCTGCCCTGAAATATCTTACTGGCATTTGGCAATACCTTAATCCAGCTGAAGAGAGGTATTAACTGATGATAAAATCTGTATTTGGTTGGTGTAGGATGCTTGGGCGCTGGAGCATTGAAACCTTCCCACAGAACCAAAAACCACTGGCATGAACAAGGCCCTCCTACTCTCTTCCAACACAGCTATTGTATGTATCCTCTGGAAATTCTGTGAGCAGTTTGAAAATTTCTAGTAATAGTAAAGCTGGTTAGGCTACAGCAATCAAAAACTGGATGCATTGGGACCTTTGGACCTTCTTGAAATCCAAGGTGCAAAGCAAGATATAACTAAAATGGGGGAAATGCCATTAGATTAGTTTCGCTCTTTACCCATAACCATCAGTTAACCGTATCTTTTTGAGAAGACAGGCAATCTTTGTCTTTTCATGCTGGTTTAGCTTGATCTTCCATCATAAGTCCATTGAGTCACCGTCTCTGTCTGGACATTCCCTCGTGCTGAAATCAGCAGCAATGGTAACAAGCAAAAGTGAGAAAAAGCATCCTTGTTTCTTACTTATATTAATGTCAAATCATTACCTGAGACTTGCATGAGTTTCAAAAACTAAGGATAGCCTTTAAAGTCTCAATGATAACTGTTTTTGTTGGGACACCTCAGGACAATCCACAGGGGGTCACAATAAACGCTGCCAGGCCCTTCCTCAAAAGAATAGTTTACAATTTTAAACTTTTTTACTAAAATTCCAAGATACTTCAGATTTTTCTTTGCTTTTTATTTGACAAAATTGTCATACATAAGACTGTAAGGATGGCATAGGCCCATATTGTTCTCTGCTCCCTGTCCCTCCTTCCCCCCAACTATCTAATAAACAGAGCAAACGCGTATCACCAAATTCTGCCAAAGTTATGCAGACACAAGTTTATTACAGTAACAACTCTTGCAGCATGGAAGAAATTCCTCAAGATGAAGTTCTTACTTTCCATACCCTCAAGACTTAACTCTCCTATTTCACCACACACAGTTTCAACTAGTCTGAGGTCATTGCTATGATCCTTGTGGTATTTCTAGCCTGAAGCTCTCATAATAACTTCTATTAGTACTCCCTCCTGAAAATCTGTCCTCCACATTCAGAAAATTTCTATAAATATACTTAGTTGTCTTCAAGTACTAAGAGAATAAAAAAGTAGATCTTCTAATGAATAAAAGCAATTACTTATTTTATTTTTTCTGCAGAATAGTCTGAAGAGATTTGTTCAAGGTATTAAGCTGTTTGATAACTATTTAAAAAAAAAAAGGAACTGTTTAATTTAGTCCAGTACCTCTTTTTACTGCTATTTCATTCTTCTCTGCTATTTACAGTGACTTGCAATATTTTGTTCCTTAATGAAAAAGACAGATGGAAAACTCAGTAGTCACATAAATTTCCCACCAAAGTGTTATGAAAAATAAAAGTTTTTAACTGCCACTAAAATACTAGCACTTTTCTACAGACAAGTACATTTAGCTGGCTAAGAAGAATAAGTAAAAACCAAAAAGAAAATGGACAACTTTTTTTACCTAAAGAAAACCCAGTGTTTTCCCCATCTGATTCCTGATAAAACCTGTGAAAAACCCTATTGCCAAAAGGCAACTTTGTCTATATACCTATATCAGCAAGTCCATCTACTGTAAACAGTTACTTCTATCATCTAGAGATTCTGAGACAACATTTCAGTTTAACCCAGTTCCCCAGGTGGAAATCAATGTTCTGGCAGGATGACTTTTGGACAATAGTTGCATTCTGTTCCACAGAATAGCCCAACTGACCATCAAGGTGACTTTTTCATACCCTGAACTGACAAAACAACGCCAGCAAACTTGGAAGAACACAAAATCCCTATGATACTTAATGAAAAAATACTTTAAAAATGACAACTGAACAACTCAGTGAGATGAACGAGAACCAGAGTGTGTACCAGAGCTATTTTTCAGAGGGCACACAGGCTCTGCCATGCTGCACCTACTCCAGTTCAGCATAGTAAAATCAGAGAACTCCACACACAGAGGCACGGGATATGTCCAAGCAGGCTCTGCTTTAGTCCACCAGAGGCTGAGCCCCTGACCTCCGAAGAAGCCAGTAAGCCATGGCTGGCTCCCAGCCAAAGCTGCCAGGCTGACTAGTACAGTTTCCAAGGATGTGTATGCCAAAGACTATGCAGATATGTGAAGCATTTAAGGCCACTGTAGTCAAGTACTTTACATAGGGGCATTATTGTTAGTAAATTTTAAATGGGCAAAAGCAAAAAAGGCAAGAAAATATCAATTAAATTTCTTGGACTACTCATTCTTCCTCTTCAACAAACATGAAGAAAGATAAATTCTACCCAATTACATTTCCCTTCTGTATAAATCAGCTGTATCAAACTAATTTTTGAGTAATGACTATTTTTATAAACCCTGTTTTTTAGTACTAAATAAGGTACAATTGATGTGTTCAAGGGCAGAATGTGACCATTTGAATAATCCATAGACATGAAGCATTAAAGTCATGTAGGCCATGCATGCCTTTGTAGTTCTGCTCCATTTACCACATGTTCTGTATGTACAGCAGGATTTTTTTTTTCTGAAGTTATTTCATTTCTAAAAAGTTCACTACTGTCAGTAGCAAATTTAGGGGTTGAGCCATCAGCATTTAAGAGCACAGCTGGTTATGTCACCACACCAAAAATTCACCTCTGTGGGCTCTAACAAACAGCTTGACTTTGTGTGAAGTCCTCACAAGCTACTTTAGACAGGATCTTGGACCCAAGACTTTAGGGTGCATGATTAAGAAGAATGCCAAGAGGCCATTTCCTAGACTCACTCCAGTTTGTCATTATCTTTCATCTATTGGGGAACCAAAACTGGACACAGTGCCACCTCACAAATGGTGAGAAGAGGGAAATAATCATTCCCCTTGACCTGCTGGCTGAATTTTTCCTACAGCCAGCTATGCAGTTTTCCCTTGCTGCAAGGACATGCTGCTAGCACACAGTCACCTTGTTGTCATACTCCAAGTCCTTTCTGCAAAGCTGCTACCAAGCCAACCTGTCCTTGCCAGTGTTGCTGCAGGGCTGTTCTGTCCCTGGTGAAAGGCTGCATTTGCCTCTCTGGAGTTTCATGAAGTTCCTGCTAGTCCATTTCTCTGGCTCACTGGGTCCCAGTGAAGTGGCCATCTGACCTTTCAGCACACTAAATGCTCTCTCAAATGTAGTGTCAGACTTGACCCTACTGGTGGTTCATTCCATCCCAACAACCATTTCTGATGTTAAAAATCACTGGCCCCAGAGTCCAGCCCTGAGGAACACAGCTAAACCCAGCCGCCAGTTACAGACCCTGAAGGCCACCCCTACCTCCCCCATGTGGCTACAAGGAGGCTATGATAGATGTGAAAGGCCTTGTTAAAGCCAAGATAAATAACATCCACCGCTCTGCCCTCATACCCACAGATGGTCAATTCATCACAGAAGGTAATTGGGCAAAGCAATGGTACAAGCACCTGTCTCCTATGAAACAGCTGAGTAGCTGAAAAATTATCCAGAAGGGCTCCCATCTTTAGAGTTGCTCAGACCATTGCCCCTATTGTCCCAAGAGAGCACCCTAATCAGTGGGCTATCAACAAGCTTCTGATGCAGTGATTATCCTCTTATCCTGTTTGAATTGGGTACTCTGTAGCCAGAAATGCAGAAAAGAGATACAGAACAAGAACAAATACAAGAGATACCACAGAGATGACATTATTTCCCTCTGGGAACAGAAATCTGAACTTAGGCCCAGCATAGTAATTATGCATTAGAGTTGCTACCAAATATATAAACAGTGTGGGGAGCAATGATTAAATCCAAGAGCTGTCCTCATTCAGGGACTTGCTGTCAGCCCTGGCAGCAAATCCTAAATTCAATGAGCTGAGGGACAGGCTCTGCTTTTCTGTTTGGCCAAAGCCTTACACTTCTTACAATGCATGCAATTGCAATGCACTTTTTTCCTTTGCATGCCCACGTCAAATGAAAGGCTCTGGTGTTTGTGTGACTTACTGTATTAGAGGTAGACTTAAAAATTTTATCTGACACAAAAATTAGATCAGATTTATCCAAGTGATAGCTCCTGTGCTAGATACAACCCATGGGACAGCTCCATCTGGCCTCCTACCTTTCCTCTGAAGGAAGAAGGCTTGTACAAGCTACTCCATCTGCCAAATCCATCTTCCAGCAGACATAGGCTCAAATCCCTGCTGCTAAATCAGCATATGAAGTGATACTAGAGCTGGATAAAGACATTACACCTTCAGTGAGGGCATGATTTGGGGTAAAGAGAAAAGCCACTGCCACCCTGACATAGCTTTATTCAGTTCATCCAGGTTGTACACTCATTACTCTACCTCTCCTACTATCTTCACCACTTTTCATTCTGATTTATTCATGTTGCAAGGTTCTGAAATAGGAGTATTTTGTCACCACATACTACCCAACACAGTGAGGCATCATTTTTACTCAAGGTCCTTTAGTATTACTTTAGTGCACATGACTAATAAAGGTTGCATTCAAAAGTCAATCAACAGATATAGCAGTGACAGACACAGACTAACATAAACATAAACTAATGGGTTTGTTTAGCACACTGTACATCTTCTACTCCAGTATCACTGCAATGAACCCATTAGATCCATGCTGATACAAAAATTGTTGCAACAAAATTCAGCTCCAGTGTGACACAGCATCCGAAATATCCTGCATATCAGCTTATTGGTGGCAGACAGAATGTGCCACTGTTGAGACAGTATGTACTAAATAGGATCTTGCTCCTTGGAAGCATTTTTTCAGGTACTCACAACATATTTTATCATAGGAGAAAGAAACTCTTAAGTAAACAGTAATTGTGGGCATAAGTGCAGGCCTGGGAAGTCACATATTTCACTCTTTTATATACCTGCCTTTCACATATCCTGTAGAGATAATAAATGGAAGAGAAAAAACTCTGATATGTCAATATCATTGTTTACCTTCTTTTGTTACAAAAGATTTCAGGTAAGAGGTGTGTGTTTTCTTCTTTCCAAGTCCAAAACCTTTAGCTATTATAATTTGAAGAAATAGGAAAGAAAATAAAGTCTAGAAAAGCTGGAAGGAAAACTTGAGATACATTAGAGTATTGTATTTCCTAAGGTCTGTGTTTCAATTCATTAATTGGAACTAGTTGTTTCAGGCTGGTTTTCCTACAGACCTGTCAGTTGCTGTTAAGCTATCTGACCATGACAGCAAATACTTACATGACTTTTTTGCATGTCGGCTGCTTTACATACACTATAAAAGTCAAGATAGGGAAAATTCTTTAAGGTGACTGAATACATTAAAGTTATACTTAGCCTTAACTTGAAATGCACTTCCCAGGGAGTTCTTTTCCCATGAACTAAACTAAAGTTCTTGCTGACTTCATTAGGCTTAAATCATGCCCTAAGGAATCAGAGAGGGCAGTGCCACTGCTAGCAAATCACAGGCTTCTCATATAAAGTCCATGGCCATTCACACGTCTTCTGTCTGATTTTACATGCCTATTTTAATTTCTAGCTCATAAATAGTAAGTAACAATCAATTAACTCCAATATAATATATGTCTGTCTACCTTTACCATTTATATTTTTCTCTGTGTGTCTTACAGTATCTTGCATACACACGAATAGGGAGTTATTTCTACCACCAGCTGAAAAGCAATGATCTGTCTCTCTGCAAAGGCTTTGCTATGTGTGAAATTGTCACTGTGGCCCTGACTTTCTTTTTTACCAGGCTTTGAGAGACATCTGTAAGAAATGCTACAAAAGATTGAGGTGTTATGATTATAATTAGTAATGGCATTTCCATATAAGGTGGCAGAAAACGAAGTAATCAGACATTAAAACCTGTGCCTGCCAAAACTCGGGTTTGGGGGCTAATAAATAATAATCAGAATACTCCATGATTGCTTAAGACCCTCCCCATGCCAATCCTTGAGCATTTGTATAATTTTACTCCTTTCTGTAATCCCTCCAAATGCAAATAAAATGCAAATGTTGGCAGGCTCAGACATTTCTGAAGAGGCCTTTCCACACACCTAACTTTAGGCATGGGTTTACCAGAAGGGAGCCTGGTCATCCTTTGCTCTTTACTCATCTAGACTGGAGTGGCGAGGCACTCCAGCTGGGGCACCCAGAAAGGATGATTGCAACCCTTGAGCCATAAAGCTCCATCCTCCTCAGTCACTTCTCAAACCCAAATTTTTGTGCATTTATGGAAATCCCCCCCTGTACCACATTCTTCCTTCATCCAACCCTGCCTGTACAGCCCGATCCTGCAGGAGCACCAACAGCTGCCGCAATGGGAGGTCGTGATCACGCCCCGCCCTTCAGGGCTGTGACCCATTGCATCAACTGCCCTGGCCACTCCATCACCACACAGGATGCCAGCGCCTGCCCTTACAAAGGATGCTGCCCATTGTCGGGACAGATGTACCACACGAGAGACTACAAGTGAACACATTTGTCAGCTTTCATTTCACGAGGAGGTACCGGAGCAGGGACAGCAGCGAGCTGCAGAGTGGCCACAGGCGGCTGCTGGTGCAACCTCACTGGATGCTTGTCAGGTTCTGCTTCCTCCAGGCAAATTGCAAGTGAAGTTTGCTGAAAACTTTTGAGCACTTTCCAGGTTTCAGCTGATTCTCACTGACAGTTTTGCAAGATAATTTTTTTCCCACAGTTATCGCACTGGAAAAGCTCCCAGCTTTCAAATAGATATTTTAAAATGCATTTAGTTTTCTCTTGCACAGTGAATTCATTTATTTTAATATCTTGTTTTGTCTCCAGGCTGCACAATGATGAAGCAAGTGTTGATTTCTGGTGGACCTCTTAGCCAAGAAAGACCTTAATTTCAAAAGCTGTGGCTGAAATTTTAAATGGGCCCACAATTGGAATCCTGTTTTCTAGGTCAACTCCATGTGAATACCATGTCCTATTAGATTAGTCCTGACTGACAAACCCATGGTAGTGAGGTAGCCAAAATGCATTTCTGTTATTCTTTCTCAGGCTCCATGTTAATTCAGACCACAATTTGGAAACTGACTGACTCATACACAGCTAGTAAAATAGGAACCCACAGAACAATTAAATTTCAAAAAGAAAATATCAGTTTTTTTAAGATGGCATTGAGATATACAATGTAAAATTAATAAAAATTTACAAAAGTCCAATTAAATTTCAAAAAGAAAATATCAGTTTTTTAAGATGGCATTGAGATACACAATGTAAAATTAATAAAAATTTACAAAAGTTCATTATTTTCCTCACTGAAATCATGTTGGTTGAGGATCAAAACATAACTTGTATTTAAAATATATTAAATTAAAAAGTTAATAGATATGGAAAGGGAGGTGATTATACACAGATTATTTAAAATCATGTGAATAGAAGTACTTTCATGACACTTTAAAATCTGAAGTTATGAACAGTTTCCTGTTTTTTTTAAAATAAACAGTCCCCTTTTACAGCTGGAACTAAACAGGACCACAGCGTGCAAAGCATCTCAAAAGTAAAATTTCAGAACATTGCTGATGGTGTTGTTAGAACACAGTGGCAGAAGAAATTGAAAAGGACATTATTATAAAAGAAGTGCACATAACAAAAAAAAAAAAGGGAACTATTTTGGAATAATTTTTAGACTACCTTTTAAAACAAGCTATTTGTTATTACTTAGTTCCTGGAGCAACTTGAAAGACAGATTGTGGGATGATGACAATATATTACCTCCTATTTGGCTAATTTGATGATCCCTTAAGCCACACACATATCTGTGACCCCTCCTGCAATACAGAGAGAAAAGACTTATTTTGTTCATTTCAAATTTAAAAACTCTCAACTGAAATGCTTCATATTACATTGCTTCCCTGTTGTTTGCTTATTTTTTTCTTTCTCCTGATTTTGGCCTGTTCATGATGGGATAAGATGGGGCCTTGTCTGTGGTACATGAAAGACAGGGTGTCTTGCAGGGTCTGAAATCCTAGCCATGAAATAAAATAGTACACCTTCATGTGGCTGTCCTCCATTAGAGCCTGGACAACACACTTCAGTACATGCAAGAGATGCAGAAAAAAGGGTTTAAGAATGAACTACTTAACAGTGAACTTATGGTTCTCTCATCTTCACAAAGACATTATTGAACTGCAAAAAGTTCAGGGCAACAATGACTATCAAATGAGGATCAAGTGGTTATAGCAGCACTTCTCAGTCTGGAGAAGAGATGACCTGAGGGAAATGACAGGCCAAAGAAACCAGATATGGCCTGGGGGAAGCAGATAGCAATCTGATGTTTTCTGTCACTTCCAACACAAGAACTTGGGAGCATAACTTAGAGCTGATAAACACGTACAAAACAAAGCAACAGGAAAGCAATGGTTGGGCAGTAAACCAACAGAAACTTGCTGCCAAAGTCACAGATGCACTGCTGCAGATGTGAAAAATTTACATGGGATCAAAGGTGGCCAGAACAATACCTGGAGGAGACATATCTTGATGGTTATTATACAGGCAGAAATCATAACCAGGAAATCTCTAAGCTGAAGATACCTTGAGGCTGAGAACACTTGGGGAAAGGATCATACATACACACATGTGTGTGTGGCACATGGAGGACAGGGAGTTGATTTAGGACAGCCAGCACAGCTTCACCAAGGGCAAGTCCTGTCTGACCAACCCAGTGGCCTTCTATGATGGGCTTCTACAGCAGTGGACAAGGGAATATATATTCACTTCTGTAAAGCCTTTGACATGGTCCCCACAACATCCTCCTCTCTAAATTAAAGAGATGGATTTGATGAGTGGACTGCTGGATGGATAATTAAGTGGTTGGATGGTTGCATCGAGAGAGTAGTAGTCAATGGCTCAGAGTCTCAATGGACATCAGCGACATGTGGTGTCCCTCAGGGTCTCTATTGGGACCAGTGTTATTTAATATGCTATATCAATGACATAGATGAAGGGATTGAGTGCACCCTCAGCAAATTTGCAGATGACATCAAGCTGCGTGACGCTGTTGACATGCCTGAGGAGTGGGATGCCATCCAGAGGGATGCTCAAGAAGTGGGCATATGGGAATCTTATGTGGTTTAACAAGACCAAGTGCAAGGTGCCCCGAGTTAGGGCACCCCCCCGGTATCAACACAGGCTGGGGGATGGACAGAGCAAGAGCAGCCCTGCCCAGAAGGGCTTGAGGGTGCTGGTGGATGAGAAGCTGGACATGACCCGGCCAGGTGCACTCCCAGCCCAGAAAGCCAAACATGTCCTGGGCTGCACCAAAAGCAGCGTGGGCAGCTGGTCAAGGGGGGGATTCTGTCCCTGCTCTGCTGAGACCCCACCTGCAGTGCTGCATCCAGCTCTGGGGTGCTCAGCCCACACAGTGGGGCTGGACCGTGAGTTGCCAAGGCTCAACCACTTAACATCACATTGAAGCAAATACAAGTTTTCCTGGGGTGAAGTAAGCCATACTGAGGATGCCGTAGCCAGCAGTGACTTACAGGCAGAGATGAACCCTCTGCATGTACAGTAAACATACATGTGCTCTTAAAAACACCTCAAAACCAGAAAGTCTTGTCCAGGTTGAAGTCTTACAAATTTCTCCCCCAAAAGCTCAACATATTGGTGGCCCAGGAGGCTGTGGGAGGGCAGCCGCTTTGTGAGCTGGCACAGACAGGGATCAGCCCCTTATTTCCAGCCCCCCTGCTCTTCACTTGCCAGTTCTGGGAGAGGCAGGGACCCCTTCCAGCCCTGTTTTCTTCACGTTTGTTGTGTTTGTCAGATATCGTACTACTCTTGACAGAAACTGTCTTAGATTATTGAGGGACGAGTAAACCACCGTGACAAGCTTACAAGCATGGTATGATTTACAGTCCAGTCTTCGATTTGTGTCACTCTCTGTATTGGGACATGAGCCCACAGGAAAGCAGCATTTCACTTTATTACCTGTGAGCAAAACCTGCCTTCCTCAGCAATCTGCACATGAGTTATGGACCTTCCCACAACGCTTTAACTGCCCTCTGGTGTCTTCCCTCAAAAGAACAGCCTTTACTCCTACCATCCATCAGCTGAGCACAGTCTCTGAGACAAAATTCGCCATCATAAAAGGAGGTCTGGTTCACAGCTGGGCTGAATTCAACCCTGAGATACGGGCAGAACACAGGAACCAGAGCTGTCCACCTATGCTGACACATCACTCTTGTCACTGTGCAGACAGAAGGGCACTGCCCCAAAGTAAAGGGCATCTCCATCAGCATATCCATTCAAATCCTCTGCCTGGAAAGCTACCACCATGCACATACAAACCTTTTCAGTAACATGGATTACTAAGGCAAAAATATCTCTAGGTTTCTTTCAACTAAGTCTGGCTCTGAAGAGATGGCAAAGTGAAAAAGCCTGTGTCTCCTGTCTGAAAATGAGGGTACAATCTTGTATTAAGTTCATTGCCACATATTTTGCAGGCTTGGCAGAAAGTGTTTGTAATAGTGGGTTTTAACCATTACTCAGCATTTCATGTCAGGGCCTGCATCGCTCTTCTTGCACGTCTACTATGCTCCCATCACACTTTCAGATCTTTGAAAAGAATTTCACCATTCCCCCAAGTTACTCAGTATCCCATACCTAGTTCATTTCCAAGGAACAACCTGACATGAAAAATAATGTGCTACTGAAGTCTTTACTTTTTTAACCCCAAACTATTTAAAGACTGTTTCAAATCCACACATAGAAAACACAGACTAAGCACAGAATGGAGAAGGACTGAAGCAGGTTCTTACCCAGTGATCGTTCCTTCGTTTGGTTTGCTGACCGCACAACAGGAAGACTTGCCCGTGTGCGGCTGCCCCTCGAAAAGGGGGTTGGAGAATCACCCTCAGACATGGCCTCTAAGGAATCAGCAGATGCTTCAGAGAGGTGTTCTGTGTGGTCACCCAAATTGGGCTGTGGGCTCTGGGACGGCTTTGGGCTTCTTGTCTGCAACACAGAGTATTTCCTTATTAGTCTACTGAAACCAGAGTGTGGGAGGAAAAAAAAATCAAAGAGAAGAAGGGAGGAATCCAAACTTCTTCAAATACTGGTATGCTGAAGGTCACTTCTGTGTAGATTATTTAGGAAAAGAGTGTACTTGGATATTCTGCTCCAGTTTTTATGGTTGTATATCCACACTGCAAATTTTGTTGCTAACAAGGCCCTGAGGATAAGACATGTGCTGAGGAGATGTACAGTAATGCCATTCTCTTTGTCCACACACACACACGCACTGTCTCTCTAATGTTAACAAGTCTGCTAAGAAGAATTGTCTGAAAAGCAATACTGTAATGGAGTTGTAAAGCTATCAACTTCAGTATCTTCTGCTGTGCCATCTATGCAAGGTCCAGGTCATGCAGCAAAACCAAGATAGCCATCCGACATTTCTAGCTGAAATCACAATTACTTTCGTTTTTGTTACACCAGCATAAATCTGAACTGTATTCATTAACTGACCAAATTAACTATGGCTTTTACTGGGAAATCATACTAGTAAATTGCTAAATACAGTTGCTGGGAAAAAACCCAACTCTTCCAGCAGGGGAGAGATATGGTTTCATTTATGCACTTCTACCAACTCTTCACCATAGGATCTGCCTAATAAAAACACACTCAACAGGAAATAAAATGTCCTGAACATTTTTTCCAACTGCACATGACACTATAAGCCGTTTCTACAAAAAGGGGTTGCTTTAAGAAGCATTCTCAATAATGTGTAGTGAAACCCCCTCACAACCACATGTACTATTACTTAGGAAGAATAATTTCCTGGTCTTTCTCCATCAAACCATATCACAACAAATGGGAACATACAGGCAGAAATTCAAAGCAAAGCAAGCTTACTCGATTCCAAATCCAGCATGTAAATATGAACTTTACAGACATCTATAATCAGCACCAGGCACAAGATGTCATTAAACTTACATGTTTTTCTCTCCCCTATCATTTAAGGTCAGATGCTATTACGTTAAAAATCCCCTGTATCAAAATCAACTTCAACTCTAGGTTTGAAGATGCTGTCAAGATCCAAAAAAGATTGTGCTTCTTTCTGGATAGCTAAGCTAACAAATCTTGCTGACATCTGTTTCTTTCAGTGGTTTCTCAAGTGAAATGAAGAGAGCTCATTTCAGCAAAAGCATGCATCACATAATATTCCTTATGTGACTTTGAATGTATGAAGAACTTCAATTTTTACTACATTTTCATTAGCTGGCTATAGAGGGCTGTTGTTGCCAAGCTGTGCAGTTGCTCTCAAACTACAATGATTAGATATACCTCACAAGAAAGTAAATCCTCCAGAACTCCTCACTTTTAAAATGCTAATATTAAAATAGTAGGTACTATCCAATGTCCTGCAATGAAATTGTTCAAGAGCATAGAATTTTATGCAGAACTTAAAGCTAACAACATTTGTTCTAAAATATGCTTTGAAGTGCCTCTGACATGGTCACCACTAGCCTGCAGGTTGTAAATACAGGGACTCTGCCAGAAAAGTTAGAGGTGACAAGTGACCTGCAAATGCAGAAAAGAATCTGGTAAGTCAGTACTTCTTCATTCAACTTTCCAAAACGGCTTGTGAACCACCACTGCTAACGTATTTTGTTTACATGGGCAATATTACGGAAGTACTACCAAGCCAAGACATTACAGTTCTATAGTTCCTTGTACTGATTAAAAACTTATCTGTACATATCCATTAATGGGGAGCTAGAAGGCATATAATTCTCCCTTTCTAGAAAACCATGACTAAAAATAAAACAAGAAAAAAAAAAAGGCAACAAAATCAACCTGAAAGAAGTCCTTAGTTTCAGAGTTTGTTAGAAAGGAGATTGCTTTTGTTTCTTTAAGAAAATATATACTGATAATGTGAAAATATGGGTCAAGCTTATTTTGCTTTGCTTTTGCTTATTTTTTTCTCTTTAATTTATAACATAATAATCCCCAAGTGTCATTTCAGACATGCAGTTGCATGTGTATTGTTCATTGACACATATGAACAGATGTATATTTGAGAAGTAAGGGGACACCTCATTACCAAAATCAACAGACACAGATTTAGCTGAGCAGTTGCCCAGCGTGTTCTGTCAATGTACAGATGGAGCCAACATGCTCTGTTTCTTTGGCTGGCTGTCCCTGGGGAAATGCTGTAGGACCTAAGATATGGCATCCCAGATCCCCACAGATGACATGACATCATTACTGTAGCTAAATCTATTGGGTCTAGCTGAGATAAATTTCTCCATAGCAACCCTCACAGTGCTGTACTTTGTACTGGTGGCTAGAAAGGTGTTGATAACACACCAGTATTTCTGCTACTGTTGAGCAGGGCATGCACAGCATAAAGGCTCTCTCCAATATGCTCCCCACTCACACAGGAGGCTGTGGGTGGGCAAGATCTTGGTAAAGGACATAATCAGAAGGGCTGACCCAGAGGAATATTCCATATCATTTGATGACTACCCAGCAATAAAAGTTAAGAAAAAGGAGGAGGAAAGGGACCATTTGTTACTGCATTTGTCCTATGGAGCAACTGCTATGCGTGCTGGAGCCTAAAACCTTACTTCCTGGGAAGTGCCAGCCGATGGTGAATAGAGAATACTTTGTTTACTTTTGCTTCCACATGTGGCCTTTGCTTTTTCTTTATTAAACTGCATTTATTTGAACCCATGACACTTTTCCATCTTGTTTTCTCTCCTGCACTGCAGCAGAGGAGGGAGAAGAGAGTGGCTTGATGGGCAGCTGGTGTTCAGCCAGGATCAACCCACCACACTAAAAAAGACCCCTTTTTGGCAGCCCTCATTCTTCACCATCAATACTGCACTTTCTGAAGCAAGCCAGAGGCACATCATGGATTCTGCTCAGACACAAAGCCCAGTCTTCCTCTTAACCCACCAGTTCAAATCCATAGGAGTTCCACTCTAGTAAGTGGAGTGGCACAAACATAAAGCCAACACAAGCTATAAGTGAGATCCCCCAAATATACACATAGGGTTTATGAAAGGCCTCAAGCTATTTGTCATGCTCAGCTCCTATAAACATTACATTTCAGGATTCTGAATTTTAAAGAGATGCTAACAAAATTCTCAAACTCAGCAACAACAGTGGTTATTCAAGTAACTGAGAGATATGAGTGCACATTTGATAGCAAAGCATTTTTATCATTGGCAATGAGCACTAGGCTTGAGGCTACTTAATAATCAAGTGGATTGCTAGGTATCACTTCTTAGGAAAACCAACCCATGCAGTGGGGAGGGAACCAGCAGCATTTATGTAGCTGTAACTACAAGGACTTGAAAAGATTGTTGAAGAAAGCAGTGCAGAAACTTTCAGCATTATCTGACCCTTGTAATAATTATTCAGGATGTTGATTCTAATATCAAATAAGATAAATAAGACAAATGGCAGATAAATACTTAACAAGTAATGCCACATTTTTTTTTTGCACTGAATGTTCACTAATATTAAAATGCTTAAAATAAGACCCCAGCAAGTGTCATTGTAAGGACTTTTCAGGAACTAGCACACAGTACAAGCATTCACAAAATAAATGTTGACCCCAATAGTCCATGTTTCAGGACCCAACAGTAGGCATATACTGTTATTATAGGCATTAGAGTCATAGTCTAGACTGCTGCTATGTGAGTCAGAATGGTACTGTAGCAACAAAACCCATAATGCCTAACAGAGAAGAAAACTCAAGATGTGCTCACTAAGGAACAGCATTATCCAAAATTTAAACGTAATGTAATGTAAATAGATATTCCACAGAGGCAGACTAACCCAAAGGAACATCGGCACTTTCCAAGCCACTTTGGTGAAAAATGCCAGAGAACAGAAGGAGGTTCAGAACTAGGCAGCAGGTCTCTCTGCCCCCTCTGCCAAGACCAGGTAGGTTACATTTCCTCAGTCAGCCATGGTCTTCCCCCCAAGCTGCATGTTGGGAGGCACCCCCATGTATTTCTTTGTGCAATAGGGTTCATCTTTCAGCCAGCTGAGTAGAGCTGACCCTCCTTAAGGACTTCTCTGACAAAAGATGTTGTCTGTGCTAGTTCTGGGTTAGAAGATCATCAGAAAGGAAAGGCCAAAATAAGGACAGACAATTCTGGTGCAAACTTAGATGTAATTACACAGTGCATTGAGATGTCTCTTTTACTTGGGATATACTATTTTATTTACAAGGATATAGGTCCTTGTAACTTTTTCAGGGTATATATTTAAATATAGCACATGGGGCTAGCAATTACATAAGATCCAGTATCTTTCAATTACTCTTGGGATTTGATGAAGAATTAAAACTGTAGTTAATTATGCCTCATGACTGGTATCTGTCTGCTACAGCTTGTTAAAAGAATGCATTTTCAATACATCTGCTTTAGTCCTTTCACTGACTCAGAAAAAATAAAGAAAAAAAGTGTAAGGTTCTTTAAATGCAGTAAAATAGCAAATAATTAGGAATGAAGTCTGAAAGTACCTGAATAAGGAAAAGTGAAATACTGCAGATCATACCAATCTAATGGGCAGTCATGGAGCACCAGAGATTTTCATCAAGTTCTCTGTATGTCTCTGCCTCTGGCCCTCTGCTCACATTTGTCCACACTAATTCTCTCACGCTTTTGTTCTAGCCGGTTTTATATTTCTGCTCTTCATAGTGTTCTTTTATGCTTGTTTCCAGTTATTTTTCATACTAATCTATATAACAGAAATCTTTTTTCCCTCTTTTCCTTTCTCCTGCAAATTTGATTCACACATTTCCACAGACAAAACAGAACTAAGAAAAAAAAATCATATAACCTGAAGATTTAATTTCATCTCTTGATCAATTCACACTTCTTGTTTCTTGTCTCCAGGAACTTCCTTAGCCCTTATCTAAACAGAAACTTATCTATTCAGGAGAAGAATCCTACATATCTTGGAAGTTGCTAGCACTCCTGGCAGTGTACAAATGGTAAACAAAGATATCAAAAAATAATACAGAGCTAGTAAAATATATTTTTCCAATCACGTACTCTAAAGAACAAAGCATAGGCAACCCCTCCTCCCCCCACATTTAAGAGTCTTCTTGACATTTCAAATAGAGAGGAAAAATTAGTAGAAAAATGGAAGCCTACTCTTCTTGACCTTCAAGTAAACTATTTGTCCTGTGACTTGTGCCAAAGATGGATACAGGATATGTGACAGACTGCAAATAGGCATATAAACAGGCTGTGTTTAATGTATGATGAGTTTATTAACTCCAAAGTATTGCCACAGCACATGAATTATTACTACTGCAACAATAATACTTCATCACATTTGTGTCAGATCTAAATTATCACTGTCTGAAGGATGGATCTGCTTTTTCCACAGATACAGAGTCTTTGGGTTTCCATATTAACGCAGCAACGGGGTTTTACTTGTCTGGACATGCTATTAGTGACACATTACTGTTGAAGAGAGAGCAAATACTACCCATGTTATCTTGTTCTTAAGCATTTTCCATATTTTTCCACAGCACTTTCTCAGACAAGTTAAATGCTTATACGTGACTGTATAAACTCAAGTTCATAGTACATCTGTGCAATTGATGTATTTGGATACTGTGTCTCACTGGGGGAGTTAAGGGTGGGGAGATGACTCAGCAGCTGAATCCAACATTAAACCATCTCTCGTGACAAGCTAACTACTCTCTGTGTGCTTTTTCACCATTACAAGATGTAAAAATCTATGGCATCTTTCTTTCAGATGCCATCAGCTGGAAATGGTACCACGCCAGGAGCAGGCACATGCCAGCATCTGTGTTCTCTAGAGCTGAAGAGAGAGAGACAGCAACTTCCCACTTGCCCACACGCAGATCCTGTAGGTGTTGGTTATACTCCTCCCTGGTGCCTACTCATGGACTAGCATGTCTCTATGTCTGCTTTCATTTCTCTATTTCATACTCAAACTTTTCCCTACTTTCTGTTGAATCAAGGACAAGTTACAAAACCAGTTCTTTCTCACAAGCACCTCCGTTTGGTGGCAATATTGATTTCTATGGTATGAATGGCAAGAATTCTTTCCTCTTTGATAAGGAGAAAGACTATGCCTAAGCCATGGTTGCCCACCACCCCTAGCACTGAACCAAGGTACCCCACTTGCCTGGAGCCTCCTTGGCTTGGAGGCATGTTCTGCGCTGGATGCTGCCCGAGCTCGCCCTTGTCGGCAGCACTACCGGCCTTCTCCTGCCGCCGGCGGTCCTGAGGGAAGCTGAGCTCGCCATACTCACACCGGAGGGATGCCAGCCAGCAGAGCACAAGTCACAGAGCCCCCCCCCCGCCGGCCACCTGCCGTGCGGTCATTGAGCAAAGCAATGAATTCAGTGTACCGTGAACCTGAGGTACTGCCCCAGTGCAGATCTTATGCTCTGAGAAAGGGAGGAAACAGACCCAGAAGAACTTCTCCAAGTAAGGTAAAAGAAAGCACTCCTCCTCCCTCCCATGGTGAATGAGAAGGAGGGAAAGATAACTCAGTCATCAGCGTCAGCAATGCTCAGTCACAGCCACGCGCTACCCGTCACTGTGACAGGGTCAGGATGCTCCAACAAGTAGCCATTTTACTCAATTTAGTGAATTTATTTGAAGGCAAAACTCCTCTCTGCTTTTGACAGGATCTTTATCACCACTCTGTATTCACCGATGCTGACCCCAATTTCTTCCACCTAGAGGAAAAAAACCACGTCTAATGATGTGACAGAGCTTATCTGCCATATTTTTAGGTAGTAATGATATTCAAATCATCCTAAAAATCTGCACATTTTCTCACGAGCCTTGCTAGCTCCTGTTGGTGGCCAGCTGCATGCTCCCTGCTGTGGCAAGCTGCCAAAACCCATTTATTTTAATCCTGAGTGCTGTGAATCACCAAGCAGGACATCCACAGGCTGCTCCCCCTTGGCAAGACCATGGCTGGCTCTTCAGCTGGTTGATCCCCAGAGTTAGTTCATGAAACTCTGTTATAAATGACTAACATAAAGCAACATTTTCAAACTTTTCTTTTTTAACTGTAAGCACCTAGATAAATGGAAACCTGTTTTTCAGGAAATCTGTTTGTTTATAGTAAAGATATTCATTAGGAGCAATAAAGCTGTAGGTGCTCAGCCCTTATGCTGCCAGACCTCTTATTCAGATGTTTAATTGCAGGAACTTGCATTTGAAAATGCTGCCCTAAGGAACTCAACAGCCCGTCTAAGAGCAGCTTAATTGGTCCAGACAAGTCCAGACTGAAATATGCAACATGCTGTGGCATCTCTTTGAAATACGTGTATTATCAGAAAACCCTAAGCCATCCACATTAAAGTGTAAAAATATTTCACAGTATGTTTCTGTCCAAATCCAAGGTTTTCTCTTTCTACAAATGCCTGCCTGAAATTTTAGGGTAAAAATTGAAGTAAAACAATAGAGAAAACTACTAGTCACCCACTAATAAAAAGTAAAAGTCATACTTAATGAAAGAAATCTTTAAAATAAAATCATTTATCTCTCTGCTTTATTCTCATCCTTTTCCATGTGAAGACTTTATTCATACGTGAGAGTCAAATTTAGAAAGTCCCTGATCACCTCACTATTTTTCCCCACAAAGGCTTCTATGGGTCCATCAATTTTGCTCAGAGCAAAATTTCGTCTTTCACCGTCTCTGTCATATTCTTGCATCACAGCTTCAGTTTATTATTACTTTGTTTAAATAAGTTATCCATAAATTCCAGCCTGGATATCAGCATTTGTCTTAATTAAAACCTTATGGCAATTTCAGTTGGAAGCTATTTTTCTTTTCCCTCCTGAAAAACTCTACTGTGAAGTATTCACAACCCAGCACGACCCTTTGTTCCATCCAGGAGATGGCTGCATTTCATCAGCAGCGGGTGAGGTAACTCCTACCTACACAATCGCCATGAGAACTGGGAAGATTAAAAGGGATGATTTAAACAAAAACTGTCATTATGCTGATTAAAGGGGAAAGATCTTTACATGCTTAAAACCACATGCAAAAACTAAGAGGCGAGGGGTGGGGGGAGAATATATACCAGATGCCTAAATGTACCTAGAGGATAGTGAGTTCTGATTCAAGAAGATTATTTACCCACCCCTGTTCTCCCACATATGTCCCTAAGGAAAACAGGAGGAGGGCCTGTTTCTGTGGTGTCAGTTTCCCAAAGCGAAGGAACACAATGCAGCGATCCTGGAAAAACCTGTTTTTCTGTGTTTCTACAAGCTAAGAAGGCGCTCTGAATTAACATGCTATTTAAAAAATACCCGAAAAAAAGACCAATCGACATGAGGGCCGGTGAGTGGGAGCGAGGTCTGCGGGCAGGGTGCAGCTGCCCGCCCCCAGCAAGAACAATCGCCCGGGAGAGGCAGCGCTGCCTCCGGCGGCAGCACACCCACGCCGGGGACTTATTTTTAGCCTCTACTCGTAGAAGTAAACATGTGATAAAGCACTTACTAGAGCTTGTTGCTCTGGCACCTGGGAGAGTTAGGGGGCTGCTATAGGAGAGAAGTTATGGAAGCTTCTGCTGCTCCTCTCTCCCAACTTGTCACCTTGCTCTTCTGCTTCTTTTTCCCTCCCTCGAGGCCATCTCCGTGGTGAGGGAGGAAGACGCCTTACAGCTCTCCACACCTCTGCCTCTCCCACCCTTCCCTGTGGTCGGCATGTTTATTGGCCTGCTTAAATCCCGAGAGTGGAAACACAAATGAGGTGCAAATGAGCCGCTGCCACTCTGCCTGCTCCGAGGCATCCCTCCTTGCTCCCAGCACGCGTTATCTTGGTGCTTTTATCATTGCGCTGTTGGCTGCGGTAGAAACCATGCAGAGGCACCTTTTACGTGTGGATCTACAAGGCACGACACATTCACTGCCTCCCTGGGGGAAAAAAAGGTAGCTGTTGTAGACATCCATCCTGTATGGCGTTACAAGCCATCTAAAATGGAAGAGAAGCTCAACGGGATGAAAGGTGAGACACAGGTGACTTCAGAGGTGCACAGTGTGCGTATAATGCCGCAAGTTGCAGAACTAAGATTTTTTTTGCATGTTCAATACAAAAATACTGCTCTGCCCACAGAGCTGTCCTTCAATTTGCAGCAAGACTTTTACCACCTAAGCCTTATTATATATATTTATACATGTATGTATAAATAGAAATATAAGACTAGATTTGGGACAGTGTTTAGGAATCACTTACTTATCTAGGATCTCCTATTGAATTTTGGTGGATTTCAGAGCATCTAATACAAGAGCTTCATGTCTATCATGCCATTAAAGGAACAGTCAGAATTAAAAAAATTGTCAAAGGATGCACATGCATCACACTTCCATATGCAATTAATCTGTATGCGTAATTCTTCATTGCTGTGAAATACAGAGACGCAAAGCATGCAGATTCATATTTATTTGAGAACTTTAGTTGTGAAGCAAGACACACAATTAAAGGGTCACAAAATCAATTCACAGCAGAGTGCAGAAAAAAGAAAGTACAGTACTAACTCTCTGAGAGGATTCAATTTTCATCATGTACCTTTGAATGTCAAGTTCTGAATGAAGGGAGACCAACATGCACTGCAAAACCTGTGGATCAAAGAGAGGAAAGAAGGGGAGGGGGAGAGATAATTGTTAACAGGAAAAGAAAAAGGAGAACAATATAAATTAAAAAAGAATAACTTGTACATACTGAAAGTATACTGAAAGAAGAGAAGAGAAGCACTGAAAAATAATGAAGGAAACACACGTAGCAAAGAACAAAATGGTCTATCAATACTTAATATGCAATATTCTTAGAACTCTTGCTGGACTCAGTTCAGATGTGCTACACATGGTTGTATGTCAAAGAAACAAAGAATGTTTTAATATAAGAGTTAATGGCTGAAAGCTGAGCCATAGAGATTCATATATATATAAAAACCATAACTGACAAATAACAAAACATTCTTCCTGAGAAATGATACAACTCTTGGCTGGAGTTAGCAGCAGTCATTATACTTTTGTGTTTGTTTCACACTTACTACAGAGACATGGAATCCTTCAAGCAGAACTTAGAAATACTGTGTAACTCATGATTAACCACAACTTTAAAAAGAATAAGAGAAACTATGGTATGATTAAAAAGTCTTCTCCAATCACATCTCTCTTTACTATTCTACCTCTGATCTTAAACCCCATAGAATGTGAGAATTTGTGAAAAGGGGTTTAAAGGCCAAAAAAACCCAACCATTTTTTCCCTCCAACACATGAACGAGATACTAATTGGAGGGGAAATTGCCTACTGCTGTTTGAGTTCACAGAGGTGGAGCTCCGGTATTTTCCTTAATCTTCATTTGCCTGTGGGTGGAGGTAAGAGAGATTTCTGTAGAGTGCTCTAAAAATTCTTCTCTAAGCAATCAATTCCTCCTTCAACAGCGTCAGGATCCCATAACAACTGCTGCTTCCCAGTTCAGAACATGCAGCTATTCATACCAGGCAAAGAAATGCAACTGCTTTGACAACAAGGACGTCATTGTTAAAGAATCTTATTTAGCGAGTAATTATAATGCAAACAGCACAATTAAGAGAGTAATTCAAAAAATCTTTTGAATTTTACAAACCCAGAGGATATGAGCATGTGAGAGCTGATTCTGGGGAGGAGATAAGCAACTTACAAGTATGCTATGATTTTTCATGCTTTTGTCATTGGATACTTTGGAAGGGCAGTACCATTTTATTATAAAGAGAACAATAGATCATTTTTCTCCCTATGATAACGGCATCATTTAGAATTGTTCAAGTAAAATGTGATTTTTACAAATAAGCTATTTATGCAAACACAGTAGAAATTAAATGTAGCCTTCCGGCAACAACTGGAAAAATTCCAGTTCCAAACCACAAAGACAAAACAGTCTGTTGCTAATGTCTCGGTAATACTGAAACTGTATTGGGGTTTTTCATGTTTTTATAATGTTACCACCCCACATATGCAAACCTGAGAAATCCGCCTTGGTTTTTATTAAACTAGTCTGTTTAATAAAGAAAAGAAAAGAAAAAAGAAGAAAATAATTTTGTAATGACCAAGTCCCTTCTCAATGTTAAACAAGACTTCCAAGGGAAAAAAATCATGCTGCATGTTTGCTTGACATTCAGGCATCATTACACGTGAAGACCACACTTCAGGAGGGACATTACTGTGCCCAACAGCAGCATTAAAAGCGTGCAACAGTCACCCTGCCTAAAGCCATTGCATAGGAGCAACTTGAGCTACTTAGTTTTCCTCAAACCTTGTCACCTCATGGAGAATTACAACTGCCTCACTTTTCTCTCCACTTTCCTAGTCCCAAAGGAAGTGAAACATTAATTCTGACTTAAGGGTGGGTAAGGAAATGAGGATGCTTGAAGAAACCTGCAACACTTCCCACCCTCAATCCAGAGAAAATGTTGCCTGTATCCCTAACTCTCTCCCCCTCTCATCACAACATGGTATTTATTTTAAAGCAAGTAGATAAATGAAGATTTGCAGTTAAAATACATAAAATTAGTCCACCTTAGAGCCAGAAGTCTCTCCCTCCTCCTGCAGGAATTGATTTGAAATCATACGAATATGCTGCCAGATTCAGAGCTAGAGTTCTCTGAATAAACAGTCTTGCAGGAAAAAAAATGAAGCCCACACAAATCCAGAACCACAACAGCAGTGCAGCAGGAGGCTTCTTCAGCTCCTGCATGAGGTAGCACAAGGACACAAACAAGGCATCCACAGTGTTATGTGGCAATCTTCAGATCTCCTAAAGAAAATCCAGACATGCCAGTATGGGAGAAATATAATTAAGACCATTACTGCAGCCCACGTAAAGACCTTATTATGAATGAAATTTGAAGACTTTTGGGTCTGAACCCAAACCTGAAGCATGGCTTCCTTTGGAACTTTCCAAAATATTTCTTAACTGTCTGCATTTCTATCCAAACTCAACACCACACTGATGCCTTCATCAGCACTCACTAACCTCAGGAGTATTTGAAGATGGAAAACAATAATAATCTATTTTTTCCTTTACTTCAAGATTGTAGAGGAGTATGATTTTTCTTCCATCTGTTGGCATGCATATGGATATATATAGTCCACAAGGATGGGAAATGAATCCAAGGAGATCTTTGCAATTTCCAAATGCAGTAAGGGCTGTGATCTCTCCCAGCCCAGTGACAGGTTCCTGGGACAATCCCCTGTCTTCTGCTTCTCTCACCAACTCTGTCATTGTTCCAGAGAGATGAGGCATCCAAACAAATACCCAGCATGAGGGGAGAAACAGGATGTTGGAGCAAATCCCACAGAAGATTAAAAACCCCTGGACCTGACTTACTAAGAAATAAAGAACTGTAGAGTGCAGAACACTCAAATAACGTGCTCTGAGCAACCTCTGCTGGCCAGCAGATAGGATCCCATGCCTTCTCCTAAATGGAGTTGTACAGAGCCTGTGATTTCATTCTCATCTATGAGTGCATATCCTTAGCTGGCTTGAATGAACATTACTTGACCAGCTCAAACAGCACAAGGAAAACCTGTGAAAGGTGGGCCTGTCACATCACAGTGAGATGGAAAAATGACAGAGATTTCCACTTTCTGTTACCAAATACCTTCAGAGCACAGAGGCTCCTGTTGAAACCAGTGTTATATTCTTATGAGTTGTGGAAGCAAATAGAATACAAGAGGCACCAACGCTTGTATATGTTGGACTGACACGCAAAGAAACATTAATACAGGCAGGTGGATATATAAAAGTAATACATAAAAAAGTCAACAAAAGAGCATTAAGTAGTTTCTTCTGGAAAAAGGTGGAAAATACTAGAGGCCAAGGAGAATGGAAGCTGGGGCTGGGACACAACACACAGCTAAGGAACGGTTGCAGAGTGTCACTACTGGCAGGTATGAGGAGGAAGGGGCATTACATTTGAGAAAATGTTGGGAGCCAGACATCATTGTAATGAGAAAAGTACCAGAGACAAAGGAAACAGCTGCAAAACATGTTGCTTTTGAACTTTAAACCTAAATGAGCAAGTGGTGGCCCTGGAAAAAGGTGTAGAAAGCTAAGAGTCATAGGAGGAAAGCAAAGTTGCCAGGAATGTGCTGAATGTTGTCAAACAAAGACGTAAGAATAAGTCTGGTGAATACCACTTGTAAGGTAGTGCCCAAAGGAGTACACAGCAGCTTAGGGAGGACAAAGATTAATACCTTGGGGCTGACTGACTGTATTAGTCATTATTCCAGGGCCCTCAAAACAAGGGTGAATGAACTGCAAATCTGCCTTGTGGGATCTGCTTGCTAAGCAGATCAAAGGAATGTATTCACCATTTTAAGCAGGATCAGGCCTGTTGAACACTGAAATTCTGAGTATCCAGAGGAAGACGCAGATGCTTGGGACATTTGTGTTGATGATTTAGTAGGAGACATCTGTCCCCCTGAGTCAGTCTGAAATAATGTCA